>NC_064568.1:40280620-40586103 GCF_937001465.1 Orcinus orca | reverse complement strand
TCAAAACAAACACAATCATGCCACTTACCTCATCATTCTTCAGGGCCATGAAATAGTAGTGGATGTTTTTGTTTCGTGCATACTCCTTTACCCGGGCTTTAAACTCTTTATGATCAAGTACCTCTCCACAATATTCCAGGACAAAGGTGTTCCTGGCAAAAGAAAAACAGTATTTCCTGCCTAGGAGATATACGGAAAACACATACATCCATGCAAAAATAATGAATTTTAAAAACTATTGTAAAGTGGACAGATTTGCTATTACACAAGATGTAATTAAAATATATGTAAAGTGCCTAGCAACTAATCGAGGTTAATTTTCTCCTTCCTAATACTTTTCAAAGAATGTTGACTCTAAGAAGCTTTTATAATTTACACTTATACCAAAATGCATATCCTTGCTCTCACTAGATATTAAAACGAACTTTCAAGTCTGGTTTACATTATCATGAAAACAATGATTCACAACTGAGAAATGGTTGTGAAGAAATCAGAAGCAGTGAAAAATTAGAGGCTTTATGTCCTAAGAAAAAAGAAGGCAACTTAAATACAGCAGCCCTTCTACTACCTTTACTCTCAAAGGTCTCTAATGATGTTAAAGGTCAAATATACCTTTTCTCTGACTGCATTCTCTGTGAGTTTTCTCTAGCATTTATCAACAGTCATGATTAAGCTCTCTCCTTGGCTTCTTTCAGTTACCTTCTACCTTTGATTGTTCATGGTTATTTACCTATTTCTTCTCTATTGAAGATATTCTCAGTCTCTTCCCTCTCCCTTTATTTTATAAAAGCTCATTCTCACCAATGACTTCAAGTATTACCTCCATGTAAACAAATGCTTCTCTACGGTTTACTCCCAAGTTCTGACCTGAAATGACCTACCCAGAAGTCTTGTCTTACCCTTTCAAAATAAACATGCCCTGGAATTCCCTGGCTGTCCAGTGGTTAGGACTCAGCGCTTTCATTGCTGGGGCCTGGGTTCATTCCCTGGTCGGGGAACTAAGACCCCACAAGACGTGCAGAGAGAAAATAAACAAACGTGCCCTAACACTAACCAAAGAGATTTTTAAAATTTAAAAATGTAAATCATTCGTATTTGTTATGATATACTGACATAATCAGTATACTTTTTTTTTTTTTTGGCCACGCTAAAAAAAATGCTATGTTTAACAGCTTTAAGAAGCTAGAAACAAAAAGCCACATTTATATTTCATATAAATATCTAGAATAGGTAAATCCACAGAGATGGCAGATTTAGAGGTTGCCAAGGGCTGGGAAGAGGGGGCAATAGGGAGAATCTGCTTAATGGGTAAGGGGTTTCCTTTTGGGGTGATAAAAATTTTTGGAACTAGACAGAGGTGATAGCTGCCCAATATTATGAATGTACTAAATGTCACTGAATCGTGCACTTTAAAAAGACTAATAATATATTGTTTGAATTTTACTCCACCCCCCATCCCAAAAAAACGAAGTCCCATTTGGTATCCAATAACATTAAGTCAACCTGGACAGCACTGCCTTCCATTCCTACAGCCTAAAACTTGAGGGTTTTGGTAAGAATTTGCTTTTTTTTTTGGTGGAGTCTGTCATGGTATTTTAACAGTAACTAGCAGTTTGTTCCAAATACCTCCTCCTCATACTGTGCACATCTGACAGTATGCCCTTCTTAAATGGGAATACTCTACCAGTGAACACCTAAATAGCTTAGAGTTAAAAATTTATAAAATTGGTATTACCATCAGCACATGGAAGTACATGAGTGAAGGTGTGGGAACATTAAGTCCTGGTATATTTTACCAAAGCAGGGTTCTTTGTGAGTAGCTGAGGAAAGCTAAAGAGCTTTAGGAAATTTTAACCTGCTATGTGAACCAGTCACGCATTCTCTCCTCTCTTCTCCCATCTCCTTCCTCATAACAGAAACGGACTCCTGAGCCATCAAATAGTCTCTGTTGCATACAACAAGAATTTACATTAAAGTTGAAGCTATGTTAGTGCAGACTCTGCCAAGAGGCAGTGTCCATTACTACCCCTGTAAGAGAGGGTTATGTCCAAACTGGAGTTCCTTTAAAAAAATTTTAAAAAGACTCTCCAAAAGAAAAGCCTGGCTGGCTTGAGTAGAATAAAAGAAAGCATACCTAAAAACCTGCATCTAGACCAGAGTTAGTGATTTTAGAAATGCACCAGATTGCCTTGGCAAGTACTGAGTTCAGTGTTGTTAACAGTGTTCAAGGGAAGCTTAGTCTATTATTTATTTAAAATATTATAAAGGATCCAATGAATTTGGATATGAAACATACTGAGATGATTCTGAGATACTTGTTTCAAATAAACAATTTAAAAATGGTTATAAACCAAAATACTCTGATAATACTTTGCAGAAAAGGGAAATATATGAGGTTCCTACTATCTACTTTTTTATATAATAAAACATGGTTTTTTTCTGGTTGGTTCTCAAAAGGATAAGATCATTTCCTATTTTCACAATAAAAACCAAATGATTTGGCTTTCAAAAGATATATGAGGTTCCTGTCAGAAAACTAAATTACCTGGTGGTAGTGGTGGTGGTTATTATTAGGTTTTTTGCTACCTGGTTGCTTTGAATCCCCACAATAAAAAGACTAAAACCCCTCACTCCATCCCAATTCCCATTCAAGTGTGGCCATAGGATTCTGAAAGAATAGTTGTGCCTGAATCACTAGAATCAGCAACTGTTTTTCTTCCTTTATTCCTTTGATGTATTTTTAAAAATTCTTCAATCATAAACAAATGTAATCTGTATATACTTAACTTTAAAGAAAAAGGTACTCAACTTTCATAAGAATACTTAAATATGCTATATGTAAGAAAATTGGTGGTTAAAGGAAATACCGAATAAGGTAGAAAATAAAACTGAACCTTTTATTGCATTACATATAAAAGTTACATGACTTTAGAAGGCAACATTTATTCATTCAAAAATGTTTAATGAGTATCTATCAAGTATGCTTTAATTCTCTATCTCAATATCCTCAGACTCTCCACTACTCTTATCCCAACTAAACTTTATATAGATTCAACTTTATAGATTCTGTCCTAACTCCTTTTTATAGAGTTTCATAGGGATTGTGGGGATCTACAGCAAATACTTGGTAATTACTTGGAATTAAGGTAACATAACTATCAGACAAAGAAGGACCGGCCTAGTCCAAATATCACAAGGGACAAACTGCTCTCTCATATATAGACAGAAGAGATTTCTATTTAATTTCCTAAAAGAAGTGAATTTAAAACGAACAAACTAGCTACCAAGTGGTCATTCTGCACAATAATCATTATTAAACTTCAGTGTAATAGGCAAATTATTTTCCTAAAAAGTATCTAACCAACTTCAACAACACAAATGAAGTGAAAGACGATTAAAACAACTTACGAAGGAAGGTCTTTAGCAGCTCTCAAGCCCCAGCCTTTCTTTTCTGTGAGTATGACTTCCACATCTGCATGCTGTTTTCTTTGAAACCGTCTATTGGAACAATAATCCCCATTTGGACAACGAGAAGAACTGAAATGAGAAAAGGAGAAAATTAATTCTTCAAAGCAGCAAAAGAACCAAAAACATGTTCACTAGAATGTTATGTAAATATATCCATATCTTTATGGCATAATTAGCATATTTGTGGTAAACCTCCAGGTGAGCCTTCCTCAATAATTCTTTCCATCATGAAGGGATTCCTTAAAATTGAGTGTCTACATTGTTAAACAGATGATGCCCAAAATACAGTCTTGTCAACTGGTCATTACCCCTCCCTGAGTGTCTAAGATACATTTCCAGGCTGCATGTAAGTTTGCAGTACTCTGACAACTATGCAGAGCTAACTTATTTTCAATCAGTGCACCTTCTCTTATATTCCACTCCAATCATCACTAATTTCATCTTCTGAACGTAGCTAACTACTTGAGCTACATTTAAGAGAAACCAAAGTCGTCATTAAACATATCTCTGTTCAGAGTAAGCACAATAAAAACTGGCAAGGCTCTTCCCTCATGGATCCTAGAATAAAAATAAAATCAAAAATTTACTGAATTCTTAATATTCCAAAGCTTACAGATACAAAGGTTTTTAATACTGAGTAAGGCTACAATAAAAATTACTAACTATTTCCAACATATTATTATTTATTGCCAAACCAGTAGTAGTAAGCAACATTTTTACAGATGTCCAACGGATAAAGGATTCACTCTGGAGAGAAGCAGTGAAAGAAAGCTTTCCGGAAGGAGTAGGATTAAAGCAGAATTTCTAATGACACAGAGGATATGGACAGATAAGGAAAACAAGAGGTACAATGACAGTGCCCACCTGTGTGCAGAAATAGGAAACAAGGCCTACTTGAGAAAAGGGGAATAAAATAGCTAAGGATAACTGATAAGAAAGGTGGGTTGCTGGAAGATGAAAAGGCAGGTTGCTGATGTACTATGAAGGGCTCTCAATACCAAGGTTATATTTGAACCTAATCTTGAGAACCACTAAGTTTTGAGCGTGGGAATAACAAGAAAAAAGAATTTCTGTACTTCATATCTGTTCAACAAGGTTGACAGGAAAAACCAGAAAAATGCAGAGACTAGGGTAACAATGTCAAATTAGGAGAATACTGTTCTTATGTCTTCTCTTCTTTTTTAATTAATTAATTAATTTGGCTGCGTTGGGTCTTTGTTGCTGTGCGTGGGCTTTCTCTGGTTGTGGTGAGTGTTGGCTACTCTTTGTTGCGGTGCACGGGCTTCTCATTGCGGTGGCTTCTCTCGTTGCGAAGCACAGGCTGTAGTCGAGGCGCGCGGGCTTCAGTAGTTGTGGCTCGCAGGCTCTAGAGCGCAGGCTCAGTAGTTGTGGCGCACGGGCTTAGTTGCTCCGCGGCATGTGGGATCTTCCCAGACCAGGGCTCAAACCCGTGTCCCCTGCATTGGCAGGCGGACTCTTAACCACTGTGCCACCAAGGAAATCCCTCTTCTCTCCTTATATGTTTACTGTCATCTCTGCTTTTAGTTTACATTTAAAAATACTAAAAATGCTTTCTCTTTTTTATTTTTTGAGGTATATGTTTTATTTTTGTAACACTATTACATAAGCAAAACCAAAAACTGAGTTTTGGAAAAAAACACTTCATTAACACTAAAAATAAGGTACCTACACTATAAATCACCTTAATATTCTTTCCATGTTAAAAATGATACAATTTTCAATCCGACTGGTTTTTTTTAAAAAAATCACATTTTTTAATGTAAAGATATTTACTGTTTATATGAAAAATATGGAAGCAAATGTCTATCAATAGAAGATTAATAAATATGGGTTAACTATGAATAGAATACATAATGTAGTCAAGAGAAAGATTTAGATAGGTCTAAATATGTAGCTCTGAATAGGTCTCCAAAACATATTTAATTAAAAGTGTGGGGACTTCCCTGGTGGCACAGTGGTTAAAGAATCCGCCTGCCAATGCAGGGGACATGCGTTCGAGCCCTGGTCCAGGAGGATCCCAAATGTCCCGGAGCAACTTGGTCCGTGCGCCACAACTACTGAGCCTGTGCTCTAGAGCCCACGAGCCACAGCTACTGAGGCCCGCGTGCCTAGAGCCCATGCTCTGCAACAAGAGCAGCTACCACGATGAGGGGCCCGTGCACAGTGGCAGGTAGTGGCCCCCGCTGGCCACAACTAGGGAAAGCCCGCGCACAGCAATGAAGTCCCACTGCAGCCAAAGTTACATTAAAAAAAAAATTATTAAAAAAAAGAAAAGTGTGTGTGGCAGGTGAGAGGGAACAAAGTTTCAAAAAGTACATATAGTAAGGATTTCATTTCTACACATAAAAAGAGGAAACGTCTACCCATGCTGGTATAGGCATAAAAATTATCTGGAAAGACTACAAATAGAGGGATTGAGGCTTGGGGGAGCAAGACATTTTACTTTAAGCACTTTTGAAATGTTAGGGTTTTAGCTTATTTTTACAGTAAAAGCTAAAAAATACCAACATTTACCTTTCAGGACGTGAACCTTACAAAAGATAAAAGGAGACTGGGTAAAAATTAGTATTACTATGTTAGCATTAGGGCTACTTTACAGAGCACTTACAATATGTACTATAATCTAACGCACAATGCAAGGGAAATTTGCCTCCTTATAAACACTATTACACATTGGAGATTTCATTGCTCAGAAATACTCCACAATAGGTAGAAGGAGAAAAGTTAAATTTTACTCCTAATAATTCTTCTTAAAATTTAGAGACATTTAATAGAATAGTTGAGCAAAAGCAGAGCATTCTAATTTACTTACCATTCAATCATGAGGAGACGATTAAGACAATCTTCCCCACATGCTATTTCACCTTGAGCTCTTTCATCTTTAGAAAGAGGTGTACACTCACACTGCATTCGCTTAATATCCCGATGGGATTTATTCTTCTTTCTAGTGGGTAAAATTTTATTAAAATTGGTTAAAAAAATGTCCTGGCAATGATACAACATACACAATCAAAAATGTGCTAAATCTCACTAGTTTCCCATTTAATGATTCTCGTTAAGTCAATCATTCAAAAAGAAGAAAACATCTAACCACTAAGCATTTATGAGACTGAAAACACTAGGAATTGTATTGCAAAACAGGTGAGAGAGACAACCTCAGCCTTGGCAAATGGGAAGCTGGGGTAAGTTCAGGTCTATCATTTTGGACTCAGTCCTTATTTCCTAGTCCTTGTCATCTAAACCTTGAATTCTGAGCAGTTTCAAATGTTAATAGTCATATTTGGCTCCACAGAGAAATAGGAAAACTCATGAATATCAAATAATAACATAGCTGATTAATTAAAGTTAGGTTTAAGAATCAGTCCTCATGGACTTCCCTGCAGTCCAGTGGTTAAGACTCCGCGATTCCACTGCAGGGGGCGAGGGATCAATCCCTGGTCGGGGAACTAGGATCCCGCATGCAGTGGAGCAGCCCAAAAAAAAAAAAAGAATCAGGCCTCATGGATATACAAATAATAGTTGAGATACAAGGCTAAGGAAGAAAAGGAGTTGCTTTAGAAAGAAAAAGGAGTTTTTAATTAAGAATTTAGCTCAATCAAATCCTTTAGAGAATCCTTTAGCAACATCACTTTTGTACAAATCCTGTTTAAAAGAAGACTGAATGATTTAAAAAAGAAAAAAGAATGACGTATATATTATTATAGAATAGCATTACTACAGAGGACTAAACTTTCTCAGTGTAGATTTGGCGGGGAGAAGATAAATGTTCGAAATTGACTGGGTTCATAAAAACCTAAGCCAGAGTTCGCAAAGCAAAAGTGAAAATGTGATTATTTACTGGTCTTTTTGTTGAACTCTATTTTTTGATCTTTGTCAAAAAGGAAAAAAAAATCAAGGACAGACGAATAAGATCCCTTTCTTAAGATTAGGGAACTATGACTTACTCTTCAGCTATTAGACAAGTGAAGAGCACAGCTGCTCTAAGTGACTGTCTTAATCTAACTAATCTGCTTTCATCTCCAACATATGTTCTACTACAGTCTCAGTTTTATAAAGTACCTAGTGTGTCATGATAGTTTCCACTAAGTTTGAATAACAAGAATGATTCATCTGGATCAATTAAAGATATAATTCATTAATGAGCATAAGAACATGCTTAGCCTGAAGAAAGATGACTAAAGATAAACAAATTATCTTTTTATAAGTACTTAAGAGCTATGTGTAAAAACAGTAGCTTTATTTTGTATTGCTCCAAAAAGGCCAGATGAGGACTAACGGGCACAGATTTCGCTCAGGTAAGCCTATTTTCACTAGACATAAGAATACACACACTATTTTACAATAATTTGTCTTCTTAGTGGCTTCTATAAATGCCCAGCTTATATCAAGCACTTTAAAATGCCTCTCACCAACCAATTATGTATATGAAACTCACTGAATAAAATCCAGAGGGTTGGGTTGATTAATTTTATTTCTATTCTTTCACAAAGATCATGTAAGTTGCATCACTCTACTCACAAAATTCTTAAGGAGTACCACTTAAAATATTCAATATTTTGAAGTTAAACCTAATTTACAACTAGTTACAAATGAACGTAATTGTAAGAGGCCCGCTTTATCCTTAAAAAAAAAGTGTTTTTTTTTTTTTTGCTATTTAAATAGGAAAAACTTCTGATGGGTCTAACTTTAAGATGAAGTCTTTTACCTTATCCACAGTGGAAAATGTCTTCATTTTAAAAAATTCTGAATGCTTAAAGGGATGATGGCTAAGTTGATTCTCAACTAGAGGAGAAATTTCCAAAAGGAGGTAGGTGGTTAGGAGACTATATATTTTTTTTAAAGGCATATTCAACATATATTTACATTGGGAAAACAAGATTATCAAAGAGAGGTGAAAGAAAGTCGACTGAGAATCTGTGCTCTAGGAATTTGTTTTTATTATCCTAGTCTCATTATACCTTGTTTCATGTTAGGGATTTCACCATTTAAAACTTAAAGACTTGTTATGCTATTGCCAAGTTTAATCTACTAGCAACAGATTTTGAAACATGACAAAAGAAAACTATATTCTAATCGAGTTCCAGCTTGTAAAGTACCTAAAGATATTTTTCAAAAATGTTCAGAATGGTGCTTGCTTCTGTAGCATATATACTAAAATTGGAACAATACAGAGAAAATTAGCACGGCCCCTGCGCAAGGACGACATGCAAATTCGTGAAGGGTTCCATATTTTTAAAAAGAAACGAAGTTGAGTTATTTCTAGTGACGTGGATGGACCTAGAGACTGTCATACAGAGTGAAGTCAGAAAGAGAAAAACAAATACCGTATGCTAACACATATATATGGAATCTAAAAAAAAAAAAAAGGTTCTGAAGAACCTATGGGCAGGACAGGAATAAAAACGCAGACGTAGAGATTGGACTTGAGGACACCGGGAGGGGGAAGGGTAAGCTGGGACGAAGTGAGAGAGTGGCACGGACATATATACACTACCAAATGCACAATAGATATCTAGTGGGAAGCAGCCGCATAGCACAGGGAGGTCAGCTCGGTGCTTTGTGTCCACCTAGAGGGGTGGGATAGTATCAGGAGAGTGGGAGGGAGACGCAAGAGGGAGGAGATATGGGGATATATGTATCTATATAGCTGATTCACTTTGTTATACAGCAGAAACTAACACACCATTGTAAAGCAATTATACTCCAATAAAGATGTTAAAAAAAATGTTCAGAATGAAGGAAAAAAAAATCCAACGTAACTTTTTTCTTCTCTAAAAGCAGACTATTTTGCTGGAGTTTTGTTTCACTTTCTGCCACAGTTTCACATGTAAAAGAAATTTAAGAAAAACTGGGCTGGTCTATATACTTTTTTTAATGTACTTCTAGAACCAAAGAGGTAATGGGACCAAAAAAAAAAAATTTAGACATCCCCTTCCTGTGTGTGGGGTGGGGGGGGAAATTGGGGGACTGTACACCATCAAATCTAAATAGGTAAATACACTTTTAAAATTTTTTAAGTTACATTTTATCACACAACCATATTTCATACAATTGAGCTCATATATTCTGAACTTTTGAAAGTTAATTTTTTTCCTACAAAACGAGGTTAATACTTGTCCAACAAGTATTAATTTGGCTTACCTTTCTGTTAAATAAACATTTTCTTCAATCAGATCAAAGTAACAAGGCATCTTCCCTTGTTTGGCACATTCCTTCCACCGCTGTGGGTCCCTGAAGTCCTCCATGACACAGGAAGGCCCAACCAATGCTGAGCCTAGAGGCACTGCTGTCTCTCCCTGCTCTACCTCCACTCTAACTTTCTTTCTGTCCTGAAGCTCACCATCACTTTCAGAATCACTCTCCAATTCCTGTCTCCTTTTTTTAAGAGGCCCTCTATCTTTCATATCATTTTTTTCTAAGTTTTTCAAAAGATCTTTCTTCTCATTCACAGCTAAAGAGTCCTTAATGGAATTGCTGCTTATTTCAGGTGCTTGCACGGATCCCTTGTCCTTCTGAAGGGACAGAAAAAATTTATTGGACTGGCTTGAAAAGTGAGATCCTCCACGTTGATCCCAATTCTCCTCCTCTTCACGGTCATCTGTTAAGGAATCTGGTAC
This sequence comes from Orcinus orca, assembly GCF_937001465.1. Lineage (NCBI taxonomy): Eukaryota > Metazoa > Chordata > Mammalia > Artiodactyla > Delphinidae > Orcinus > Orcinus orca. The sequence continues at coordinate 40,575,997 of NC_064568.1, read as the reverse complement.
CTGCCCTTGAATTCGATCATACACAACCCCAGTTCCAGGCGGTCTACCTGCTGATCTTGGATCCCAGTAGCCATTGCCTTGCCAGTAATTACGTGTCCCACTATACTGTTCTGCACTTTGCTGATACTTGTGTCCACCACAGGCTCCATAGCTGCTGTCAGGTTGCTGATATGTGGTAGTAGGCTTTTCTTGTTGAGAGAAGTCCCACCCTAGATTTCTGAGCTCTTCTGATGAACGGAAACCATCCACTCGGGAGATCTCACAAGAAGAAAAATTTGACTCTGTTTTCCCCAGTCTACTATCTGGCCTGTTAGGGAAAGTGGTCTGTTGCCGAGACTTACTTGAGACATCTTCAAAATCATCAGAAGAATAAACTGGCAGCTCTTCTTGCTGCCTAGAAGTTATTCTGGCTTTCACTGCTTCCTCAGAATTTGGATGACCTAGAGGGTCAGATTTTATGTCTGTATGACTTGTACTATCAACCCCATCACTCTGAGGATGAGCAATTTCAGACATGTGATTATCTATCTGTTTTCGGCTGGGCTGTATAAAAGAAATTTCTGAATTCTTCTCTGTTGCTTTATGAAAGAAGAACTTCTCAGTTTGAGGACAGGCTTTACTTGCTATACTCTCAAATTTTTCCTCATATGAATGCCTCCTTGGCTCCAATCGCTCATCTTCCCAGTGGTCAGAATAGTGTCTGTAACTTTGACTGCTCCGAGAAGAACAAGGACTTGTTTCTTCCATGGGCAAAGTAGAATTCTTTGGCACAACCACAACAGACTGAAGACGGTTTCTTGGAATACTGCTATCATCAGAATCTGTATCTTCTGAATCACTTTCATCACTTGAACTTTCGGAAGAACCAGAATAATCTTCATGGACAGTAGATACAATCTCTGAGGCATGACCACTACTGTCACATTTTAAGGTATATGTTACACCATCACTGTCCTCCATGATTAAATTCAAATCACAAGAAGAAAATACAACTTCTGAATCATCAGAAGTATGTGCATGTCCTCTTCCACCTTCTTCATCTAAAGAGATTTCTGGTCTTCCTCTTCTATCAGGCAGTATGGAATTCCCTTCTTCTTGAGCCTCTTGCACACATTTCCCAGATAGTCCATTATTATGCCTGTTTTCCCAGGAAGCAAATCCTCTTCCTGAATCAGGAAGGCCACTACCTACTTCTATTATTTCTTTCTCTGCATGCTTTAAAAACTCTGAGCTTTTACTCTTCAGCACAGCATCCAAAACTGAAGATGTATTCTCTCCACATTGCAAGAGAGTTAAACTGTCTACTTTTATTCCTGGTGGAAGACTCTGAAGAGATGAAGCAATACATGAGCTCCCTGTAGGTTGATATAAATCATCAAAATGATTAATAGAAGCTGAACTAGTACTACCAACACTCTGCTTATATTCTCCACATGCAAATTTTGAGTGCTGATCTGTCAGACTTCCATTATCACATATAACTGTTTTTGATTTCAAATGCATGTTCATAAAGCTATTTGAAGAAATCTTCGTTACTAAAGGCTCAGTATTTTCAGCTCCGGAATGACACAAAGAAGGGCGGCTGTCGTTTGAAGTACAGTATATATCTGAATCTTTGGTTTTACAGCAAGAAACTCTCACATCAACTGGTTCTTTAACTACTGTTTTGGAGTAATCTATAGTCATAACTGGCAAAGATATGAGTTGATCCTGGTGTGGCGACACTGGAGGTTCTGTTTCTCTAAATGGGCTTTCTGACTTACTATGCTGCATGCGAGTATCATCCAAGTCTTTTTCTTTACATCTATTAATATTTTGAAATCCATTTGATGAAAGCATGCACGTTTTGACCAAAGGGGATACCTCTGATCCAGTCACACTATCATCAGAAGACATCAAAACAGTGTCACGTTTAGAAGTGCAAAATGTTGCCAAATCAGATTCTGCCCCAGGAGATCCATTTATATTAAATTCTGTGGGACAATAACTTCTTAATTGATCATTCTTCACTTTACATAAAGAGTCTAATTCCTTAATACTATCATGGCTATCATGTCCTATAAATTCAGACTTAAAAACAGGTGATTCATCTAGCTTTTTAAAAGTAGGTGAATCATTTAATCGATTTGATGGAGATGGAGACCCAATCTTCTCTCTTTCAGTAACTTTACTAATCATTCTTAATTCACTACCTTTTGAACAAGGAGTCTGTAAACTAAAAGAATGAGACTGTTTGATTTCCTCATTCAATTCTGTACAACAGAAAGAATTTTTAAATTTATCAGACTTGGGTGCAGGTTTTGAAGGGGCAGATTTATAACGGGAAGCACTGTTACCGTGCTTGGAATATGATGACCCCCGTCGGAATCCCAGTTCATTAGTGGGAGAACAACATCTTTTCATTGCTTCATTTTCTGAAGTCCTTTTGGATTCTCTTTCTAATTTTGAGGAATACTTTCCTCTCTTCTCCATCTCTAAATAAGAGGACTCAGTTTTACAGTCTCGATCAGATTTAGAATAGGAGGATGGTGTCCTTAGGTCTCTGTAAGAGGAAGAATGAGATGAGGTGCGCCTTGAGTATGTCTTCTTATACTCATCTTCTGAGTCAGAACTTTCTCTTGCCCTGTTATCTGTATATGGCCGAGAATAGCGTGCCCTCTCTCGATAAGGGGAACTCCTATGGTAGCGACGATCAGAGTCATAATAATGGGATCGTTCTGACCGAGAATAGGATGAACTAGTTCTAGAACCTCTGTCAGACCTAGAACGAGACCTGCTCCGCCTTCGCTCTCTCTCTGATCTACAGCGAGAAGATATATAACGAGTATCTCTTTCAAGTTTTGAGTAGCTAAAATATTTATCCTCTCTCTCTGTTTTAGATCGTGAAGATTTCCCTAAATCCTCACTTTTTAAAGTTGCTAAGCTCTTTTTTGAATCTCTTTCTTTTTCAATGTTGGCTGAAAATTTTAAATCATGTGATCTTTGACTTGAGGAAGTCCGTACAGAATCTTCATCAGATTCTGAACCAAGAAAGGTGCCTTCAGATTGTGAGGATTTCTTCTTAGAACCTGTTTTTTTAGAGCCCAGACTACTCTTAGAACTATCTGGAATTTCTTCTTCCTTCCCAATATGGGAATCTTCTTTTTGTGAAGGAATATCTGCTTGCTCATTCAAATTGTGAGTTATGTGTTCTTCTGAACTATTAGACACAGGGTCCTGCTTAGTGTCCACTTCTGATGATTCTGGTACAATTGTAACTGGTGGTTCCTTCAACGCTCTAGCAGCTACATCTACTGGTGCTGTCATCAGAACTGTCACTGGTGTGTGTGGCAAGGCCACTGGCTCTGTTATTGGTGCTGGTAATGAGGGTGTTGTGGCTTGGGGAGGTGGAGGTGGTGGAGGTGGAGATGAGGGTGGCGAGTCTACAGTTGTTGATTCTGCTATGACTGCTGGTAATGGTACTATGGGAGGAGATGGAGATGCCACTGCTGTGGTAGAAGTCAGCAGTGGCCTGGATGTTACATGAAGCAGATGTTTCTTAAAATGGATTTTGCCCAATTCTACCCTTGATTTTGGTGGGGAAGATTCTTCTGTAGTAGATAATGTATCTCCAATGTCCATTTTAATTTTAGGGGTCGAGTCTACTTGAAGAGGTACAACTGGGGAATTTGGAGTATCATTTTGCTTTTCACTGCCAAGTGCCGTCAGAAACCTGTTCTGCAAAGTTTTCTTTGTAAGGCTGAAGCTGAATGACACCTTCTGTCGTCCCTGTTCCTCCAAATTAACTTTTGTCTTGGTGCCTTTGGGCAAAAACCGACTAGAAGCAACACCTTTGAACATTGGTCCTTTGATGAAACCTGTTTTCTGCACATTTTCAATCTTTGCCTATAAATGAACAAAAAAAGCAGTTACTACTACAATAAAGTTACTTTCAAATGGCTAGCATCACAGTTTAAAATGTAAGGGAAATGAAAAGTCCTTTTTAATGACAAACAGCATGAACTTCATTAAGCTATATATGCATTTTTTAAAACTCTTTATTATGGAAATTTTCAAACATACCAAAAGTACAGAGAATAGTTTAATAAACCTCTAAGTAAACATCCTCAGTTTCAACAATTATCTATATTTTTCCATTCTTATCTTAAACAATTTTATCCAGTTTTATAACTATTTTCCAGGCAGAATTTTTAATGAGAATTTAAAAAATAATCTGATGTGTATTTCAAGATACACTACAAGAGGACATGTGGATAGAGAGCAACAGCTAACATCTCAGTAATGAAAATACTTTGTTCTTGTGTCCTATCTGAGAAGAAACATCAGAAGTCATTATAACAAGTGGTCTTCTGGTATCACATAGAATCACTTGGGTACTTGGTAGAAATATAGATCTGTGACAAAACTCCAGGAAATAACAATTCAATAGCTCTAAGGTGAATAAAGTTTATTTTGTTTTGTTTTTTGAGAACAAGCATCTCAGGCAATTCTGAGGGACTTCCTAGATTTGGTAAACCACCGGTATAGAGCAGTCTCCCATCTCACTCATTTCACAGATGAGGTAACCAAATGGGGACCAGGCCTTTCTGCCTTCCTGGAAATTACTCTGTCCTGGCACACTACTACTGCATCTGCCTGGGCCCCACACACCCAGGCCATGCTGATTTATAGTCTGATCCTACCGTGAACGACAACTACAAAGTATACATCTAAGAAGACTTCACCCTTCTTTATTTGCCAAACCACCAAAGGAACTGATGGGCGTTAGAAGTTAAAGGCATAACCTCGGTTGTAGACAGAACAGCAGAAAAGTCTATAGCAACAAACTCAAGCCTAAATTAAAGATAGTACACTTGCCATCTACAACATTTTTCTAACTGACATTCTTTAATCAAGTCTGGCTATTTAAGAGAACAGTTTTCCACTTCAACATGGTAAAATTTGAGATCAGTTTTCAAAATTATACAGTTACCATTCAAGTGGGAAAGTAAATGTTTTCACATGCATTATCACAGAGCAGTGGTCTTCAAATACTTTTTAAGAAAGAAAATTCACTTTTCAAATTGAATTTTACATGGAAGCTCAATGCGTAAAAACAGGTAAAAAGCTGTCTCCAAAGTTGCCAGCTTCCTTTACCTTGACTAAAGCTCTTGAAACTCCGAAGTCTAAAAACCATTTTCTTGAGATATACAACATCCCTCACTGGAATGAATTACTATAGATCCAAAAACAAAACTAAGCAAAAACTATTACTTCATTTCACATTCAAAATGATAGCTAAATTTTGAATGTTTTCAAGCTCATAATCGCTGAATACCTAATTAAATTATACATACCTCATTTTCTTCTTCTCTATTGTCATCCAGCCAAGAAAGCATGCAAAAGAATAAAAAGAAATCATAAATACTTAAAACCGATTGAAATGTAAGTTGTTTTTTATTAAAACTTAGGATACCTACAACCTCCAGGTATATTCTATATAGGCTGTCCGTTCCTTCATAGCCTTAGTTACATTTAGCATAGCAAATGTTTAAAGAAGATAGTGTCATGCACTGTGCTAGGTGATGGAGAGAAAAGGTGAATAAAGCAGAGCCCCTGCCCTCAAGAAGTTCTTACAGTTTCCTGTAAATACAAAATATAATTTTGTTATAAAAGTAATTCCAACATAATGGAGTAAATACAAGGATAGAAATATGCACGAATGTAACAGCAATGAGGAAGATAAGCAACTCAGTTTAGTGGAAGGATAGGAATGCAAAGAATCCTTTCTAAAAGAAAAATTAGTTTTTGAAGAATGAATTTGAAGGGAGATCCTTAACGAAGGAAGATCCCAGGCAAAGATATAGAGATTAAAACATAGAACAATATGAGCAAGGAAACTATAAAATAATGTTATCTGAGTATAAAGCATAAGGCAGAAAGAAGCCAATAATTAGCCAAAGTAGGGAGCAGTGGCCAGGTCCAGAGACCAGGTCTCTTACGATGAGAAACATTTTATCTTATGAATTAGTGGTTCTCAACCTGTTCTGGTATCTGTTCAGCAGTCCCTTTGCTTAATGCAAGGTTTACACTCTACATCAGAGCATGTGGCTTTCTGAGCTCACAGTTATATTCTAACAAAGATAACCACACTATGTCCTGACTGAGGAATCAAAAGCTAAAAGTCTGGTGTATACCAGTGCACTGAAGCACACTGGGGGAAGAGAAGATACAAAAGGGTTTTACGCTATAACAGCCAGATTTGTATTTTAAGCCAGTGTCTCTGTAGACTATGTGGCAAGACTGGAGTACAATAATCTGTCTTAAATGCCCCTTAAAAGAAATGTACTAAAAATCCTTTTCCTAAATGTAGGCTTTACTCCACCATAATTCAGTGCATTCACCAGAGTCCATGGTAGCCATACAAAACAAAGTAATGAAGGGGAAACAAAGTTGGCAATACATGGATGAGATCTAAAGCAGTGCCAGGGTTAAACACTTTTTTCTACTCTAAAGCCACAAAGACTACAGAGATGTGACCTTAGAACTGCTGTATTTCATCAATTCTATGATATACATTTTTCCCATGTATAACACCTCTACACAATGCATCATACTATCAATAACATCACAGTCTAATTGGCAGAGTTTTTTCCTTTCTTAGTGATTAAAAAAAATAATTGTGTCTCACAATACGGCATACTACATTCGATTTAAATTAGTACCATGTGAAATTTTTTTTTAAAAGAACAGAAAAGGAACCTGGAGATGTCCAAGCATTTGGAATGTCATTCGTATTTGTACTCCTCTTTTCAGTGGATGTTTTAGAAAAAGCATTCGTGGTTGTCTTCACGGTATCCATACACACAAAGTGCTGGAAATACTGAGGTTACCAGAACCCTTTCCTAAGTCTCAGCACTTATACTTTGGATAAACAAGTGAAAAGAATTCTGACAAGCTGTAATCAAAGTGATCACATGATCAAAGGGCTAAGGAAACATTATAAATGTGGGACTTGAGTGGGCATGTGGGGGGAGGAAATAAAGTTTCAATTCAGAAATCAGAAAACTGCTTGACAAAGATAGCAAGGCATTTCCCATAACTTGATAATATTTTTTAAATTTATAATAAAAAGGGGACTTCCCTGGTGGTCCAGTGGTTAAGACTCTGCCCTCCCAATGCAGGGGGCCCGGTTTTGATCCCTGGTCAGGGAACTAGATCCTGCATGACACAACGAAGACCCTGCATGCCTCAACAAAGACCCTGCATGCCACAACAAAGACCCAGTGCAGCCAAATAAATAAATAAATATTTTTAAAAATAAATTTATAATAAAAACAATATAAGCACATACAGAAAATATGGGGGAAAATATCCAATTTTTCTCATCTTAAAATCATTTCATGTTAATAGAAATCAAATTACACACAAGCAAAAAGAAAAGTCCACAATCCAACCCATCCAGAGACAACTGCTGCAAACACCTTGGTATACAGAGCCTTCTAACACTTCTTTTGTGTGTGGGGAGGGCGTTAAAACAGAGATTTTTGTTTTTCTTTTTGAGTACAGTAATCATACCATACAAGCCATTCTGTACCTTGCTCCCCCCCCCATCATAAATACAGCAGGTGAGCAAACGATGTGTTTAGATCAAAGGAAAAAAATGGAATCACTGCAACAGATGGAGGAGGGAATGATCTTGAGAGAAGGGGATATAGATGAGTAAAGACATAGTTAAGTTTCAAAATAAAGCAAGAATATTCCTTTTGGCCTGTATTTCTCTCTGACATCATTAGTTGAAAGTTAGGGGCAGGGACAAGGTAAAAGACTTGGAAAAATTCAAGTGTGGGGAACAAAAATGGAAGCAGACTATAATCTTCAATGTTGCTGCCCCAAGTTGGACATTACTGATTTATAATCAGAGTCATTGGCACACTTATGTTACTTCCCCTTGCAGCATTAGGCTATCTAGAAGCAATGAGGACAAACGACTGATGAGTTACTCTATCAAGTTGGGTGCGACAAGAGAGGTAGAAAGCGGCAAGGGGCTGAGAGAATTGAAGGCATTCCCAAGAATGATCCACAGATAATAGAATAGGGAGTAAAATCTGAAGGAAGCTGATAAACTGAAGGAACAGGGTAGGGACAAGATAGCAGCAGCTTCAAAGAGTAGATTTGGTGGAAACCAGAAAGAGAAGTAGAAGGGTATCGTGAAGGAATTGGACATTATGGTCAGACTAATATTTCAGAGTTGGAGTACCCTTCAGAAGATAATACCTAGGTGTGGCCAGGTGAGTAGACTGCCACAGCAATAAGAGGACAAGCCCTTTTTAAAGATATTAATGAAATTGTGAGGCCATAATTAATAGCAAGAATCAGCCACAAATGTTTCTAATAAAAGAACACTTGCGGGGACTTCCCTGGTGGCGCAGTGGTTAAGAATCCGCCTGCCAATGCAGGGGACACGGGTTCAATCCCGAGTTGAGGAAGATCCCACATGCAATGGAGAAACTATGCCCATGAGCCACAACTACTGAGCCTGCGCTCTAGAGCCCGCAAGCCACAACTACTGAAGCCCGCGTGCCTAGAGACCGTGCTCCACAACAAGGGAAGCCACCACAATGAGAAGCCCACACACCATAACGAAGAGTAGCCCCCACTCGCTGCAACTAGAGAAAGCCCGCGTGCAGTAACAAAGACACAACGCAGCCAAAAATAAAAAATAAATAAATAAATTTATTTTCTTTTAAAAAAAAAGAACACTTGCTTTGGTAAATAATATAATGTCAAGAGCAAAGAATAGGGTTTTTGAAGGAAAGTTGTTGGAACAAGGGTATGGAAGCCACAGGTAAGAGTACTAAGCCTCCTGTGCCCCTGCCATAAAAAATGAGGCATGCGAAAACAGGCATTTAAGTCTCCAGCATGGGATTGTGCTAGAGTGCCTTATTTCTTCTTTTGAAAAGCTACTACAGAAGAAAAACCAGAGGAATACCGCAGCCAGTTTTCTGTCAAAAACGTACAGTATGCAGATCTGCAGCTTACTGAAGAACTATAAAGAATTCTGACTAATCCATGTCAACGCAGAGACAAATCTCTATTAGGTCACAGGACACATGTGGGAAAACACTTAATTAAGACTTTTAGTCACAGCAATCTCAAAGAACCAAAGAATGACATGATTATTTAAATCAACAACCAACCAACTTCTCAGGCTAGAACGTAAGTAAAGTTTCCAAAGGGAGGCCTGGTATAATGAGAGATATTTGGCCATATCAACAATATTCATAAATGTAAACAAGCTGGATAGTAAGAATCTATTCTAGATACCATGTTACACAGGAAATGTTTATAGTTAAAACAGAAGTATTTTTATTTACTGTGGAAAAAAGACAATTTAAAGCAGTGGTCCCCAACCTTTTGGGTACCAGGGACCAGTTTCATGGAAGACAATTTTTCCACGGACTGTGGTGTGGCTGGGGGGGTGGTTCATGCAGTAATGCGAGTGATGGGGAGCGGCAGATGAAGCTTTGCTTGCTGGCCCACCGCTCACCTCCTGCTGTGCAGCCCGGTTCCTAATAGGCTGTGGACGGCTACCGGTCCTTGGCCCAGGCGTTGGGGACCCCTGATTTACAGAACCTTAGTGATTTATTTCAAAATATCAGAAAACTTCCAAGATAAAATAGTCTTATTTTGCTCAATTCCAAAACTTGGACCTATGACCAAGAGAAGTATAGAATGACAGATTTTACCTCATTTTAATTTAGAACATTTTACACTAGTTTTCCTTCTCTATTTGAAAAAGTAACACATGTACGCAGGGGGAAACTCTGTAATACAAAAAGATATACAACTAAAATTAGATCTCTCTATGTAGTGGCAACCATTGTTAAGTTTCGTACATCCTTCTAAAAATTGTGTGCATATATGAGCAAATACATTACTTTTGACTCTGGGAGGGCTCACGCCAAGGAATACTTTCCAGAACTTCTGCTGCCAGGGTCCTTGTCCTCACGGTGAGCCACAGCCACCCACCGCCTCTGCAGGAGACCCTCCAACACTAGCAGATACATCAGAAATACATCTACACGTGGAACAACTCCTACAGAACACCTACTGAACACTGGAAGAAGACCTCAGACCTCCCAAAAGGAAAGAAACTCCCCACGTACCTGGGTAGGGCAAAAGAAAGAATAAACAGAGACAAAAGAATAGGGATGGGATCTGCACCAATGGGAGGGAGCTGTAAAGGAGGAAAGGTTTCCACACACTAGGAAGCCCCTTCGCGGGCAGAGACTGCGGGTGGCGGAGGCGGGAAGCTTTGGTGCTGCGGAGGAGAGCACAGCAACAGGGGTGCGGAGGGCAAAGCGGAGAGATTCCCGCACAGAGGATTGGTGCCGACCCGCACTCATTAGCCGACCCACACTCATTAGCCCGAGAGTCTTATCTCCTCACCAACCGGGGCGGGCGGGGCTGGGAGCTGAGGCTCGGCTTTGGTTGGAGCACAGGGAGAGGACTGGCGGCATGAACACAGCCTGAAGGGGTTAGTGCACCACGGGCTGGCCGGGAGGGAGTCCAGCGGCGGTGGGGTGGGGGGGGGAGTCTGGACCTGCCGAAGAGGCAAGAGACTTTTTCTTCCCTCTTTGCTTCCTGGTGCGTGAGGAGAAGGGGTTAAGAGCGCTGCTTAAAGGAGCTCCAGAGACGGGCGCGAGCCGAGGCTAACAGCGGGGACCCCAGAGACGGGCATGAGACACTAAGGCTGCTGCTGCCGCCACCAAGAAGCCTGTGTGCGAGCACAGGTCACTATCCACACCTGCCTGCCAGGGAGCCTGTGCAGCCCGCCACTGCCAGGGTCCCTGGATCCAGGGACAACTTGCCCGGGAGAACGCACGGCGCACCTCAGGCTGGTGCGACGTCACCGGCTTCTGCCGCCGCAGGCTCACCCCGCATCGTGCCCCTCCCTCTCCCCCGGCCTGAGTGAGCCAGAGCCCCCAAATCAGCGGCTCCTTTAACCCCGTCCGGTCTGAGGGAAGAACAGACGCCCTCCGGCGACCTACACGCAGAGGCGGGGCCACATCCAAAGCTGAACCCCAGGAGCTGTGCGAACAAAGAAGAGAAAGGGAAATCTCTCCCAGCAGTCTCAGGAGCAGAGGATTAAAGCTCCACAATCAACTTGATGTACCCTGCATCTGTGGAATACCTGAATAGACAACGAAACATCCCAAATTGAAGAGGTGGACTCTGAGAGCAAGATTTATTATTTTTTCCCCTTTCCCTCTTTTTGTGAGTGTGTATGTGTATGCTTCTGGGTGAGATTCTGTCTGTATAGCTTTGCTTTCCCCATTTGTCCTAGGGTTCTATCTGTCCTTTTTTTTTTTTTTTAAACTTTTAAAAATAACTTTTTTCTTAATAGTTATTTTTTATTTTAATAACTTTATTTTATGTTCTTTTATTTCCTTCCTTCCTTCCTTTCTTTCTTTCTTCTTTTTCTCCCTTTTATTCTAAGCCGTGTGGATGAAAGGCTCTTGGCTCTGCAGCCAGGAGTCAGGGCTGTGCCTCTGAGGTGGGAGAGCCAACTTCAGGACACTGGTCCACAAGAGACCTCCCAGCTCCACATAATATCAAACAGCGAAAATCTCCCAGAGATCTCCGTCTCAACACCAGCAACCAGCTTTGCTCAACGACCAGCAAGCTACAGTGCTGGACACCCTATGCCAAACAACTAGCAAGACAGAAACACAACCCCACCCATTAGCAGAGAGGCTGCCTAAAATCATAATAAGTCCACAGACACCCCAAAACACACCACCAGACGTGGACCTGCCCACCAGAAAGACTAGATCCAGCCTCATCCACCAGAACACAGGCACTAGTACCCTCCACCAGGAAGCCTACAGAACCCACTGAACCAACTTTAGCCACTGGGGACAGACACCAAAAACAACGGGAACTACGAACCTGCAGCCTGCAAGGAGGAGACCCCAAACACAGTAAGATAAGCAAAATGAGAAGACAGAAAAACACACAGCAGATGAAGGAGCAAGATAAAAACCCACCAGACCTAACAAATGAAGAGGAAATAGGCAGTCTACCTGAAAAAGAATTCAGAATAATGATAGCAAAGATGATCCAAAATCTTGGAAATAGAATAGAAAAAACGCAAGAAACATTTAACAAGGACCTAGAAGAACTAAAGATGAAACAAGCAATGATGAAAAACACAATAAATGAAATTAAAAATACTCTAGAAGGGGTCAATAGCAGAATAACTAGGCAGAAGAACGGATAAGTGACCTGGAAGATAAAACAGTGGAAATAACTACTGCAGAGCAGAATAAAGAAAAAAGAATGAAAAGAAATAAGGACAGTCTCAGAGACATCGGGGACAACATTAAACGCACCAACATTCGAATTATAGGGGTTCCAGAAGAAGAAGAGAAAAAAAAGGGACTGAGAAAATATTTGAAGAGATTATAGCTGAAAACTTCCCTAATATGGAAAAGGAAATAGTTAATCAAGTCCAGGAAGCACAGAGAGTACCATACAGGATAAATCCAAGGAGAAACACGCCAAGACACATATTAATCAAACTGTCAAATATTAAATACAAAGAAAACATGTTAAAAGCAGCAAGGGAAAAACAACAAATAACGCACAAGGGAATCCCCATAAGGTTAACAGCTGATCTTTCAGCAGAAACTCTGCAAGCCAGAAGGGACTGGCAGGACATATTTAAAGTGATGAAGGAGAAAAACCTACAACCAACATTACTCTACCCAGCAAGGATCTCATTCAGATTTGATGGAGAAATTAAAACCTTTACAGACAAGCAAAAGCTGAGAGAGTTCAGCACCACCATACCAGCTTTACAACAAATGTTAACGGATCTTCTCTAGGCAAGAAACACAAGAGAAGGAAAAGACCTACAATAACAAACCCAAAACAATTAAGAAAATGGGAATAGGAACATACATATCGACAATTACCTTAAATGTAAATGGATTAAATGCTCCCACCAAAAGACACAGACTGGCTGAATGGATACAAAAAAAAGACCCACATATATGCTGTCTACAAGAGACCCACTTCACACCTACAGACACATACAGACTGAAAGTGAGGGGATGGAAAAAGATATTCCATGCAAATGGAAACCAAAAGAAAGCTGGAGTAGCAATTCTCGTATCAGACAAAAGAGACTTTAAAATAAAGACTATTACAAGAGACAAAGAAGGACACTACATAATGATCAAGGGATCGATCCAAGAAGAAGATATAACAATTGTAAATATTTATGCTCCGCAACGGGAGAGGCCACAACAGTGAGAGGCCCGCATACTGCAAAAAAAAAAAAAAAAAAAAAAAAGCTATCTCTGATATAGGTCAAAACAGCACTTCTCTCCCCCAAATCATACTCATCAACTACTCTTATACCGCCAAACAGTTGCAACTTTAATGCCAAGTGTCTATAGAGATAGTAAGTAAAGCTATTTTCTTTAAACAAGAAATCACTTTGTAAACAAACACAGCTGATCTCGAATGTTTCGCTGTACAGTTCCTAGTCAGTGAGGAAAGGCAAGAATATGATCCCGAATGTTAACAATTGTATATACCTGAAATCTGTTTCTAAATTTTTCTTCCAAATCAGCTTGCAGGAACACTTGAATGAAGTGAATTATGTTCTCCTGTTCAAGCAATTTGTTCTCCAAAACCCATAATTAGGCTGCATGGGGATCTAATTTGAACATTTTAGGGCTTGTTACATACAAATGAGTTTCACTACTTTTATTCATTACTTTGAGTTAAATCTCTTAAATTATCTGTTTTATTTTTCTCATTAGCAAATTGTAGGAGAGGGGATATCCATTACCAAATAACCTTCAAAACACAGAATGCATAAATGCTGAAATTCATTTTTACTACTAGTCAATAAATCACAGCAGAAAGAGCTAAAGGTAGTTCTCAGTAACCTCATTACATTATGTATACTGTCTTATAGCCCCATTATTAGACCACCATCACCATTACAAGTAGCTAATAGAATATTTTCCATTTTTCAGGTACTTTGTTAAATGCTTTACATACATCTAGCTCATCTGATCCTCAAACCTAAGAAGGGTATACTACGTATTTGTATTCGCACTTTTACAAATGAAGAAACCTACAGTTATAGCTGGCAAAGTGGCAGAGCCAATTATCCAGGCTGTTTGACTGCAGAGCCCTTGCTCTTTAAGTCAAATATTTATTAGCTATTACACAAAACTGGGAGAAAAGGGTAAAAAGTTTCAGAGAAATGTATTTTGATTCAGTATAATAGTCAATGCATCTGCCTAACAACAGAAGGGGCTGTATCATGAAATAAAGAGTAATAGAAGTGTTCAAACTAGAGTCCTGATGATCATGTGTCTGTGTTTCAGGGCAATCAAACAGATGGTGAGTAATAGCTGTACTTTATAGCAGAATTCTAGCTAATAAATGCAACAATCATCAATGGTAGCAAAACCCAGTAGATTAAAGTTTGATGAGGAACTTTGTAATGAATGGATCAGAGTGACTAGACCAGAATCCACTGATTAATTCTGACATCACTAAAAGTAAGACAACAGGGTATGTGCCCCCCACATATGATGCAATAGGTAACTGATAAACTACTGGCAGTCGTGGGGGTGAGGGGTCTGATGTAACTACCAGTCTCAAAAAAATATATAGCAAACATATAAGGAGACTATCACAGATTAAGAGAGATTTGAGATCTAGTAATCACATAATGGGACTTCCCTGGTGGTCCAGTGGTTAAGAATCCACCTTCCAAAGCAGGGACGTTCGATCCCTGGCCAGGGAACTCGGACCCCACATGCCGCAAAGCAACTGGGCCCTTGCACCACAACTACTGAGCCAGCGCTCTGTGGAGCCCATGCGCCACAATGAAAGATCCTGCATGCAGCAACGAAGATGCCGTGTGCCACAACTAAGACCTAATGCAGCTAAATAAATAAATATTTTTAAAAATTCTTTTAAAAAATTACATAACTATTTTTTTAAAAGAATGAACAGGGATGATGTACTAAATAACATTAAATATTTCCTGCCTATTGCACTAGATATGATAATGGCACTGTGGTTATTTTTAAAGCCTCTCTTATTTCTATATATTAAAGTATGAAATGAGAGAATATCTGGCATGCTTTAAAATATTCCAGTAACAACAACAAAACAGTAGGGGACAGATGAAACCAGAATGGCAAAACGTTAATAACTGTTGAAGCTGGATGAGTACACTGGGCAGGGGCAAGGGGTATTCATTATACCATTCTCTCTTGTATGAATGTTTGAAATTTTCCATAATAAAAAATTTTTAATGTTTAATTGCAATATGAAAGAGGATAACAAATCTCCAAACAAGTAAACAACAGGAGACCATGTGCGCACATGCAGCAAGCAGAGACGTATGCTGGCAAAAGATATGTATTCCTTTTCGTATCCAATCACCCACTTACCCACAGTCAGGGCCCATTTACCAGGTTGTAGCTAAGCATTATCCCCTGACCCAAGCAAAAGTAATCACCAGGATTCACCCACCTGATTTAGCACTTATCTCTATGGTTGTAAGAATTTAACTCCCCAACAATAACCCCCCCAAAAAAATCGTAAATATGTAACCACAGTAAACATTATGCTATGATGGGAAGTATTTTCCATAAATTAACTTTTGCCAAATAACATCAATACATAGTTCTACTTTACAGTCATTAAAAAATATATATTTATTTATTTATTTGGCTGCTCCAGGTCCTAGTTGCGGCATGTGGGATCTGTAGTTGCAGCATGTGAACTCTTAGATGTGGCAGGTGGGACCTAGTTCCCTGACCAGGGATCGAACCTGGGCCCCCTGCATTGGGAGCGTGGAACCTTAGCCACTGGACCACCAGGGAAGTCCCTACTTTAGAGTCATTTTATTTGAAAAGACTCAAGGTGAGAGACTTTAAAAACAAAAAACTCAGCAATGGTAAATATAAAACTGTTTTGTGTTTGGGAAGGAGAATATTAATATTCTGAATATTTGAATCCATTTTCCACCCATCTGCCAATCTCTCTGGATAAGGCACCACTGTGCTAAATTTTCATTTCGTGTGAAAATTATCTTTTGAGTTCTCAAGGTAAACCTAAGAACAATAGAGTATTTTGTACATCATTTTGCAAATGAGAAGTCTGGATGGAATTTCCACTTCCAGATACCAAATTCCAGATAAATACTATATTATAATAATAATGTATAATGACAATAAAGCTAGCTATTCCATAAAATAGAATTATATCAGAACTTCTATACCATGGGTTTTTTGTTTTGTTTCTCAAATGTCAAGTTATACTATATTACAATTTAGAAAATGTAGCTCATCTACAGCCCTAGCCGTCAAGTCCCTAGCCACTCTAAAATATTCCCGCCATCACAGAGGGGCAGTAAGTGACATAAACAACTCACTGTAAGAGGTCAAATCCTATGCTCTATGACAAAGAAATACTGAAAGTTGACAAGGTAGATGCACACCTCACAGAGAAACAACAAAGGGTAAAATAAAATGATAAAAGGACTATGACAGGACTATGACTTAGAATTAACAACAGTAACTAATACCATACCCAGAAGTTGAACTAGGCAGCTGGTTTTCATGCCTACCATCTACACCGATGACAGCACTGAAAATCAAAGCTGACACTATGTAAACACTAACCAGTACACGGTTCAGCCAAAGTTTTCTGTTCTAGGGCCTTCTGTCCAGAAGGCATGCTCCATCCAATTCCTTTTCTCCCCCATTATATGTTTTCAAAACACCTGATGAGGAGGCATAACAGAGTAATATATAAGAGCAAAAGCTTGGAAAGTCAGTCAAACTGGATTTGAAAACCAACTCCAATACTTTTTAACACTTTTTAACCTAAGATGCTAAGAGAAATGGTGGCCAAACAGATTATCTATAAAACTGAGATAGTAGTACTGTAATTACTTCAAAGATGATGAGCAGAGAATATCTATTTAAAATCCTCCATACAGAAAATATCTGCAAACAATGCAACGGACAAGGGGCTAATATTCAAAACATACAAACAGCTTATACAACTCAGTATCAGGAAGAACCCAATCAAAATATGGGCAGAAGACCTAAATACAGACAGTTTCCCCAAAAAAAGACATACAGATGGCTAACAGGTACATGAAAAGATGCTCAACATTGCTAATTATTAGAGAAATGCAAATCAAAAGCACAATAAGGTATCACTTCAAACGGGGCTGAATGCCCATCATCAAAAAGTCTACAAATAATGCTAGAGAGGATGTAAAGGGAACCCTTATACACTGTTGGTGGGAAAGTAACTTCGTGCAGCCACTATGGAAAACAGTATGGAGGTTCCTTAAAAAACTAAAAATAGAACTACAGTATGATCCAGCAATTCCACTCCTGGGCATATATCCGGAAAAAATGAAAACTCTAATTCAAAAAGATACATATACACCAATGTTCATACCAGCACTATTTACAATAGCTAAGACACGGAAGCAACCCAAGTGCCATCAACAGAAGACTGGCTTAAGACAATGGGATATATACGTACAGTGAGTGGAGTATTAGCCATAAAAAAGAATGAAATATTGCCACTTGTAGCAATGTGGATGGACCTAAAGGATATTATGCTTACTGAAATAAATCAGACAAAGACAAATACTATATGATATCATATGTACAATCTAAAAAATAATACAAATGGATCTTTATAGAAAACAGAAAGAGACTCAGACACAGAAAACAGATTTATGGTTACCAAGGTGGGGAGGGGACAAATGAGTAAAGGATTAACAGATACAAACTACTATACATAAAATAGATAAGCAACAGGGATTGACTGGAGAGCACAGGGAATTATACCCAGTATCTTGTAATATAACCTACAATGGAATATAATCTGCAAAAAAACCAAATCACTATGCTGTACACCTGAAACTAACACAATACTGTAAATCAACTACACTTCAGTTAAAAAAATAAAAAGTGAAACCCTCCATAGAGCACCTGCCACATAGTGCTCAACAAATAAGAACTGTGAGCTATCTGAATTACGTATTTGAAATATTCTCTAACAACAGTCTTCACTACTAGAAAATAAACATGGGGCTTCCCTGGTGGTGCAGTGGTTAGGAATCCGCCTGCCAATGCAGGGTACATGGGTTCGGGCCCTGGTCCGGGAAGATCCCAGATGCTGCGGAGCAACTAAGCCCATGTGCCACAACTACTGAGCCTGCGCTCCAGAGCCCGCCAGGCACAACTACGGAAGCCCACGAACCTAGAGCCCACGCTCCGCAACAAGAAAAGCCACTGCAATGAGAAGCCCGCGCACGGCAACGAAGATAGCCCCCGCTCACCACAACTAGAGAAAGCCCGCACACAGCAATGAAGACCCAACGCAGCCAAAAATAAATAAATAAAATTAATTAATTAAAAAAAAAACCCTGGTCTTTCACCACAGACAGTTTGAGAAACACTAACTAAACCAGAACATGCATGAATTGTCTTTATTCTATTTGGAACCCCTTACTTTCTAAGTAATTGATAATTGAGTGCCTAGAGCCCGTGCTCCAAAACAAGAGAAGCCACTGCAATGAGAAAGTAAGTATTTATTTTTCTACTTTGTGGTAGCAGACAATGCTAAGTTGAAGCATATACAGAAAGTGTCCACTTTCTGTATGTTAGGGTTTAACTGCTAATAAAGTTCTATTCTTCACTCCTTTCACTCCTATCGTACCCAACAGACCAAGGAAAACAGAAAGCCAGGCTTTCACTTTAAAACAATGCCTCCAGAAGAGTGCAATGTGTGGGGATTCAACAGACCTTATGACTTTAAAAAACAAAACTAAACAAAAAGGTTCCCAGAAGCTTCACAATGCTCATCCAAAAATCTTCTTTTGGATTTCTTTTTTCCTTCCCAGATTCCTGAAAATACACTACAATCATTTTTTACCTGGGGCTTTGAGAAATTTTCAATATGTTTAGACCACATGCCATTTATTAAGACATTTCTTCCAGCTTCTAGCCCACACTTTCCACGCTCTAGTTTGTTAAAGTATGATTAGGACCCTATAAACTACATTTCTCCTTTGATAGTAATAGCATGTGCTAGAGGAAGAATCAAAGGCTGGAAGAATAAGAAGGAATATATATGCTCCTTATTATTGGTCACAGTTTCTATGTGTATGGACCCATTAATGCATTTCATCCTGGCACTGATTCCAGTTTCTACCTTTTTTCCAAAATCCCAGACCAGCCTGACTGCAATTCCTCACACACAAGAACCAGTTGTCCAATACCCCTCCTTTGGAAATTTCAGCTCCAAGAGGGGCCCTACTCCAAGCTTCTGGGTTCTGGTAACCACACCCTCTTCCCTTTTTTCTCCCAGCCCTAGGGCAAGTAGCTACTTCTGCCTTTCTGTTACCTCAGTGTCCCCTTTTCATTTTCTTAGTTCTCCAAAAACGCTTTTAACCAATTCCTCACGTTAAATTCTGTTCTCCTGACTAGTATGAGAAGAATATGAAATTTAAAAACTCTTTCCTTGAAAGCTTATTATAAAAGAGAAACAGAGGCTTCCCTGGTGGCGCAGTGGTTGAGAGTCCGCCTGCTGATGCAGGGGACACGGGTTCGTGCCCCGGTCCGGGAAGATCCTACATGCCGTGGAGCGGCTGGGCCCGTGAGCCATGGCCGCTGGGCCTGCGCATCCGGAGCCTGTGCTCCGCAACAGGAGAGGCCACAACAGTGAGAGGCCCGCGTACCGCAAAAAAAAAAAAAAAAAAGAGAGAGAAACATAAAATACAAGTAATTATTCCAACCTGTGATATCACCACTCTAATGCCAAGTTGGGGCTTCTTACCAAGCCACTCTAAAAGCATGAAACTGGGGACTTCCCTGGTGGCACAGTGGTTAAGAATCTGCCTGCCAATGCAGGGAACACGGGTTTGAGCCCTGGTCCAGGAAGATCCCACATGCCGCGGAGCAACGAAGCCCGGGCGCCACAACTACTGAGCCTGAGCTCTAGAGCCCGTGAGCCACAACTACTGAGCCCATGTGCCACAACTACTGAAGCCCGCACGCCTAGAGCCCGTGTTCCGCAACAAGAGAAGCCACAGCAATGAGAAGCCCACGCATCACAATAAAGAGTAGCCCCTGCTCGCTGCAACTAGAGAGCTCCCCCGTGCAGCAACAAAGACCCAATGCAGCCAAAAATAAATTAATAAACAAAGTTTTTTTGTTTTTTTTTTTTGCGGTACGCGGGCCTCTCACTGTTGTGGTCCCTCCCGTTGCGGAGCACAGGCTCTGGACGCGCAGGCTCAGTGGCCATGGCTCACAAGCCCAGCCGCTCCGTGGCATGTGGGATCTTCCCGGACCGGGGCACGAACCCGTGTCCCCTGCATCGGCAGGCGGACTCTCAACCACTGCGCCACCAGGGAGGCCCCTAAACAAGTAAATTTTTAAAAATAAATAAATAATAAAATAAAAGCATGAAACTGGGATGGGTCATGCTTTCTGGAAAACGTAACACATTTAAAAACTGTACATAAGCAGTCTTGAAAATGAGACACTCAATATATGATTGTTCATTAGTGCTCTGGAGCAAGTGTATGCAAATTTTTTATAAAGAGACAGAAAGTAAGTATTTTAGGCTTTGCAGGCCCTGCAGTCTCTGTCACAACTACTCAACTCCCAACGTTTTTTTGTGAAAACAGTCATAGACAGGGACTTCACTGGTGGTCCAGTGGTTAAGACTTCGCCTTCCAATGCAGAGGGTGCGGGTTTGATCCCTGGTTGGGGAGCTAAGATCCCACATGCCTCCCTGGCCAAAACCCAAAACATAAAACAGAAGCAATATTGTAACAAATTCAATAAAGACAAGAAAGAGAGAGAAAGAGAGGAAGGAAGGAAGGGAGGGAGAGAGGGAGGGATGGAGGGAGGACTGGCGGGAGGGGCCACAGACTGCTGTGAATGAGCGAGCATAGCTGTGTTCCAATAACACTTTATTTATGGACATAAAATGATATGAAGTTGAAATTTCTAACATGTCACAAAATATTATTCTTTTGATTTTTTTAACCATCTAAAAATATAAAATCATTCTTAGTTCACAGGCTGTACGAAAACATGCAGGCAGGCTGGATTTGGCCCAGTGGCCTGTTTGCCAACCCCGTTCTACATTGTGCCTCTTCCAAAATCAAAGTATTATGTTCACTGATGGACTAAAAAAAAAAAAAGAAAAAAAATTACTCTAGCAAACCTAGGTTTAAACTATAATGTAACTAACCTGAAACATTAATGAAACAGACAAAACAATGTTACTTACCCTCCTCAATCTTTCTTTTAATGAAGACTAAAGATAAGAAAATTTACTAACAGGGAAATTTCAAAGTATGATCCAGGTTCAATTTAAATATTTGCCAAACTTGTGTACCTTCTTTCTACCTCTACAGCACCATAAAATAAGCACTGGTTTTAAAATTAACCTTGAATAATGTAAATTTCTAAATCAGAGATTAATTGAATTAGGGTCTTAATGATGTTCAACTGAGAAGAACTTAAGTTAAAGTAATAATGGTCCCCATTTCCCAAACAATTCTTCAAGTAGAAAAAACATCTACAGACATTAGCAAGTTACACTCAAGTTTCTTATTTCAAAGTAACCATGACTGTATAGCCTCTCCTGTTAATCCGCAACTACTTTGATTCCTTAGTATCAGCAATGAGGAACGTCTCTTTGGCATCTTATGCTCCCACAAATATGTTCATTATTGCTACTTATGAACTGTGTCCATCTGTCCAAAACCTATGAGTTAAAGTCCTAAGAGCACCCTTGAACTAGGACTACCTCAAGACCTGGACACAGTATGCACTGGTAAGACAAAAAAAAAAGCACAAGTAGCGGTGCAGCAGTATGCATGACACGTGAAAGGCATAAAAACAAACATTACGCCTCTCAAAAAAAGGCAAGTTCTCTACATGTGTACCTCTCATAGTTTTCCTCAGTTTATGGAAAGATAACAAACCAAGGCTTGAGTTTCATATGGGATTAAAAGTTCCTAGAAGCTCATTTCCAATGCAGATTTCAGACTAAAGGCACTTGGCCAAAGGGGCAGACCTGGATGATCCACATATCCAGTGTACCTTTTGCTGAAATGATGTCCAGGCCTCTAATCCTCTAGAATACATATCTGCAAAGTCAGACGAAAGAACCAACTCAACCAACCTGCACCTTCCAAATTGAACTATTATAAGCACCTCAAAACTAATCCAGAAGACCTCTAGGAAAACTCAGAATATAGAAATCCAGCTGATTATGAATGGCAGCTATTCCAAATATTATTTCTTAATACCGTTAAAAAGATAGTCTTTGACAAATTGGTAAATGAAGAGACCTTTGCTCAAGTTGTGGTATACCATTAAACTAGCTAGGGAGCATAGTGTGAACTTCTTTGGGCCTTCTTTTCCTTCCTTATTCTGTAAAATGAAGGCACTAGCTCCCATGCCCTTTAAAATCACAGCCATGGAGCGTAAAGACTTAAATATAAGACATGACACCATAAAATTCCAAGAAGAAAAAGTAAGCAAAACATTCTGACATAAATCCTAGCAATGTTTTCTTAGGTCAGTCTCCCAAGGCAATAGAAATAAAAGCAAAAGTAAACAAATGGGACCTAATCAAACTTTTAAGCTTTTGTACAGCAAAGGAAACCATAAACAAAAAGACAACCTACAGACTGGGAGAAAATATTTGCAAATGATGTGATGGAAAAGGGCTTAATTTCCAAATTATACAAACAGGTCATACAACTCAATAACAAAAAAACAAACAACCCAATCAAAAAATGGGCAGAAGACCTAACTAGACTTTTCTCCAAAGAAGACATACTGATGGCCAATAGCCACATGAAAAGATGCTCAACACTGCTAATTATTAGAGAAATGCAAATCAAAACTACAATGAAGTACCACCTCACACCGGTCAGAATGGCCATCATTAAAAAGTCCACAAGTAAGGGCTTCCCTGGTGGTACAGTGGTTAAGAATATGACTGCTAATGGAGGGGACACAGGTTGGAGCCCTGTTCCAGGAAGATCCCACATGCTGCGGAGCAACTAAGCCCATGTGCTACAACTACTGAGCCTGTGCTCTGGAGCCGTGCGCCTAGAGCCTGTGCTCTGCAACAAGAGAAGCCACCGCAATGAGAAGCCCACGCACCACAATAAAGAGTAGCCCCTGCCTGCTGCCAACTAAAGAAAGCCCACACACAGCAAGGAAGACCCAACGCAGCAAAAAATTAATTAATTAAATAAATAAAACTTGAAAAGTCTACAAACAACAAATGCTGGAGAGGGTGTGGAGAAAAGGGAACCCTCCTACACTGTTAGTGGGAATGTAAATTGGTGCAGCCACTGTGGAAAACAGTATGGAGGTTCCTCAAAAAGCTAAAAATAGAGTTGCCATATGATCCAGCAATCCCAATCCTTGGCATATATCCAGACAAAACTATAATTCAAAAGGATACATGCACCCCTATGTTCATAGCAGCACTATTCACAGTGGCCAAGACACAGAAACCACCTAAATGTCCATTGACAGAGAAATGAATAAAGAAGATATGATACATATGTACAATGGAATACTACTCAGCCATAAAAAAGAATGAACTAATGCCATTCGTAACAACATGGATGGACCTAGAGACTATCATACTAAGTGAAGTAAGTCAGAAAGAGAAAGGCAAATACCATATAATATCACTTATATATGGAATCTAAAATATGGCACAGGGCTTCCCTGGTGGCGCAGTGGTTGAGAGTCTACCTGCCGATGCAAGGGACACGGGTTTGTGCCCCAGTCCGGGAGGATCCCACATGCCGCGGAGCGGCTGGGCCCGTGAGCCATGGCCGCTGGGCCTGCGCGTCCGGAGCCTGTGCTCCGCAACAGGAGAGGCCACAACAGTGAGAGGCCCGCGTACCGCAAAAAAATAAAAAATAAATAAAATAAAATATGGCACAAATGAACTTATCTACAAAACAGAAACAGACTCACAGACATAAAGATCAGATCTGTGGTTGCCAAGGTGAAGTGGGGGAAGGAGAGGGGTGGACTGGGAGTTTGGGGTTGTTAGATGCAAACTGTTACATTTAGAATGGATAAATAACAAGGTCCTAGGCACAGGGAACTATATCCAATCTCCTGGGATAAACCATAACGGAAAACAATATAAAAAAGAGAACATCTATATGTGTATAACTGAGTCACTTTGCTGTACAGCAGAGATGGGCACAACATTGTAAATCAACTATACTTCAATAAAAAATTTTTAAAAAAGAAAATTATAGAGCTAAGCAATTACACTTAAAAAAAAAGCATCAACTATCCTACAGAGCAACAAAAGCCTCAATTTTTAGAGTACCACGTTTTCTACCATTTTTCAATGTCACAGCTTTATGGTATATCCAAAAACACCCCTTGATTTATCACTGCATTTGTAGCTTCCTCACTTCCTTTTGGCCCCTAATATTCATAAAGAGATAAATGAAACTGTTGAGCTGAAGGATTTGAATAAAAGACAAACAAGAGTAAAAGCACACAGGCCTAGTTTAAATAGGTTATCCATTCCGGAAAACACCCAAGTATAAAACAACTAAAAAGACTGGGGCGGGGGCGCGGGGGATGTAACAAAGCACACTACACTGTCCCAGCAAAGGCAGCTGTCATAATCTCTCTCAGACCACCACCATGAGATCTCTAATTTTCATTAGTTTGTCTCCACCAGGATCAACAGAAGACTAAAAAGTGTCTTGAGCACCAATCACTCTCATCAGCTCAACACATACCACTCAGTACCCTGACCTCCTCTCTCCTAATGTAATAGTTATTTAAAACGGTCTTTCAATGTCAGTTATTATTAATGCTGCTATTCACTCTATGAGGAAAATAGAATAATGATAGTTATGAAGAATCAGGTCAACTCAAACATTTATCAATACTAAGCACATACTACTATGTTCCCAGCTGCCAGTCACTGGGATTCCTCCATTTAAAAGAATAAGTCTCTAAAACATATTCATCATGGTCCTTGGATTTTCTGGTACATAGAACTACAAAATCCCTTAGGTCCTAGCAACAGAACCAACAAGTCTAGATCATGCAAGAGAATGGATGAATGCTAAGACAGACAGGCTCCAATGAAATGTTAGTCTTTCTTGATGCTGTGTATTAGTAACCACCCAAAGTATCTTAAAAGTTGGAGAATTATAAAAATACACATGTATACATCTTTTAAAATACTTATATGGAAAAAAATAATAATGAAAATACTTAAGCAATGAGTACATTTCACAAAAGCACACAGGTAACAAATTTTGCAGCTAGCATATGTACAACTGAAAAAAATGTCCTATCATTGGTTCCAACTCCTGCTCCAATTTCATATCCTCTGACACTATCAGTATCTTCTCTAGTAATAAAGAAAAGGAGTCAAAGAAAGGTGAGCACCAAGTATTTTTGGTAGTCTCACTGTCTCTCTATAACACACGTGAGCATTCTATAACTGGGGAAATACTTGTTTTATACTCAACTACCACTGTTTCAATTTGTTACTATGTAGTTATTAACATTAATTCGTCAAACTGCTGTTAATCTGCCAAGAAAACTCCATACCATATTTCTCATAATTTATACAATTGGTTTCCTAAATAATAATACACCCATAACAGATTTTTTAATTTTTTAATGGATACAGTAAACTTAAGCTTAAATAAGATACCTATGATGGTGACCCTGAGGAGAACTTTAGTAGTACATTTTCACATATTTCTAACAAAATGTTTTGTTGTACCTCAACAAAATTCAACTGTTTACTATAGATAATCCTTAACTAAATTTTCAGCACAGAAGCAGTACCATAAAATGTGTAGCTTATGTTTTAGAGTTGATATAGATACTAGAATTGAGAAATTAATGGAAGAGTTATATATTTAACCAGGCAATTTTAGAAAGTCTGTGTGCTCAGGTTCAGAAAAATGGACTTCCAAAAAAAGGTTTTTGCATCCATCTATACAATTTATGAAAAATGTTAGCTCTAATTTACATTCATACAAAATTCATAGAAATCTTAAACATGGCACCTTCTGCCTACTAAAGTAGAGCATATGTAATTAACAACTATCCACCAAGAAGCAAAATATCACACAAAAGACTCAAAATACAAGTTAGTCCATGAGTCTCCAAAGAGCTAATCATGAAGCAAATATTGGTGATTACTATACAGCCCTCCCCAAAGAGAGTCACTGCACTTGGCAGGAAGTGGGCAGCAGGAAGAGCTACAGTCAGAAACCACCACTTGCTCCAGGTTTTTACAAGCTCACAGCAGTGCTCCCAATAAGCAGACCTGGTAGCAGCCTGCCAGCACGATCAAATTCCTATCAATACCCGCACCATTTTAAGGATATTTTCACTTGTGAGACGTTAGCATCGGACAGAAAAGGCATTCTAAAATAAAAAGCATCTTTAGGAATTCACACCAACTTTAAACCTCCATCTAAATGACCAAAGTATTTGCTCAGCTGGAAAAGATATTGAAGCAACCATCGAGCTTGATTTAAAAAAAACTACCAAATTAAACATAAAGGACATTATACATTAATTCTAAAGCTAAGGGACTCAAATACAACACCTGATTAGTGTATGGTAACCAAGAATGACAAAAATTGCTTCTCATTTGAATCCATGAAAGTACACTTCCAAATATAATTCCCATTATGAAAAAAAACCAAACCTATTGAATTTTCAGTTGGCTAGTTTGTTGGCTAGCTTCAAATCAACCATTTTCAAGAGACTATACTTAAATACCTTGAGTTTTTAAAATAAGCAACCAACTAATCAAAGGGCAGGAATAAAAGCTATTTAATCCATCAGCACCAGACAGGAGAAACAGAAATAAGCATGGACAAAAAAATAAAATTTTAAAAAAGAAAAGAGAGAAATATAGGAATCAAACTCTAAAGAGAATCGCAAAACACCATCATAAACTACCAGATATACTTGGGAGGAGACACTTTCCACACAGCACATATCCTAAGGCCCTTTTAAACTCCTTAACATGGTAAGAAAACAAAGCAACTTAACATAGGACATCCACAGTATAGAATATTCCCTGTTAAAAAAAGATAAGCACATCTTATACGTAAACGCAAGTATGTAGATGATACAATATGTGTAGTAGACAAAAACAAAAGGTCTGGAAAGGTATACACTAAATTGTCAGTAGTGGTTACCTCTTGAATGTGGGATTTGAAGAGATGGAGCCAAAAAGAGATGCTAAAGGTGGATTTTTACTTTTTCCTCTATAAACATCTGTATTATCTTACCCTTTCGCAATAAGCATTTATTGTTTTGGTAATTAAAAAAAGAAACTATTTCAGGGCTTCCCTCGTGGTCCAGTGGTTAAGACTCTGCGCTTCCATGCAGGGGGCACAGGTTCGAACCCTGGTAAGGGAACTAAGATCCAGCATGCCGCTCGGCGTGGCCAAAAAAATAAATAAATAAAAATTTAAAAAGAAGCCATTTCAAAACTATTACCAGACATTGTTATTGTTTTCAAAATATCACATTGATGGTTAGTACAAAGAGATAATAGTAGTAAAGTGCCTTCAAACCTTGAATTTAAAGCTCTATCCTCAGAATAAAGAAGACTAAGAGACATGACAATTAAATCCAATGTGTAATCCCAGACCGAAAAAAGAGGACACTATTGGGATAACAGGCACACTTTAAATATGAACATATATCAGGTGTAATATTATAAATGTTAAATTGCCTGAATTTAATCACTGCACGTTGGTTATCTAAGAGAATGCTTATTCTTAGGTAATACTATGAACTATTCAGCGGTGAAGGGTGATGGAGCCTACACCTTACTCTCAAATGGTTCAGCCAAAAATAAACAAACACAGGTTTATATGTTTTTATATAGAAAGATAAAGCAAACGTGGTGAAATTTCAACTACTGGTCAATCTAGGTGAAAATATGGGAGTTCACTATACTATTCTTAAAATTTCCCTGCAAGTTTGAATTTTTTTTCAAAATAAAAGATTCCTTCCCTCTAGAGAGTGGATCTCTCTCAGAAAGGGAAAGGAAGAATTCTAAACCTGACTTTCAGTTACGCTAGGTGTAAATGTTTGTTTCTAATATGAAACGTCTCTCAGGGTCTTACAATAATGGCCCTTAATGCATTACAAAATAAGACGCTCTATAGTATCCCGGAAAAATTAACAGAAATGATGAAGCTAGTCAACTTTTGATTCTAGCATATGACTATTATAGCTTCTCTGAAAAAACTGACAATGCTCATAGAACAACACTAAATATCAGGGTTAAGAAAAATAATTATAAATATCTGTTAGAGTAAATCATAATGCATTTCAATCTAAAGGGGAATAGATTAAATAAATTAATCACTACAGTGAAAAGTGGCAGAGAAGATTTGAAACACAAAAGTCCCACTAACACTAGAAAAGTATGATTGATAGATATGTCTTGGCAGTTTGAACATTTCTTAGGAAAACACAACTGTATCAACAGTTGCTTGATACCTTTCTAAAGACATAGTGTGTCAGTAGAAGAATGGTGGACCTGAAATCTAGATAAGGCAAGAGCAAAGAGGGACATGAATTCTGGAGAGGTATACTCTATCCTAAGTACTAGGATAGTTCCACCAGGCTTTCTGTGATCACCAGGAAAGCCTCCAAGTAATATTTTGGCCTCCCATGTACCTACCAAAGACTGTACCCTGGCCTGTAGAACATACCTCAATCACTACAAAGCTATTTCTCTCTTATAAAATAACAAAAACTGAATTATGTACTGCCTGCAAAGCTACTAAAGGTCCAGACCATATGTGGAATCTGGTGACCACGTTATTCTTTCAGTTGGCTTCCTATGGCATCTCTATCCCCATTGTAACTTAGATAATTATGAGAATTTTATGAGAACACGACTATCCTCACTGCTTTATATTTTATTTGACATGCTGAAGTATTTTTTCCCAGTTAATAAACTTTATTTTTGCCAAATTCACCATGCTTTTCATATCATGGTGCCTTGTAAAGTACTGTTCTTTCTAGCTGCATCTTTCCATCCAATACTAATAATAAAAGTTAACACTGTCCTAATTCTTAAATCCTCATAAAACCCTTTGTAGAAAATACTGTTATGATCCTGACTTTACATATAAGGACACTAAGGCACAGAGTCATTACAAAATTTGCCCAGGTTCATAATGCTATTAAGTAAAAGAGGTGAGATTCTAAACCAGGAATTAGGATCCAGAGCTCAAGGGTTTAACATTTTTTGTGCCTTGGACCATTCTGCAGTCTGATGAAGCCTGCAAATTCCTTCTCAGCTTAGTATTTTTAAATATATGAAATAAACAAAGGTGACCAATTACCTTGGGGACAAAAAACTCAAATGTATGATACAGTAGTATATATATGCTTCTCAACAATCTACTGGTGAATCTCCTATTTACTGTAATTTCTCTGTAATGATGAACATAAATAATATTTTGAGATATCTACAATAATCACAATATAATATCTGTGATTTGTACTAGTAGTAAAATCACAGGTACTGTTAATAGTACTGTAGTTTGCTGTTTACATTAATAATTAAAAGGAATGCCAACTTCTAGTTAGAGGTTAGTGAAGAGGTAATTTTCCCCCTAAGTTTATGGATGCCATCCATGTTAACACTGCCCACTATATTAATCCTCTTAACACTGCAGTTTAAAAAAGGACCAATCCTGGGTCCTTCTCTCTTTCTACACTGGATCTCTCGGTGATCTCATCCAGTCCTGTGGCTCTGAATACTACTTAAGTTGATGACTACAAAGTTTTATCTCTCGTCCAGACCCTTCCCCTAAATTCCAGACTTGGATATCAATTCAACCAGTATGTATAACAGGCATCTCAAACTTACCATGTCTAAAACTGAACTCCTCATCTATTCCCCAAACCTGTTCTTCTCACGGTCATCCCTATCTTAGTTGACGGCAACCCCATCTTTCTCACTGCTCAGACCAAAACTCTTGGAATCATCCTTGACTCCTCTCTTACATGCCACATCTGATCTATCAACAAATTGTACTGGTTTGATCTTCAAAATATATCCAGAATTCAACCATTTCTATCTCCTGTTACCACCTTGATACAAGTCACCAGCATCTCCCTCCCAGATTTCTAACTTTCTTAAAATTGTAAGTCTCCCTGCCTCTACTGTTGTTCCCCCCTACAAACTGAGAGATCCTTCAGAAGCTGAAAGCAGATCATGTCATTCCTTGGTTGAAAACTCCAGGCAAAGTCCTTATAAAGCCTCTACCAAGCCCTGTGAAATCTGTACCCCACCCCAACATAATGTACTATTACTTTTTTGTTCATTCCATTCTAGCCATACTGAGCAGAACTCACCTTGGAACAAACTATTCCCTCTACTTGGAAAGCTTTTTCCCCAAATGTTAATGGGGCTAACTTTCTCCCTTTTAAGTCTTTGCCTAAATATCACTCTCAAGAAGGCTCACCCAGTTCACCTCATTTTAAATTTCAACATCTACCCCAGAAATTCTGAATCCCCCTTACCGTGCTCCATTTTCCAAAGCACTTATCTTTGAACATTCCATTATTATTTATTGTTTTTCACCCCGCACTAGGAGGGGTGCCCACACAAGCAAAATTGTTTCGTACACCACTCACGTCTAGTATGCCTATGTTTGGCACAAAGTAAACATGCATATATTTTAAAAACAGCACTTCTATCATTGTAAAGTACTTGCCTGTGTCTCTCATTAGAAGAATTCCTTGAAGACTCTGACTGGATCTAATTTGTAGTGCCCTCAACACCTGGCCTGGGGCCTGCCCAACAGCAGACACCTAACACACAGATACTCAGGTGATTACAGCCACTTTCACCTGAAACACAATCCTATATGCCACAGGAAAAGCCAGGTCTTACAGCTGTGTCTGATTAAATACTTGTTAGAAGGCAAACACAGAACATCAGGTTCCAACTGTTCCTTCAATCAAACTGAGTTTAAGTTTCATGCTTCATTTCTTCATGTGTCTAAGAAGCATTTCAAACTATCTGAAGTCTAAAAAGGTCACTTGGTCATTCCTCCCCCGCAGCCATGGCACCACCTCTCCAGCCCACCTAATCTTTTCATGCTTGACTTAAAATCCTCTTAAGTGTTCCTTGATGACCCCAGCTAGAAGCACTTACCCGTGCCATGCTCTGGGCCAACTGCTTTCCATATGTTATTCTCATTTGATTCTCCCAAAAGCCCTATGAGGTTGCTTCCATTATGACACCTATTTCAAAGATTAGAAAACTCAAACTTGGAGAGATCAAATCACTTGTTCAAGGTTCAATGAGTGTTCAAACACAGGTCTGCCTGACTCTGAAATCCAAGTTCTTTAACCCTCCACTATACCGCTTTTCTCTCTCCAATATTACAAACCCTAACTAGTTTATACATACTACCTCACAGGATTTGCTGTCACTTCACTTATCTAGACTTCAATTCCGGCAACTGTCAAACAGGGGATATCGTTCAGGATGCCTCCTATCAAGACCCCTTCCAATTCTTAGAGTATTATGAAATAAAACATTTTATAATTCTTTACATACTCCAAGTAGATTAATACACACACATACACACATGTATTTTAGCACTTAGTCTCTGCTAGAAATTAGAAATCTCCACTGCCAAAGAGCAGTGAAAATAAAAACTCCAAGACCTTATATAAAAAATAAAACATTCTTGATTCCTCGCCACATTCACATCTATCAGAGATGCACTTCTGAGTCCATTTTCCCATGTAGTATGAAAAATTATGTTTTCCCCCAAGAAGTGTAAGAATGTGATACTTAAAGCTTCTGGACTTCACCATACAACCTGGTAAAAGGAACTGAAAGCAGCCACTTAGCCCATTCAGGAGCTAGCATGTTGTTTTAGACAGGACAAGTGCTCAATAAGCATTTATTGGATCATGATACAGAATTTTTTTTTTGAGGTTTTCCAAGTCTCAAACCAAAAGCCTATAAAGAGCCACACCAAAACTAAGGTAAAATGTGTCAAAAGAACATATCTCTTGGAATCATTCTGGTCATAAAAGTGAATTTCATTTGAAATCCCTATCAACTGTTAAGTTTGAAATGAGTCATATTCGTAGGTCTAGACTTCAACCAACACCAGCAAATGGAGTTTAAGGATAGCTTTTTAAAACAATAGTCTTGTGAGGATGCAGAAAAAGAAGTGAATCCAGGCTCTGGAGTGGAAGCTCTCTTGAGATATCAGATACAGTAGCAGACACAGTCCACAACAGAAATGTAAAAATGTCCTAGGCTGAAAACACTGTTGGGCAAAACGATATTTCGGTTTTCTAGAGCACTGTCTGTTTAGAGAATCCTCAAACGATTCTTGCTTTTTACCAAAGTCTTCAAAAGGAGTAGAAAGTCATCCGTTCAGGGTAAGAGGTTGCTGCTACCAAGGAAGTAGAGTGTCCGAAAGTGTGCAAATTTCATAATCTAGTAGAGAACGCATGCCCCTGTGGATGCTTTCACCTTCGGGCGGAAAAACCAACCCGGTGTCACCTCAACATTGGGGCCACTCAAACCTCACCACCATTACAAAACCGAAATGCCAAAGGTGCAGAATATGAAGCCGGAAGCACTACCAGGCCAGGATCGCGTTCCAAGGGGAAAATAATCAAAACCGAGGCTGCAGCGCGGGGCCCTCGGCCGCCTTGGGCCGAGAGACGCACGCTAGGCCCTTCCGGTCGGAGCCGCCGTCGCCGGTAGGCCAGGCGACGGGCCAGGCTTTCACCCGAGCCCGGGGATTCGCGGCCTACCCTCGCCGGTGCCCTCTCGCCGAGTCTGGCACCGGCTGCTCCTCCGACTCGGCCCCTTCGTCTGTAGCGCGGTCCGCGCAGGCCGCGAGGAGCCGGAGGAGACCGCCGAGCCTTGGGCCGGCCAGGTCGGTGCAGACGCGGCGGTGGCGGCAGAGGCCGCGCCGCCCCTCCCCCACCGGCCCGGCCCAACCGCCGCTGCGACGCGAGTAGCGGCGCCAACGCCGGGCCCAACCTCCGGCCCGCGGCGGCCCGGACAAGGGGCCGGTGGCGGCGGCGCGGGCCTGCTCCCCACGCAGCCAGCGCGAGTCCACCGCAGGCCCGTTACTCTCCGCGCCACAACCCGTCAGGACGCGCCGCCCTCGGCTTGCGCTGAGGCGGCCGAGGGCAGCGGGAAGCCGCTGAGCTGATACTTACTCAGGGGTCGGGTGCTCGGGGTCGTAGAAATCCCCCATCTTCGGAGGCGGCTGCGGCGGCAGCTGCTTCATCGGGAGCGGCTGGAGACGGCGACGCGAGCCCCCTCCCCGCGGCAGGGCGACGGGAGGGAGGGGAGGGGAGAAGGCCGCTGGTCCGACCGCGGCAGCGGCGGCGGCGGCGGCAGGGGCGGCCCGCGTCGCTTGCTCGCTCGCTCGCTCGCTCCCTCCCTCCGGCGCCCGCCCGCCGCTCTCTCCCCCACACACTCACACCGGGAGCGACGCTAACCCCGCCCTCCCCTCTGCAGCACAGGCCCGGCCCCTTAAAGAGACACGCACCCGCCGCGAGTCCGCCGCCAGTCGGCGCGCCGGCAGCTGCCGGTTGTCCTCAGGCCGGAGCGGGAGGAGCGGGAGGAGCGGGAGGGGCTGTGCGCAGCCCACGGACCCGGCCCGACTTCGCCAGCGACTTCCTGGAACAATAAGCCCCAGGCCTGAGCGCCGTTGGCCCGCCCCGGCCGAGAGCCGCTGCGCCGCGAACCCTCCCTCGGGCCCGCTGTGGCGGCGGAGCGCTGAGGCGTGACCCGGCGCGCCCCGGGGTTGTTTGCCGGCGATGACGGGGAAACAGCCCGAGCCCGCCGGGACACTAGCCTGCCTGCTCCGCTGCTCTCGAAGACCTGCCCTCCCGGAGCGCTGGAGTCCGCAGCGGCGCCAAGGGCCCCTCCCCCGGGCCTGCGGGCTCTGAGGTAAGGCGGTCGCCGCTTCTCCCGTGCCTCTCGCCCCTCTCTCCTTTATTTTTCCTCGCTTTTTCTCCCTGTTGCCTCTTCATCTTGTCCCCTCAGCAAGTACGGAAGCGGAGTTAGGCTGGGGATTCGCCCTAAAGCCGATCTCTGGGGACGCCCCTTCCTACCTCCCGCCCCCGCTGGGTCGGCTGGGCCCCGTCCGCCTGTCGCCGGGCTGCGTTCCACCACCCACACCTCCACCTGGAGCTGTACGTATTCTGCCCCATCCCAGCATCTGGGAGCTGCGGGTCCCGTCTTCTGGGTGGTTCTTAAAGGCCTTGGAGGAAATGTCTTTTAAGAAAAGGTTATTAATCACTTTCCTGCAAAAATGACATGGTAAGATGAAGTAGGATAACTTGAAAGGGTTGTGAGTCTGTTATTTTTGGAAGGAGAAACAAGAATACATAAAGCCATTAGCTAAACTCTTAGGGAGGTTCATAAGATCAGATATTTTTGTAGTTTTTTTAAAATTTCCAATGTAATTTTGAATCGGATTTTACCAGCAAACAATTGGATGGAGGTGTGTGTTATGGACTGAATGTGTACTCCATCCCACAAATTTATATGTGACATTCTGTCCCCCAAGATAATAGTATTAGAAGGTGGGACGTTTGCGAGGTGATTAGGTCATGAGAGTGGAGCCTGCATGAATAATGGGATTAGTGCCCTTATAAAAGTCCATTGAGTTCTCTCCTTGTCTGCCCTGAGGATACAAGGAGAAAACAGTGTGCAACCCAGAAGAAGGTCCTCACCAGAACTCAGCCGTTCTGGCACCCTGATCTCCAACTTTCAGCCTCCAAAACTGTGAGAAATAAATTTCTGTAGTTTATAGCCACCCAGTCTATGGTATTCCGTTTTAGCAACCGACAGTATAAGAGACTAGACATCCTTTACTAACTCTTTTTTATATCGTGTGTGTGTGTGTGTGTGTGTGAACACACATATATGTATGTTGTCACTGTCTGTTAGTGCTTTATCATCATTGTTTCTCACTTGGGGATTATTTTGGCTTTTTTGTTGGTTTTTAGGCATGTCATGCAGGTCCAGAGCCTGTCTCACTCCCTTGGTTCAAGTCTCCCATGGCCACTTCTTTACAAACTATGAATATTACCTAATTTATCTGCTTTTTCTCATTGTAAGATGAGAATATTAATGTGGACAGGACCTCACTGTTGTAAGGATCCAATGAGATAATATTTGTAAAGCTTTAAACCTTCAGTAAATAACAAGCACTCACTCAGACATTATAGTACAGTGGTTAAGAGCTACGAGGCATTGTATACCAACCCACCACTTTCTAACTTTGTGACATTAGGCATGGTTACTTTTCATGCTTCCAGTGCCTCATCTGTAAAATAGAGGTATTATCCACTGCACAGAGTGTTGTGATTATCGAACTAAATTGTATAAAACATGCTTGCACAATACCTCTCATTGAGTAAGTGTTATGTTTTAGGCTTTGAAAGAATAGATTGGAGCCCTGTGCCTTAGATGCCACATAGGCCATTGGGAGCCACTTGACATTGGACAGACAGGAAAGGGCTACCTTAATTATAGGTGGAGGTGGCTAAAATAATTTAAGTATGAGGTGATAAGGACCTAAACTGAGGTGAATGAGAAAAAAGCAGTCAGTTACAAGTTTCCTGTTTCCTAAATAACAAAGTAAATAGTTCTCTTGCAGGAGGTGCAGCTGGTCTTGATAATACCTGGTCTTAAGATAGCATTAGTCTGGTTAGAACCCAATGCAATAAGCATGCCAAACTATGGGATTCAGTGGGAAATACTAAGCCCCAAACATAAATAAATAAACCGAGTTTTTACAGGCAAGATTGTTGGAAGATTGAGTACTATTTAATGGCCTCATCTATCTCTGTACTAGGAGTTCTCTGTACACGTATTTTAAATTCAGAGAGAGGGCATCCTTGGAACACATACTTGGGCCTGGCCTCTTGATCAAAGCTGTGGGATAATTTGGTCTTTAGCCTATAATTGACTATCTCCTACTTTCTTACATAAAACCTTTTACAAATATGTTTGAAGGAAAAATGTCAAAAGCCTTAAAGTAAAACATGTTATAAAAGGCATTCTATTCTTACAGTGCTAAAACCATAGAAATTTTCATAATTGCTCCTGCCATTACTACTTCTGTAGGCCCAGAGCACCCCCATCTCAGGGGGACCCAAACATAGCCAGTAGTGACCCTGAAACAAAGTTGACTAGGGCATCTCTTGCCTTAGGGGAAATGGAAGGCCAAACATCAGATATTGCCCACAGTCATGCTCCTGGTACCTGGATGGGAAAAGAAAAAATATAATTGAGGTGGAAGAGAGAGCACCAGTTGATTGCTTGAGCACATTCTTCAAAACTACTATGTGTAAACAAAATTTTTCAGGTCATATGTTGACAAGACAGTTCTTAGGACTGATAAAACACAGAAGCAATAAAATCAAGACACGGAGGTAGTCTGAGGTACCGCTGTGTGGTGCCTCTTTTCACTGTGCCCAAGTCAGAGCTCTGCTGGCTTCAAATGGGAACCTGGCTAAGGCTTTAGGAGAGAGAGAGAGAAAAGTTGTTACCCCTCGAACCTACAGCCGGGGCTGAGTGGGGAAGCTGCCTCTACCTACTTACCCTTGCCTCTTCCTGTCCCATTCTTCCCTCACCAAATCCTTTGCTGACCTAAGGATTGTCAGAAGACTGTATTTCTCAAGAAATGCCAACATGGGAAGGGCATGCAAGCCCCAGGCCTTCAGTCCTACAACGCCCCAAAGTTCCTGGCTTTGCCAAGAGGGGACAGGGTTGACAGTGGCAACAAAGTCAATGTGGGCAGCATGAGCAGGACAGTGTGAGCAGGGCAATGTGGGAAACCGTATCTCTACCCATGTGCTCCCACAAACACCCTCACGTTGGCAGATTAGGCCCATTCTTAATGGCCATAGCCTATGGTTAATAATGGTCTGCCCACGTATAAAAGGTTGAATTTAATATCAGAGAGGCAGTTTGGGAGTATACATGAATGATATACAGAAGGCTGGGTTATATCAAGATCAAATGTTTGAAAGTTGAAGCTTGCCAGTACAAGGTTTATGAAGATCACAACAGTTTGTGAGACACCTAATTAATTTCCTTGATTATTTAAATATTATCTTGAATCTATTCCCTGATGTTAGTGATCCTGTCATCAGTTTGTTTTTTTCTAGTCCAGTGTTTTTTGAATAGAGGAATTGTGTTACATATTCCAAAAATGTGTTTTTCTTTATTTGGTCTCTAGGAAACCAAAATTGGCTGTTACTGTAGTTACACATTAACCATTATGTCATGATTACAAACAGGTACATCCTAGCATTAGAATAGAAACGTGATTTGGGTGTCTATAAGCTGTTATATACAGTTTTTTAATGCTGATTTACTGCTTAGTTTTAATAGATCAATATGTCATTCTGTTGTAACTGAAACTAATTCTTTTCCATTAATTAAAAATATAATGAGAAAGGTGGTTTTCAAAATATAAAGTATGTTACTCTACAAATGAAAGACTTGGATCAAGTGGTTTAAATATGTATTTACTCTTCTGTAGGACAGAAATATATATAACCAACATCTCAGCATTTGGGGACCATGAAATGGGATAATGTCTGAGAAAGTACCTAGCACATGTAAACTAATAGCCATACAGTAAAAAATTAGATACCTTATAAATTTATGTAGCTACATGAGACTCAACAGAATTGAAAGTTACTTTAGATTTAATCAGTATACCAAAAAAAGACAGCATCATTTAAAATAATGGTTATTTTAACTGTTCTACACAAATCTTTCACACTCTTTGGCTCTGGAATACCTTCCTTGGGGAGGTGTAATTACAGTTGATTTTTATTCATGTTTAATTAGCACATTTCAACACAAGTTAAGAATATAGAAAACAATACAAGACCTACACTGAGCCCTATTACATATATTATTTGTATCAAGCCAAGAACCTTCCTATATATATAGTATTATAATCTGTAGTCGTCTTTTCTGTTCCATACTGCTTTGTTAACTGACTTCCATTACATAAGTCTATCTTCCCAACTCTTTAAGTTTGTTTTATTACTTTGCTACTTTTTTTACTTTTTTTTTTCTTTTAGAAGCTCTTAAAATGTTCACTTTGAATTTTTCTGTTGGGACTAGATTGTTGTGCAGTTAGCAGGCTTCTATAAGTCTCCTTCATAAGTTCCTACAAGCCAACCATATCACTGGGCTTGAAAGTGCTGACATAAAAGAACCACAGGGAGTTCCCTGGTGGCACAGTGGTTAAGAATCCACCTGCCAATGCAGGGGACACGGGTTCGATCCCTGCTTCGGGAAGATCCCCCATGCCATGGAGCAACTAAGCCCGTGCGCCTGTGCTCTAGAGCCTGTGAGCCACAACTCTTGACCCTGCGAGCCACAACTACTGAAGCCCGTGTGCCTAGAGCCCATGCTTTGCAACAAGAGAAGCCACTGCAATGAGTCTTGCCTGCACACTGCAAGAAGAGTAGCCCCCGCTCGCCGCAACTAGAGAAAGCCCGTGCACAGCACCAAAGACCCAACACAGCCTAAATAAATAAATAAATAAAATTAATAAATTAAATAAATTAATTTAAAAAAAAAGAACCACATACTTTAGCCCTCAAGTATATAGAAATATTGTTATTAGGTAATTTTTTTTGCAATATGTGTTAATCTTGTCTTCCCTACAAGATTATCAAGGACTCAGGGAAATGATCATAGTGTTTGTTTGTTTTTGACCTGTTTTATTTTGAATCTTGGCACCCTTTCAGAGAACTCATCTCCTGAGCTTCTTGCCTTCCAGCAGAGGATCAAACTGCTCAACATTATCTCTGCTTTACAAAATAAACCAAAAATCCCAAAGGTTAAGTCACATGACTAAGAAGTGGTAAAGCCAGGATTTGAACTTGGTTATCCGATTCAACACATCTTCAGGCAGAAAATCTGGAGTTTGTCACTAATAGAACATAATCCCTGATATAAGAAAGAATCATGAGCAAAGAAATTGGTAAATAAGTGGTTAAAACTAAAAAATATTTACCATAGAAAGTAATAATAATACATAATTTGTGTGGTTAATAAAGTAAAGCAAGATAGAACTAATATCCTGGATAACAAAGTCATAATTTGGAAGTGGGATGGGTGGGGTGATGATTGGATATGAAGTTTTCCAAGGTCCTTGTACTGTTTGGGAAGAGGGTAAACATACTGATTAACTTTAAGCTTTACTCTTTTAAGTGTACAAGTTAAAATGTCTTGGGTAACTACTAAAAGAGTGTATCATTTCCAAATTAATGGAGGGAGAAAAAATTTTTTTAAAAAGCAAGATATGTAGAAAAAAGAAAGAAATAGTGAAACAAAACCAAAAACAAAACACAGAAAGATGTAAATGGATAGAAAAAGATGTCAGGCTAGGGCTTCCCTGGTGGCGCAGTGGTTAAGAATCCGCCTGCCAATGCATGGGATGCGGGTTCGAGTCCTGGCCTGGGAAGATCCCACATGCCACAGACCAGCTAAGCCCATGTGCCACAACTGCTGAGCCTGCACTCTAGAGCCCACAAGTCACAACTACTGAAGCCCAAGTGCCTAAAGCCCGTGCACTGCAACAAGAGAAGCCACGACAATGAGAAGACTGCGCAGAACAACAGGAAAATCTGTTTCCTGCTCCTCTGGATTGTTGGCAGAATTCAGTTCCTTAAGTTGTAGGACCATAGTCCCACTTTCTTGCTGGCTATAAAATGAGTAAGGGTCATTCCCATCTTGTAGAGGCTGCCACAGTCCTTGGCTTATGGCCTCTTTCTTCCATTTTCAAAGCTAACAACAGGCATGTTAAATCCTTGTCCTTGTCTCTGTGTTCAACTCTTTTTGTCTTCTTCCATTTTTAAGGATTTGTGATTAGATTGAGCCCAGGTAATCCAGGATAATCTCCCCACCACAAGGTCTGTAATTTAATCACGTGGAAGTCCCTGCCACTTAAGGTAATATATTCACAGGTTCCAGGGAATAGGGAGTGGACATCTTTGGGGAGCTATTATTCTGCCTACCACACCATCATAACTTGTTAATATGGTGAATTACATGAAATAAACTTGCAATATTGAACCCAAACTTTCATTCCTGAAACAAATTCAACTTGGTCATGATTTTTACCTTGTAAACAAATTGCTGGATTTGCTTTAATAGTGTTTTGTTCGGGATCATTGCATCTTTATTTAAGAATCAGAATAGCTTATAATTTTAATTTCTCATCCTATCCTTGCCTGTCTGGGTCTGTATGTTCATCCATCCATCTATCCTTTCCTCCCTGCCTTTATTTTTTGAAGGAAAATTGACCAATAATTCATTTTTTAATGGTTCTAGGACCAAATAGGTTTTCTATTTCTCATTTCTCAGTTTGCTAATTTATATTATCTTAGAAAGTTGTCCAAGTTGAACAAAGTTTTCAAATTTATTGGCATCAACTTGTTCATTTTTTCAGTTAATTTTATAGTCTCTGCAATTTCCACAGTTTTGTCCCACTTCTCATTATTTGTATATTTTTTCCCCAATTTGCCAGAAATTGGTCAACAGTCTTTTAGAAGAACCAATTCTTGCCTTTGTGTACCTTCTCCACTGTATATCTTTTATTTCTTTAATTAATTTTGTATTTTCATCTTCACTATTTTACTTCTACTTTAGTTCTTAAGTTTGACATAATTTGTTAATTTTGTCTTTTTTCCCCCTGTAAAATAAGCATTTAAATTTCTTAATTTCCTTGTTATTACTTTAGCTGTATTATACAATTTTGTTAGTTATTTCATTGATCTTTAGTTCTAATTAGTTATTAGAACTAAATAACCAATGTTATTAGAACTAAATAACCATGGAGTTATTTACAAGTCTCCTTTTGAAACTTCAGAAGTGTTTTCCCCCCCTAGTTAGTAATTTCTTCTAACTTAATTGCATAGTGCTCATAGAATGTGGCCTATATAACATCAATCATTTGAAATTTGTTGAGAATTACTACCTGAACTTATACGTGGTCAATTTTCATAAATATTCCACATGTGCATTAGAAGGATATGAATGCTCTAATTGTATAGTGCAACACCAAATGTGTGTTAATTCAATCTTAATTATGTTGCTCGTATCTTCTGATTCTTGTCTGTAAGATCTATCCATTATTTTGAGGTATTTTAAAATCTCCACTATAGTGGTAAATATATTCATTTTTCCTTGTGATTTGTCAAATTTTGCTTTTCTTATTTTAAGGATTTGTAATTAGGTGTATATATGTTTAGAATTCCAAAGTTCTAGGGCCCTGAATTTTTATCATTATTTAGTGAGCTTTGTTTATTTCTATTTTGTCTGATGTTAACATAGCTACACCTATCAAAATGGTTAAGTCTCAGGAACATAACAAGCAGGATAAAAAGGAATAAATGAATATATTTTTCCCTTTATATGAAGTTTTACAAGTCAAAATTAAACAACAGATTGTACAGGGAATTAAACATGGCAGAGCTTGGGGCTGGGCTGCTCATGAGAGCTGGGCTCTCCCATTCCTGCCAGGATTCATCCACTCCAGGATTTGAGGGCCACAGAGCTCAAGCGGGCAGGCTGGCAAGGGGGATCACCCACTGGAATCAGAGATCCGGGGTCCCTGCACAGGACCTGACCCGTAGGGAACAAAAAGAAAAAAAATGGCAGAACTCAAGAAGGAAAGGGAAAAGTAAAGAATTCGGGATAATTTTTTTTCTAGAGGGGTAAAAGGATCACATGGAGGCACCCAGAAGGTTTCAGAGAATAGGTAAAGTTCTATTTCTTAAACTAGGTGGTAAGTACATAGATATTTTATTATTTTGTCTACCCTATGCATGATTAATATTTGTATCTATTTACTATTTAATAAAAACTGTGTGTGTGCATCCTTTGACACAGCAAAT
Organism: Orcinus orca; assembly: GCF_937001465.1. NCBI lineage: Eukaryota > Metazoa > Chordata > Mammalia > Artiodactyla > Delphinidae > Orcinus > Orcinus orca. The sequence continues at coordinate 40,533,911 of NC_064568.1, read as the reverse complement.
TCTATTTCTGAACTTCTACTTCATAGGATATCCATACCAAGGAATATTATATTGTCATTGAAAAGAATTTTCACCATGCTTGGTGTTCTAGAGGAGTTTTCATGAGGTTTGGGGGTTTGTTGAATAGGAAAAGCAAGATTTTTAGGTATAATAAAAATGTGTATATATACATGAATATATTTATTTGATTTTGTGAGTGTGATAAAAGATATGAACATATCTTTATATGTCATTTAGTCAAGTTATATTGAGTTGGGAGTTGAAGGGGAGGAAGTGGGAGAAAAAATAAGGAAAAATTACTACCACCACACCGCAGTAAATAAATATTGATCTACAGATGTTTGTATATATTTAGAGCTCCATTAAGAAATTAGAAGAGGGCTTCCCTGGTGGCGCAGTGGTTGAGAGTCCGCCTGCTGATGCAGGGGACACGGGTTCGTGCCCCGGTCCAGGAAGATCCCACATGCCGCGGAGCGGTTGGGCCCGTGAGCCATGGCCGCTGAGCCTGCGCGTCCGGAGCCTGTGCTCCACAACGGGAGAGGCCACAACAGTGAGAGGCCCATGTACTGCAAAAAAATAAATAAATAAAAGAAATTAGAAGAACAAAGTATGTATCTACTGAATTATAGGGATGTCAATTTAAAAAAGTATTTCGAGTCTATTTCTTTAAACCAAGATATGCATATTAATGTAAATGCTTGTGTAAGTATATCCAAACAAGGTGCAGACTAGTCTGATACTATTGCTGATGTTTTGGATGTGGCGTATGAGAAAAAAAAAAAAAATCAAAGATGAATCCTAAATTTTTTACCTCAACAACTGGATGACTGGTGGACACGAGACTGGGAGAAATAGCTTAGGGGTTATGGAATTAATAATTATGCTTTGAACATATTAAGGCAGAGAATGCTGATAAACTTCAAATGGAGATGTCAAGTGAGTAGTTCAAAATGCCAGTCATGAATTTAGAGGATTTCTCATAAGGAAATACAAATTTTGGAGTCCTCAATATACAACTGATATTTAAAGCTATAGGACTGCATAAGATTTCCTAGGGAAAAAGTACAGCTAGAGAAAAACGCGGATAAAAGGGCAGTGCTCAGGATTGAGCATTGAGAACTTAGTGCTTACAGGTCAAAGAATGATAAGCCAGCAAAGGGACAGAGGTGAAGTTAACAACAAACAGGAGAGTGTGGTCTCATGGAGACCATGAAAAGAAAGTGTTTAAATGAATGAACAAAGAAATTCAAAAGCAATATTGCTTCCCACTCTCAGTTACTTTTCAGATTTATCCTTGTACCAGTTATCAGTTGTCCAGCATAGTGGGAGGCCAGAAATCTGCACTTCCATCCAACAGGAACAAGGCACCACTCCCCTCTGGGGTATGAAAGAAGGAGAAATGGGAAACCTGAAATTTCACCCCCACCTGGCAGTCAGGAGGTGGCATTCCATTCCACCTGGCCTAGTGTCAGAGTGGTCCTTCTAAAATAGAAGGTTTACACAAGATCCAGAGTCTTATAATGCTCTAAATGTCCAGGATACCATTTTTAAAAAATCATTCATTGGGACTGCACAGTGGTTAAGAATCCACCTGCCAGTGCAGGGGACGTGGGTTCGATCCCTGGTCCGGGAAGATCCTACATGCTGAGGAGCAACTAGGCCCATGCGCCACAACTACTGAGCCTGTGCTCTAAAGCCTGTGAGCCACAACTACTGAACCCATGGGCCGCAACTACTGAAGCCCTCGTTCCTAGAGCCCACGCTCCACAACAAGAGAAGCCACCACAATGAGAAGCCCATGTACCACAATGAAGAGTAGCCCCTGATCACCGCAATTAGAGAAAGCCAGGCACAGCAACGAAGACCCAGCGCAGCCAAAATAATTTTTTTAAGCCTAGAATATTGAAAAAATTGAAAAAATCATTGATCATACACCAAGAACCAGGAAAATTTCAAATTGAATGACAAAATACAATTTTAAAAGATGCTGACACCAGAAAGAGAAAGACATATCATATATCACTTACATGTGGAATCTAATATATGACACAAATGAACCTATCTACGAAACAAAGACTCACAGACATAGAGAACAGACTTGTGGTTGCCAAGGGGGACAGGTGGGGGAAGGGATGGACCGGGAGTTCGGAGTTAGCAGATGCAAACTATTACATATAGAATGGATAAACAAGGTCCTACTGTATAGCACAAGGAACTATATTCAGTATCCTGAGAGAAACCATAATGGAAAGAATGTATATATGTATAACTAAATCACTTTGTGGTACAGCAGAAATCAACATTGTAAATCAACTATACCTCAATTAAAAGATGCTGACACCAAGATAAATCAGATGTCAGAACTATCTGACAGAGATTTTTAAAGCAACTGTCAAAAAAATGCTTCAACAAGCAAATATGAACACACTTGAAAGAAATAAATAGAAAGTCTCAGCAAAAATATAGAAGATATAAAGAACCAAATGGAAATTTTAAACTAAATGTATGAGCTCAACAGCAGAATGGAGAAGATAGAGGAAATAACCAGTGAACTTGAAGACAGGACAAAAAAAACCAAAAACAAAACAAAAACAACAACAAAAACTATCCTGTCTGAACCACAAAGAGAAAACAGACTGACAAAAAAAAAAAAAAAAATGAACTGGTCCTCAGGGACCAGTGGAACTATAACAGAAGATCTACATTTGTGTAATCAGAGTCTCAGAAAAAGTGAGAAAGAGAGTAGAGCTGAAAAGTATTTAAAGATATGATGGCTGAAAATTGCCAAATTTGTCAAAATACGTAAACCTATAGATTCAAAAAGTTGAATAGACAGAATAGACCCAAAGAAATCTATACCAAGGTACATCATATTGAAACTTCTGAAAGCAATGAAAGAGAAATACCATCTATAGGGAACAGTTTTTGGATGGCAGATTTCTCATCAAAACCATGGTGGTCAGAAGGAAGTGGCACAATATTTTTCAATTGCCAAAAGAAAAGAACTGTCAATTCCATTCTACATATGGTGAAATTATCCTTCAGGAATGAAAGAAAACTACAGAAAACACAGAAAAACTAAGAATTGTCACCACTAAATCTGCTATAAAAATTGCTGAAGAATATTCTTCAAATATAAAGGAAATGATGAAAGATGGAAACGTAGACTATCAGGAAGAATGAAAGCACAATAGAAAGAGCAAAAATATTAGTAAATACAACAGACTTCCTGCACTCAAGTTTTCTAAATTATGTTTGACAGTTGAAACAAATATATATATATATATATATATAAAAAACATTGTCTGATTTGGTTTGCAGTGTATATAGAAGAAATATTTAAAACAATTATAAATAGGGGAGGGTAAAGGGACTTAAAGAGAGGTTAGTTTTCTATACTTTATTTGAACTGGTAGAATATTAAAAACAGTAGACTGTGATAAGTAATGTATGTATAATGTAATACTTAGAGTACCTCCCAAAAAATCTATACAAAGAGATATACTCAAAACCTTATAGATAAATCAGAATGCAATTCTAAAATATATATATATATATTCATTCAATTAACACAGGAAGACAAAAGGAAACACCAGGAGGAACAAACAAAATGAAATAAAATGGCAGACTTAAGTCAGAACACATCGATACCTTAAATGTAAATAATCTAAATACAGTAATTGAAAGACAGAGAGGGACTTCCCTGGTGGTCCAGTGGTTAAGACTCTGTGCTTCCAGTGCAGGGGGATCGGGTTCGATCCCTGGTCAGAGAACTAAGATCCCACATGGCATGGCCAAAAACAAAAAACCAGAGATTAGGAGAGTAAATCTTTTAATGTTTTTTTTTTCTTATTAGTCATCCATTTTATACACATCAGTGTATACATGTCAATCCCAATCTCCCAATTCATCACACCTCAAGCCCCAACCCCCACTGCTTTCCCCCCTTGGTGTCCATACATTTGTTCTCTACTTCTGTGTCTCAATTTCTGCTCTGCAAACCGGTTCATCTACCATTTTCTAGGTTCCACATATATGCGTTAATATACGATATTTGTTTTTCTCTTTCTGACTTACTTCACTCTGTATGACAGTCTCTAGATGCATCCACATCGCTACAAATGACCCAGTTTTGTTCCTTTTTATGGCTGAGTAATATCCCATTCTATATATATACCACATCTTCTTTATCCGTTCGTCTGTCAATGGGCATTTAGGTTGCTTCCATGACCTGGCTATTGTAAATAGTGCTGCAGTGAACATTGGGGTGCATGTGTCTTTCTGAATTATGGTTTTCTCTGGGTATATGCCCAGTAGTGGGATTGCTGGGTCATATGGTAATTCTATTTTTAGTTTTTTAAGGAACCTCTATACTGTTCTCCATAGTGGCTGTATCAATTTACATTCCCACCAACAGTGCAAGAGGGTTCCCTTTTCTCTACACCCTCTCCAGCATTTGTTCTGTGTAGATTTTCTGATGATCCCTGTTCTAACTGGTGTGAGGTGATACCTCATTGTAGTTTTGATTTGCATTTCTCTAATAATTAGTGATGTTGAGCAGCTTTTCATGTGCTTCTTGGCCATCTGTATGTCTTCTTTGGAGAAATGTCTATTTACGTCTTCTGCCCATTTTTGGATTGGGTTGTTTCTGTTTTTAATATTGAGCTGCATGAGCTGTTTATATATTTTGGAGATTAATCCTTTCTCTGATGATTCATTTGCAAATATTTTCTCCCATTCTGAGGGCTGTCTTTTCGTCTTGTTTATGGTTTCCATTGTTGTGCAAAAGCTTTTAAGTTTCATTAGGTCCCATTTGTTTATTTTTGTTTTTAATCTCCATTACTCTAGGAGGTGGATCGAAAAAGATCTTGCTGTGATTTATGTCAAAGAGTGTTCTTCCTATGTTTTCCTCTAAGAGTTTTATAGTGCCCTGTCTTACATTTAGGTCTCTAATCCATTTTGAGTTTATTTTTGTGTATGGTGTTAGGGAGTGTTCTAATTTCATTCTTTTACATGTAGCTGTCCAGTTTTCCCAGCACCACTTATTGAAGAGGCTGTTGTTTCTCCATTGTATATTTTTGCCTCCTTTATCAAAGATAAGGTGACCATATGTGCGTGGGTTTATCTCTGGGCTTTCTATCCTGTTCCATTGATCTGTATTTCTGTTTTTGTGCCAGTGCCATATTGTCTTGATTACTGTAGCTTTGTAGTATAGTGTGAAGTCAGGGAGTCTGATTTGTCCAGCTCCTTTTTTTTCCCTCAAGACTGCTTTGGCTATTTGGGATCTTTTGTGTCTCCATACAAATTTTAAGATTTTTTGTTGAGTTCTGTAAAAAATGCCACTGGTACTTTGATAGGGATTGCATTGAATCTGTAGATTGCTTTGGGTAGTATAGTCATTTTCATAATATTGATTCTTCTAATCCAAGAACATGGTATATCTCTCCATCTGTTGGTATCATCTTTAATTTCTTTCATCCGTGTCTTATACTTTTCTGCATACAGGTCTTTTGTCTCCCTAGGTAGGTTTATTCCTAGGTATTTTATTCTTTTTGTTGCAGTGGTAAATGGGAGTGTTTCCTTAATTTCTCTTTCAGATTTTTCACCATTAGTGTATAGGAATGCAAGAGATTTCTGTGCATTAATTTTGTATCCTGCAACTTTACCAAATTCATTGATTAGCTCTACTAGTTTTCTGGTGGCATCTTTAGGATTCTCTATGTATAGTATCATGTCATCTGCAAACAGTGACAGTTTTATTGAGAAGTTCCTTTAGCATTTGTTGTAGAGCCGGTTTGGTGGTGCTGAATTCTCTTAGCTTTTGCCTGTCTGTAAAGCTTTTGATTTCTCCATCGAATCTGAATGAGATCCTTGCTGGGTAGAGGAATATTGGTTGTAGGTTCTTCCCTTTCATGACTTTAAATATGTCATGCCACTCCCTTCTGGCTTGTAGAGTTTCTGCTGAGAAATCAGCTGTTAACCTTATGGGAGTTCCCTTTTATGTTATTTATTATTTTTCCCTTGCTGCTTTCAGTAATTTTTCTTTGTCTTTAATTTTTGCCAATTTGATTACTGTGTCTTGGCATGTTTCTCCTTGGGTTTATCCTGTATGGGATTCTCTGCGCTTCCTGGACTCTTGGGTGGCTCTTTCCTTTCCCATGTTAGGGAAGTTTTCGACTATAATCTCTTCAAATATTTTCTCAGGACCTTTCCCTCTCTCTTCTCCTTCTGGGACCCCTATAATGCGAATGTTGTTGCGTTAAATGTCCCAGAGGTCTCCTAGGCTGTCTTCATTTCCTTTCATTCTTTTTTCTTTATTCTGTTCCGCAGCAGTGAATTCTACCATTCTGCCTTCCAGGTCACTTATCCGTTTTTCTGCCTCAGTTATTCTGCTATTGATTCCTTCTGGTGTATTTTTCATTTCAGTTATTGTATTGTTCATCTCTGTTTGTTTGTTGTTTAATTCTTCTAGATCTTTGTTAAACATTTCTTGCATCTTCTCGATCTTTGCGTCCATTCTTTTTCTGAGGTCCTGAATCATCTCCACTATCAATATTCTGAATTCTTTTTCTGGAAGATTGCCTATTTCCATTTCATATAGTTGTTTGTCTAGGGTTTTATCTTGTTCCTTCATCTGGTACATAGCCCTCTGCCTTTTCATCTTGTCTATCTTTCTGTGAATGTGGTTTTTGTTCCACAGGCTGCAGGATTGTAGTTCTTCTTGCTTCTGCTGTCTGCTCTCTGGTGGATGAGGCTAAGAGGTTTGTGCAAGTTTCCTGATGGGAGGGACTGGTGGTGGGTAGAGCTGGCTGTTGCTCTGGTGGGCAGAGCTCAGTAAAACTTTAATCCGCTTGTCTGCTGATGGGCGGGGCTGGGTTCCCTCCCTGTTGGTTGTTTGGCCTGAGATGATCCAACACTGGAGCCTACCTGGGCTGTTTGGTGGGGCTAATGGCGGACCTTGGGAGGGCTCACACCAAGGAGTACTTCCCAGACCTTCTGCTGCCAGTGTCGTTGTCCCTTGGTGAGCCACAGCCGCCCCCGGCCTCTGCAGGAGACCCTCCAACACTAGCAGGTAGGTCTGGTTCAGTCACCTGTGGGTTCACTGCTCCTTCCCCTGGGACCCAATGAGCACACTACTTTGTGTACGCCCTCCAAGAGTGGAGTCCCTGTTTCCTCCAGTCCTGCCAAAGTCCTGCAATCAAATCCCGCTAGCCTTCAAAGGCTGATTCTCTAGGAATTCCTCCTCCCGTTGCCAGACCCCCAGGTTGGGAAGCCTGATGTGTGGCTCAGAACCTTCACTCCAGTGGGTGGAATTCTGTGGTATAAGTGTTCTACAGTTTGTGAGTCACCCACCCAGCAGTTATGGGATTTGATTTTATTATGATGGTGCCCCTCCTACCATCTCATTGCGGCTTCTCCTTTGGCTTTGCATGTGGGGTAGCTTTTTTGGTGAGTTCCAGTGTATTCCTGTCAATGATTGTTCAGCAGTTAGTTGGGATTCCGGTGTTCTCGAATGAGGGAGTGAGAGCATAGGAGAGTAAATTTTTGAAAATCATGACTCAACTATATGAAAAGGCAAAGGAAGTACAATAGAATAGCCAAAATACTTTTGACTTCATAAAATTTAAAACTGTTGTGCTCCAATCCAAAGATGGGCAGAAGACCTAAATAGACATTTCTCCAAAGAAGACATACAGATTGCCAACAAACACCTGAAAAGATGCTCAGCATCACTAATCATTAGAGAAATACAAATCAAAACCACAATGAGGTATCACCTCACACTGGTCAGAATGGCCATCATCAAAAAATCTACAAACAATAAATGCTGGAGAGGATGTGGAGAGAAGGGAACCCTCTTGCACTGTTGGTGGGAATGTAAATTGATACAGCCACTATGGAGAACAGTATGGAGGTTCCTTAAAAAACTAAAAATAGAACTATCATGTGACCCAGCAATCGCACTACTGGGCATATACCCTGAGAAAAGCATAATTCAAAACGATACATGTACCCCAATGTTCATTGCAGCACTATTTACAATAGCCAGGACATGGAAGCAACCTAAATGTCCACTGACGGACAAATGGATGAAGATGTGGTACATATGTACAATGGAATATCACTCAGCCATAAAATGGAATGAGTTTAAGTTATTTGTAATGAGGTGGATGAAACTAGAGTCTGTCATACAGAGTGAAGTAAGTCAGAAGGAGAAAAACAAATACCGTATGCGAACGCACATGTATGGAATCTAAAAAAATGATAATGATGAACCAGTGGCAGAGCAGACGTAGATGTAGAGAACGGACTTGAGGACACAGCAGGGGAAGGGGAAGCTGGGACGAAGTGAGAGTAGCATTGACATATATACACTACCAAATGTAAAATAGATGGCTAGTGGGAAGCTGCTACATAGCAAAGGGAGATCAGCTCAATGCTTTGTTACGACCTAGAGGGGTGGGATAGGGAGGGTGGGAGGGAGGCTCACGAGGGAGGGGATATGGGGATATATGTATACTCATAGCTGATTCACTTTGTTGTACAACAGAGACTGACAACATTGTAAGGCAATTATACTCCAATAAAGATGTTTTTTAAATTAAAAAAATAAAATAAAACTTGTGCTACAAATGATATTATAAAGTAAAAAGATGACCCACTGAATGGGAGAAAGAAAACTGCAAGTCCTATATCTGGTAAGGGATTTATATCCAGAATATATAAGAACTCTTACAAGTTAATAAGAAAAAGATCAATAAAGGAGGGAAGCCCAATAAAGCAATTTTTAAATGGGCAAATGATTTGAATAGAAATTTCTCCAAAGAAAATATGCAAATTGCTTATAGTCATATGAAAAGAATGCTCAACATCAGTAGTCATTAGGGAAATGCAAATCAAAACCACAATGAAGGGCTTCCCTGGTGGCGCAGTGGTTGAGAGTCCGCCTGCCAATGGAGGGGACACGGGTTCGTGCCCCGGTCTGGGAAGATCCCACATGCCGCGGAGTGGCTAGGCCCATGAGCCATGGTCGTTGAGCCTGCGCATTTGGAGCCTGTGCTCCGCAATGGGAGAGGCCACAACAGTGAGAGGCCCGCGTACCGCAAAAAAAAAACAAAGCCCACAATGAAATACTACTTTATATGCACTAAGATGGCTAGAGTAAAAAAGACAACACTAAGTGTTGACAGGATGTGGAGAAGTTGGAACTCTCATACATTGCTGGCAGAAATGTAAAATTATGAATCCACTTTGGAAAACAGTCTGGAAGTTCCTCAGAATAGTGAATATAGAGTTAATATATGAACCAACAATTCCACTGTTGAGTAATAAAAAAAATACATTCCTACAAAACTGGTACATGAATGTTCACAGGAGCATTATTTATAATAAGCAAAAGTGGAACCAACCCAAAAACTTACATTAATTCATGAATGGATAAACAAAATATGGTGTATCCATACAATGGAATATTATTCAGCAGTAAAAAAGAAGTCTGATATATGCTACTACATAGATGAGCTGTAAAAACATTGTTTTATGTGAAGGAAGCCAACCACAAAAAACCACATATTGTATGATCCTATTCATGTGAAATGCAAGAATAGGCAAATCCATAGCAACAGAAGGTAGAGTAGTGGTTGCTGATACCTGATGGAGGTGGAGTGGAGAAATGGGTAGCGACTGGTAATAGATACAAGGTTTTTTTTTTTGTGGGTGGACAAATGTTCTCAAATTAGACTGTGGTGATGGTTTGTTGATATACTAAAATCCGTTGAATTATTTTCTTAAGTGGGTGAATTTTATAGTGTGTGAATTATATCTCAATAAAGCTGTTAAAAGAAGAAACCACATGGGCTTCCCTGGTGGCGCAGTGGTTGAGAGTCCGCCTGCCGATGCAGGGGACGTGGGTTCATGCCCCGGTCAGGGAAGATCCCACATGCCGCGGAGCAGCTGGGCCCGAGAGCCATGGCCGCTGAGCCTGTGCGTCCGGAGCCTGAGTTCCACAACGGGAGAGGCCACAACAGTGAGAGGCCTGCGTACCCCCCCCCCAAAAAAAAAGAAACCACAGATAAGAGTCAATTGTATTTCTATATGCTACCAATGGACAATTGGAAATTGAAATTTAAAAAGCATTGTCAGAGAGGAGCTTCAAGATGGTGAAAGAGTAAGACATGGAGATCAACTTCCTCCCCACAAATACATCAGATATACATCTACATGTGGAACAACTCCTACGGAACACCTACTGAACACTGGCAGAAGACCTCAGACCTCCCAAAAAGCAAGAAACTCCCCACGTACCTGGGTAGGGCACAGGAAAAAAGAAAAAACAGACAAAAGAATAGGGACGGGACCTGCACCAGTGGGAGGGAGCTGTGAAGGAGGAAAGGTTTCCACCCACTAGGAAGCCCCTTTGCGGGCAGAGACTGCGGGTGGCGGAGGGGGGAGCTTCGGAGCCACAGAGGAGAGCACAGCAACAGGGGTGCAGAGGGCAAAGTGGAGAGATTCCCGCACAGAGGATCGGTGCCGACCAGCACCCACCAACCTGAGAGGCTTGTCTGCTCACCCGGGATGGATGGGGGCTGGGAGCTGAGGCTCCAGCTTCGGTCAGATCCCAGGGAGAGGCCTGGGGTTGGCTGCGTGAACACAGCCTGAAGGGGGCTAGTGTGCCACAGCTAGCCGGGAGGGAGTCTGGGAAAAGGTCTGGAACTGCCTAAGAGGCAAGAGACTTTTTCTTCTTTATTTCCTGGTGCGCGAGGAGAGGAGATTACGAACGCTGCTTAAAGGAGCTCCAGAGAAGGGCGCAAGCCGCAGCTACCAGCTCGGACCCCAGAGACGGGCATGAGTTGCTAAGGCTGCTCCTGCAGCCACCAAGAAGCCTGTGTGCAAGCACAGGTCACTATCCACACCTCCCCTCCTGGGAGCCTGTGCAGCCCGCCACTGCCAGGGTCCCATGATCCAGGGACAACTTCCCCCAGAGAACACATGGCGCGCCTCAGGCTGGTGCAATGTCATGCTGGCTTCTGCCGCCGCAGGCTCGCCCCACATTCCGTCCCCCTCTGTCCCCCTGCCTGAGGGAGCCAGAGCCCCATAATCAGCAGCTCCTTTAACCCCGTCCTGTCTGAGTGGAGAACAGATGCCCTCAGGCGACCTACCCGCACAGGCGGGGCCAAATCCAAAGCTGAACCCCAGGAGCTGTGCGAACAAACAAGAGAAAGGGAAATCTCTCCCAGCAGCCTCAGGAGCAGCAGATTAAGTCTCCACTGTCAACTGGATGTACCCTACATCTGTGGAATACCTGAAGAGACAACGAATCATTCCAAATTGAGGAGGTGGACTTTGGGAGCAATGATATATTTTTTTTTCCCTTTTTCTTTTTGTGAGTGTGTATGTGTATGCTTCTGTGTGTGATTTTGTCTGTATAGCTTTGCTTTTACCATTTGTCCTAGGGTTCTGTCTGTCCGTTTTTGTTTTTTTGTTTTCTTAGTATAATTTTCAATGTTTCTTATCATTGGTGGATTTGTTTTTTGGTTTGGTTGTTCTTTTTTCCTTTTTTTTTTTTTTTTTTTTCTGTATGTGGGCCTCTCACTGTTGTGGTCTCTCCCGTTGCGGAGCACAGGCTCCGCACGCACAGGCTAAGTGGCCATGGCTCACGGGCCTAGCCGCTCCGCGGCATGGGGGATCTTCCTGGACCGGGGCACGAACCTGTGTCCCCTGCGTCGGCAGGCGGACTCTCAACCACTGCGTCACCAGAGAAGCCCTCCTTCTTTTTTTTTAATTACTTTAAATTTTTTTAATAATTATATTTTGTTTTTTATTTTAATAACTTTTTTCTTTTCTTTTCTTCTTTTTCTTTCTTTCTTTCTTTCTCCCTTTTATTCTGAGCCGTGTGGATGACAGGCTCTTGGTGCTCCAGCCAGGCGTCAGGGCTGTGCCTCTGAGGTGGGAGAGTCAAGTTCAGGACACTGGTCCACCACAGACCTACCAGCTCCATGTAATATCAAATGGGGAAAATCTCCCAGAGATCTCCATCTCAACGCAAAGACCCAGCTCCACTCAACGACCAGCAAGCTACAGTGCTGGACACCCTATGCCAAACAACTAGCAATACAGGAACACAACCCCACCCATTAGCAGAGAGGCTGCCTAAAATCATAATAAAGTCACAGACACCCCAGAACACGCCACCAGACGTGGACCTGCCCACCAGAAAGACAAAATCCAGCCTCATCCACCAGAACACAGACACTAGTCCCCTCCACCAGGAAGCCTACACAACCCACTCAACCCACCTTAGCCACTGGGGGCAGACATGAAAAACAGCGGGAACTATGAACCTGCCACCTGTGAAAAGGAGACCCCAAATACAGTAAATTAAGCAAAATGAGAAGACAAACACACAGCAGATGAAGGACCAAGGTAAAAACCCACCAGACCTAACAAATGAAGAGGAAATAGTCAGTCTACCTGAAAAATAATTCAGAATAATAATAGTAAAGATGATCCAAAATCTTGGAAATAGAATGGAGAAAATACAAGAAACGTTTAACAAGGAACTAGAAGAACTAAAGAGCAAACAAACAATCATGAACAACACAATAAATGAAATTAAGAATTCTCTAGAAGGAATCAACAGCAGAATAACTGAGGCAGAAGAACAGATAAGTGACCTGGAAGATAAAATATTTGAAATAAATACCACAGAGAAGAATAAAGAAAAAAGAATGAAAAGATTTCAGGACAGTCTCAGAGACCTCTGGGACAATATTAAACGCACCAACATTTGAATTATAGGGGTCCCAGAAGAAGAAGAGAAAAAGAAATGGACTGAGAAAATATTTGAAGAGTTTATACTTGAAAACTTCCCAAATATGGGAAAGGAAATAGTTAATCAAGTCCAGGAAGCACAGAGAGTCCCATACAGGATAAATCCGAGGAGAAACACACCAAGACACATACTAATCAAACTATCAAAAATTAAATACAGGGGCTTCCCTGGTGGCACAGTGCTTGAGAGTCTGCCTGCCGATGCAGGGGGTGCGGGTTCATGCCCCGGTCCGGGAAGATCCCACAGGCCGCGGAGCAGCTAGGCCCATGAGCCATGGCACTGAGCCTGCACGTCCAGAGCCTGTTCTCCGCAATGGGAGAGGCTCAACAGTGAGAGAACCGCGTACCACAAAAAAAAAATATATATATATATATATATATTAAATACAAAGAAAAAATATTAAAAGCAGCAAGGGAACAGTAACAAATAACATACAAGGGAATCCCCATGAGGTTAACAGCTGATCTTTCAGCAGAAACTCTGCAAGCCAGAAGGTAGTGGCTGGACATATTCAAAGTGATGAAAGGGAGAAACCTACAACCAAGATTACTCGACCCAGCAAGGATTTCATTCAGATTTGATGGAGAAATTAAAACTTTTACAGACAAGCAAAAGGTAAGAGAATCACCACAACCAAACCAGCTTTACAACAAATGCTAAAGGATCTTCTCTAGGCAGGAAACAGAAGAGAAGGAAAAGACCTACAATAACAAACCCAAACAGTTCCTATGGTAATAGGAACATACCTATGGATAATTACCTTAAATGTAAATGGATTAAATGCTCCAACTAAAAGACATAGACTGGCTGAATGTATACAAAAACAAGACCCATCTGTATGCTGTCTACAAGAGACCCACTTCAGACCTAGGGACACATACAGACTGAAAGTGAGGGGATGGAAAAAGATATTCCATGCAAATGGAAATCAAAAGAAAGCTGGAGTAGCAATTCTCATATCAGAGAAAATAGACTTTAAAACAAAGACTATTACAAGAGACAAAGAAGGACACTACATAATGATCAAGGGATCAATCCAAGAAGAAGATATAACAACTGTAAGCATTTATGCACCCAACATAAGAGCACCTCAATACATAAGGTAAATTCTAACATTCATAAAAGGGGAAATCAACAGAAACACAATAATAGTGCGGGACTTTAACACCCCACTTTCACCAATGGACAGATCATCCAAAATGAAAATAAGTAAGGAAACACAAGCTTTAAATGATACATTAAACAAGATAGACTTAATTGATATTTATAAGACTTTCCATCCAAAAACAACAGAATACACATTTTTCTCAAGTGCTCATGGAATATTCTCCAGGGTCACATCTTGGGTCACAAATCAAGCCTTGGTAAATTTAAGAAAATCGAAATCATATCAAGTATCTTTTCTGACCACAATGCTATGAGACTAGATATCAATTACAGGAAAAAATCTGTAAAAAATGCAAACACATGGAGGCTAAACAATACACTACTTAATAACCAAGAGATCACTGAAGAAATCAAAGAGGAAATCAAAAAATAGCTAGAAACAAATGACAATGAAAACACGACAACCCAAAACCTATGGGATACAGCAAAAGCAGTTCTAAGAGGGAAGTTTATAGCAATACAATCCTACTTAAGAAACAAGAAACATCTCAAATAAACAATGTAACCTTACACCTAAAGCAATTAGAGAAAGAAAAGTAAAACAACCCCAAAGTTAGCGGAAGGAAAGAAATCATAAAGATCACATCAGAAATAAATGAAAAAGAAATGAAGGAAACAATTGCAAAGATCAATAGAACTAAAAGCAGGTTCTTTGAGAAGATAAACAAAATTGATAAACCATTAGCCAGACTCATCAAGAAAAAAAGGCAGAAGACTCAAATCAATAGAATTAGAAATGAAAAAGGAGGAGTAACAACTGACACTGCAGAAATACAAAGGATCATGAGAGATTACTACAAGCAACTCTATGCTAATAAAATGGATAACCTGGAAGAAATGGACAAATTCTTAGAAAAGCACAATCTTCTGAGACTGAACCAGGATGAAATAGAAAATATGAACAGACCAATCACAAGTAATGAAATTGAAACTGATTAAAAACTTCCAACAAACAGAAGCCCAGAATCAGATGGCTTCACATGTGAATTCTATCAAACATTTAGAGAAGAGCTAACACCTATCCTTCTCAAACTCTTCCAAAATATAGCAGCAGGAGGAACACTCCCAAACTCATTCTATGAGGCCACCATCATCCTAATATCAAAACCAGACAAAGATGTCGCAAAAAAAGAAAACTACAGACCAATATCACCGATGAACATAGATGCAAAAATCCTCAACAAAATACTAGCAAACAGAATCCAACCGCACATTAAAAGGATCATACAGGGCTTCCCTGGTGGCGCAGTGGTTGAGAGTCTGCCTGCCAATGCAGGGGACAGGGGTTCGTGCCCCGGTCTGGGAAGATCCCACATGCCGCGGAGCGGCTGGGCCTGTGAGCCATGTTCGCTGAGCCTGCACGTCCGGAGCCTGTGCTCCGCAATGGGAGAGGCCACAGCAGTGAGAAGCCCCCGTACCGCAAAAAAAAAAAAAAAAAAAAATAGGATCATACACCATGATCAAGTGGGGTTTATCCTAGGAATGCAAGGATTCTTAAATATACACAAATCAATCAATGTGATACACCATATAAACAAATTGAAGGAGAAGAACCATATGATCATCTCAATAGATGCAGAGAAAGCTTTCGACAAAATTCAACCCCCATTTATGATAAAAACCATCCAGAAAGTAGGCATAGAGGGAACTTACCTCAACATAATAAAGGTCATATATGACAAACCCACAGCCAACATCGTCCTCAATGGTGAAAAACTGAAACCATTTCCACTAAGATCAGGAACAAGACAAGGTTGCCCACTCTCACCACTCTTATTCAACATAGTTTTGGAAGTTTCAGCCACAGCAATGAGAGAAGAAAAGGAAATAAAAGGAATCCAAATCGGAAAAGAAGTAAAGCTGTCACTGTTTGCAGATGACATGATACTATACATAGAGAATCCTAAAGATGCTACCAGAAAACTACTAAAGCTAATCAATGAATTTGGTAAAGTAGCAGGATACAAAACTAATGCACAGAAATCTCTTGCATTCCTATACACTAATGATGAAAAATCTGTAAGTGAATTTAAGAAAACACTCCCATTTACCATTGCAACAAAAAGAATAAGATACCTAGGAATAAACCTACCTAAGGAGACAAAAGACCTGTATGCAGAAAACTATAAGACACTGATGAAGGAAAGATGATACCAACAGATGGAGAGATATACGATGTTCTTGGATTGGAAGAATCAACATTGTGAAAATGACTATACTACCCAAAAGACTATACTACCCAAAGCAATCTACAGATTCAGTGCAATCCCTGTCAAAGTATCATGGGCATTTTTCACAGAACTAGAACAAAAAATTTCACAATTTCTATGGAAACACAAAAGACCCAGAATAACCAAAGCAATCTTGAGAATGAACAACGGAGCTGGAGAAATCAGGCTCCCAGGCTTCAGACAATACTACAAAACTACAGTAATCAAGACAGTGGTACTGGCACATAAAAAAGTAATCAAGACAGTGGTACTGGCACAAAAACAGAAATATAGATCAATGGAACAGGATAGAAAGCCCAGAGATAAACCCACGCACATATGGTCACCTTATCTTTGACAAAGGAGGCAGAAATGTACAGTGGAGAAAGGACAGCCTATTCAATAAGTGGTGCTGGGAAAACTGGACAGCTACATGTAAAAGTATGAGATTAGATCACTCCCTAACACCATACACAAAAATAAGCTCAAAATGGATTAAAGACCTAAATGTAAGGCCAGAAACTATCAAACTCTTAGAGGAAAACATAGGCAGAACACTCTATGACATAAATCACAGCAAGGTCCTTTTTGACCCACCTCCTAGAGAAATGGAAATAAAAACAAAAGTAAACAAATGGGACCTAATGAAACTTAAAAGCTTTTGCACAGCAAAGGAAACCATAAAGAAGACAAAAAGACAACCCTCAGAATGGGAGAAAATATTTGCAAATGAAGCAACTGACAAAGGATTAATCTCCAAAATTTACAAGCAGCTCATGCAGCTTAATAACAAAAAAACAAACAACCCAGTCCAAAAATGGGCAGAAGACCTAAATAGACATTTCTCCAAAGAAGATATACAGAGTGCCAACAAACACATGAAAGAATGCTCAACATCACTAATCATTAGAGAAATGCAAATCAAAACGACAATGAGATATCATCTCACACCAGTCAGAATGGCCATCATCAAAAAATCTAGAAACAATAAATGCTGGAGAGGGTGTGGAGAAAAGGGAACCCTCTTACACTGTTGGTGGGAATGTAAATTGATACAGCCACTGTGGAGAACAGTATGGAGGTTCCTTAAAAAGCTACAAATAGAACTACCATATGACCCAGCAATCCCACTCCTGGGCATATACCCTGAGAAAACCATAATTCAAAAAGAGTCATGTACCAAAATGTTCATTGCAGCTCTATTTACAATAGCCCAGAGATGGAAACAACCTAAGTGTCCATCATCGGATGAATGGATAAAGAAGATGTGGCACATATATACAATGGAATATTACTCAGCCATAAAAAGAGACGAAATTGAGCTATTTGTAATGAGGTGGATAGACCTAGAGTCTGTCATACAGAGTGAAGTAAGTCAGAAAGAGAGAGAAATACCGTATGCTAACACATATATATGGAATTTAAGAAAAAAAAAATGTCATGAAAAACCTAGGGGTGAAACAGAAATAAAGACACAGACTTACTAGAGAATGGACTTGAGGCTATGGGGAGGGGGAAGGGTAAACGGTGACAAAGCGATAAAGAGGCATGGACATATATACACTACCAAACGTAAGGTAGATAGCTAGTGGGAAGCAGCCGCATAGCACAGGGAGATCAGCTCGGTGCTTTGTGACCGCCTGGAGGGGTGGGATAGGGAGGGTGGGAGGGAGGGAGACGCAAGCGGGAAGAGATATGGGAACATATGTGTATATATAACTGATTCATTTTGTTGTGAAGCTGAAACTAACATACCATTGTAAAGCAATTATACTCCAATAAAGATGTTTAAAAAAAAAAAAAAAGAAAGAAAGAAAACCAAATACCGTATGCTAACACATATATATGGAATTTAAAAAAAAAAAAGGTCATGAAGAATCTAGGGGCAAGATGGGAATAAAGACACAGACCTACTAGAGAATGTACCTGAGCACACGGGGAGGGGGAAGGGTAAGCTGGGACAAAGTGACAGAGTGGTAGTGTATATATGGACATATATACACTACCAAATGTAAAATAGATAGCTAGTGGGAAGCAGTAGCACAGCACAGGTAGATCAGCTCGGTGCTTTGTGACAAGCTAGAAAGGTGGGATAGGGAGGGTGGGATGGAGATGAAAGTGGGAGCAGATATGGGGATATATGTATATGTATAAGTGATTCACTTCGTTACACAGCAGAAACTAACACACCATTGTAAAGTAATTATACTCCAATAAAAATGTAAAAAAAAAGTGTCATTAGCAATAATATAAAAATATGGATAAATTTTCAAAGGATACGAAAGACTTGTACACTGAAAACTATAAAATACTGCTGAGAAAAAGAAGATAGGTAAATGGAGAGATATACCTTCTTTATGATTGAAAGACTCAATATTATTAAGGTGTCAATTCTCCCCAAGTTTAACTACAGATTAGGTGCAGTACTAACCAAAATCCCAGCAAGCTTTTTTGAAAACATTGTCTTACTGATTCTAAAATTCACATAGAAATTCAAAGAACTAGAACAGTCAAAATAACTCTGAAAAAGAAGAACAAATTTGGAAGGCTAATGCTACCTAATCATAAGAGTTATTATAAAGCTACAGTAAATCAAAACAGTGGTTTTTTTGTTGTTTTGTTTTCGGTCACACCTTATGACCTGTGGCATCTTAGTTCCCCAGTCAAGGATCGAAGTTGGGCCATGGCAGTGAAACCACTGAGTCCTAACCGCTGGACCGCCAGGGAATTCCCAAAACAGTTTTTTTTTAATATAAATTTGTTTAATTTGTGGGGGGGCGCCTACGTTGGTTATTCGTTGCTGCGCATGGGCCTTCTGTAGTTGCGCCGAGTGGGGGCTGCTCTTTGTTGTGGTGTGCGGGCTTCTCGTGACTTCTCTTGTTGCGGAGCACCAGCTCTAGGCGCGCGGGCTCTATAACTCAGGCTCAGTAGTTGTAGCACCGGGGCTTAGTTGTTCTATGGCACATGGGATCTTCCCAGACCAGGAATCAAACCCGTGGCCCCTGCATTGGCAGGCAGATTCTTAACCACTGCGCCACCAGGGAAGTCCCAACAGTTTGGTTTTGACATAAAGATAGGCACATATATCAAAGGAACAGTATAGAGTCCCAAAAAACCCCACACATGTATAGACAATTGATTTTTAACAGAGGCATAAAGGCAATTTATTGGAGAAAGGATACCATTCCAACATTGGTGCTTAGACAGTTGGACATCCATATGCAAAAATAAACAAACTTGGATCCATATCTCACACCATACAGAAACTAACTCTAGATGAATCATAGACCTAAATGTCAAACCTCAAATTATAAAATTTCTAAAAGAAAACAGAAGAAACCCTTTGTGACCTTGACTTAGGCAATAAAAGCACAGAACAAACTGATAAATTGGACTTCATCAAAATTAAAAACTCCTGCTCCTCAAATGACACTGTTAGGAAAATGAAAAAGCAAAGCATAATGTAGGAGAAAACCATTGCAACGCATATATGTGATAAAGAACTTGAATCAAGAATATGTAAAGAACTCTCAAAAATCAATAAGAAAACAGCACAATTTTTTAAATGAGTAAAGGATTTGAACAGGCATGTCATCAAAGAAGATATCTGCATGGCAAATAAGAACATGAAAAACTGGCTCAACATCATTGGTCATTGAGGAAATGCAAATATAAAATGGAACAAGATTCCACTACACACACACCTATCAGAATAGCTAAAGTTAGAAAGACTGACCATATCAAATATTGGCAAGGATGCATTTTGCTTTCTTCTTGGTGGTGGGAGGTGCAAGATGCAATAATTTGTCTTCTGTTTTGGAGGTGATGTCCCAGACTACTGGACCCCTAAAAGTTATATTGATGTGGTGGCCCCCAAATCTTCATAGGATTTTTCTCCCAGCCATTGTAGCACATGACAAAGACTCCATCATGCTAGCCATTTATTGCTTATTTGGTCCAATTAATATGATGTCATCAATATAGTGGACCAATGTGGTATTCTGAAGAATGTCCAGATTACTTGGATCTCTTTATTTTATAGTTTGACCGAAGTCATGAGAGTTAAGATAGCTTTGGGCAAAACTGTAAATGTGTACTGTTGTCCATTTCAAATGAATGTGAACTGTTTTTGAGATTAAGGATTGTCTAATGTTTACAAACTCTTTTAACCCTGTTGTAATATGCAAAGCATCTGTTCATTTAGTTCACACTGTTTAACCCTAGTATATGACCGAACATAAGTCAGCATATCCAAGTACCCCATATGGTAGAGACAATTTTTGGTCATTTTATCCCTAATACAATCTAATTTCTGCCTCACCAGACAGCACTCACAACTATGTACATCTCAGAGAGAAAACTTGTATGTATACTCCATCGAAGTACAATAATTTTCCATGCTTTTTTTAAATTGAGAAAATGGTTTGTATCTAGAGAACTGGTGTTCAGATCAAAGTGCTCTCTCAACAGCAATTTATTGAATCCTCTCTATATGCCAAAACCTGTGGGTAGAAATAGAATGTACAGAAATAAATGAGATAATGTCTGCCTTTGGGAGGCTCTCAAAGTAACTGGAGAAACACTTCAAACAGTTAAGGGGTAGTACTGTATTGAACATACTGTAAAGATGGGACCAGAATGCTAAGGGAAAAGGAAGTAACTCCTCATGCCTGGAGGAGTTTAGGAAGGACATGGTACATAAGTTGAGCACTAAATAGTAACTATTTATCTGACGAAAAAGGGGGCAGGTGAGGGCATTTCCAGGCAGTGAACATTAGCCCTATTAGTGAGTTTGTTAGTAACTTTGGAGCATACTTGAAGCCAAGAGGGTTGTTCTCTCCTTTCCTACAGAGAACCAAAGCAAGTGGTTAGACAGCTTTATGTGCTAGGTTATGAAAATCTGAATCTAGGTTATAGACTTTCAACAATGGAGCAGCTGCTAGCCAAGGCAGGGGCTAAGGCGAAAGACTGCCTGAAATCATTCCTTTTTTTTTTTTTTTTTTTTTTTTTTGCGGTACGCGGGCCTCTCACTGTTGTGGCCTCTCCCGTTGCGGAGCACAGGCTCTGCAGCCAGGCTCATCGGCCATGGCTCACGGGCCCAGCCGCTCCGCGGCACGTGGGATCTTCCCGGACCGGGGCACGAACCTGTGTCCCCTGCATCGGCAGGCAGACTCTCAACCACTGCGCCACCAGGGAAGCCCTGAAATCATTCTTAAATACGTGCTCATGTGAGAATGTCTGGCTTCCTAGGGTTTGTACTGTCTAGGGTGGTGTAATAACCCAGCCATCAGGAATGAGCCTCCCATTCCCTTGGAATACATTTTCACAGCTTTAAAATTTTTTTACTCCTTTACAAATTCATGAAGAATGAGGAACCCAATGACAATTTAGAGTTGGGCTCCTTGGTGGAGTGAGGGCTGCTTTTTTTCTCAAAGGATGCTTAACAACCCTTGATAGTTTGGGGCATCACAATTGAATGCTGGCAAAGTAAATTTTTTTAAAATGTTGAAAACATGATTCATACAAACACAGAATGAACATATGTCAAGATTTATTAACTTATTAATAAGGGAGCCAGTAAGTTAAAGCTGGTTATAAGAGCATGTTGAGGAACTGGGTATTCATAGACATTTATAAAAGAAAACTAGGAGTAAAAAAGGAATGTTAGAATTAAAACGTTAGATTAGATATAAAACTGGTTCATATCCAGGAGGGCATTCAAACTGTTCCCTTTGGGGTTATCTTTTCTGCTGGATAATATCTAGCATATAACTTCAGAGTCTAAGCCTATACTTGATAGTAATAACAATGCTACATTCCCTTAGGTTAGGTAATGAATTAACTCTTAGATGAGACCACCATCCATCCCCAGTAATGCATTGAAAGTACATGCCACCTACCTTCTTGCCTTTTTTCCAAGTAATTTTTCTTAACAACATTTCATATTTCTTCAGCCAGGCATTTGAGTTCTCTTCCCCCACCCAGCCCACATCTGTCCCAGCATGCCTTTTTAACTCCAGCTGCCCTCTACACCTTACCATCCATGTATACCACTCTCTTCTACTTTAGAACTATTGTCCACCTTCTCCCATCAACCAAAGACCCTGCCGTTCATTGCCAGAGGTCAGAGTACAACTTATCCTTCAAGGGCAAGTGCACTTGGCACTCTCTCCTCAGAATCAGTGCTGTAATAAATTGAATCACCCTTGACACCCTTCCAAATTACTTAGTACCAATCTTTCTTGGCTGGTCTAAAAAAAATGGTTTCTTGGGATTTCACTATTTTATATGCTTGGAACCTCTCTAGAGACAGCCTGCTGAAAAACTAAGTCTTCAGCTATTAAGGCATTTGGTCCTGTTTAATTGGATTTGATGGCTTGGGCACACCTGCACTAAAGCTTTCAAATGAAATGCGCGTTCTGTTGCATGAGCCTAATTTAAAACTGGCCCAAGGGGACATTTTGTACAATTGGTGGAAATTTTGTGATATCATGTTGAGACTTAAAATGACTAAATTCAGCTTTGACAGATATTTTTTCTTTTCTTTTTGGCTGCATTGGGTCTTCGTTGCTACACGTGGGCTTCTCTCTAATTGCGGAGAGCAGGGGCTACTCTTCATTGTGTGCGCAGGCTTCTCATTGCGGTGGCTTCTCTTGTTGCGGAGCACGGTCTCTAGGCACACTGGCTTCAATGGTTGTAGTTCGCAGGCTCTAGAGCGCAGGCTCAGTAGTTGTGGCACACAGGCTTAGTTGCTCTGCAGCATGTGGGATCTTCCCGGACAAGGGCTTGAACCCATGTCCCCTGCATTGGCAGGCAGATTCTTAACCACTGCGCCGCCAGGGAAGCCCTTGACTGAATTTTTTTTTTTTTAACATCTTTATTGGGGTATCATTGCTTTACAATTTGACTGAATTTTTGATGCAAAAAAAAAATCAAGGAACTTTGGAAATTGGGCCACAAAAAGGATGATATACCATTAATTCTGGCAGTTGATAATGGGACAACTGCATATCCACATGCAAAAGAATGAATTTGTCATACTAAGTGAAGTAAGCCAGACAAAGATAAACATCATATGATATCGCTTATACATGGAATCTAAAAAAAATGATACAAATGAACTTATTTACAAAATAGAAATAGACTCACAGACATAGAAAACAAACACAGTTACCAAAGGGAAAAGAGGGGTGAGGGATAAATGAGGCGTTTCAGATTAAAATGTACAAACTACTATATATAAAATAGATAACCAACAAAGACCTACAACAAAGACCTATAGTTCCCTATAGCACAGGGAACTATACTCAATGTCTTGTAATAACCTATAATGGACAAAATAACGTAAAAAAAGAATATATATATTTATGTATATGTATAAGTGAATCACTTTGCTGTACATCTGAAACTAACACAACGTTATAAATCAACTCTATTTCAGTAAGGAAAAATTTTAATGCAAAAAAAAAAAAAAGAAAGAATGAATTTGGACTACTATCTCACAAAATTAACTCAGAATGGACCAAAGACCTACATAAAACTGTAAAACTCTTAGATGAAAACATAGGTGTAAATCTTCATGACCATGAATTTGTCAATGTTTTCTTAGATATGGTACCAAAAGTACAAGTAAAAGAAAAAAAAACTGGACTTCATCAAAATTTATAACTTTTGTGCTTCAAAGGACACCACCAAGAAACTGAACCCACATATAGGAGAAAATATTTGCAAATCATATATCTGATAATAGACATGTATCTAGACTATATAAACTCTTACAACTTAATAATGAAAGATAACCCGTTAAAAATGGACAAAGGACTTGAATAGACATTTCTACAAAGAAGATATTAAAGTGGCTAATAAGCACATGAAAAGACACTCAGCATCATTAGTCATTATGGAAATGGAAATCAAAACCAAATGAGATACTACTTCATACCCCCTGGGGCGGCTGTAATAAAAAAGACAGATAATAACTGTTGTTTAGAATGTGGAGAAATTGAAACCCTTATACACTGCTGAGGGAAGATAAAATGGTAGAGCCACTTTGGAAAACAGTCTGGCAACTACTCAAAAGGTTAAACGTAGAGCTACTATTTGACCCAGCAATTCCACTCCTAGGTATATACCAAGAGGAATGTATATGTATGTCTACACAAAAGCTTTTATTTGGGTCATAACAACACTATTCATAATAGCCAAAAAGTGGAAACAATCCAAATTTCCATCAGCTGAAGAATGGATGAACAATTGTGGTATACCCATCAATTAAATGTTATTCCTCTATAAAAAGGAATGCAATACTGATACGTGCTACAATAATAGATTAACCTTAAAAACATGCTAAATGAAAGAAGTCAGTCACCAAACACCACATATTGTGTGATTTCATTTATGTAAAGTGGCCAGAATAGGCAAATCTCTAGAGACAGAAAGTAGAGTGGTAGTTGCCTGTGGCTGGGGGAGATAGAATGAGGAAATGGGGAGCAACTGCTAATAAGTTCAGAGTTTTTAAGAGGGTAACAAAATGGCCTAATATTAGATTGTGGTGATGATTGCACCACACTATGAATATACTAAAAAGAGTTGAATAGTTGTGATAGAGACCATGTGGTCCACAAAGCCTAATATATTTAGTATTGAGCTCTTTACAGGAAAGTTTGCCAATTTCTCCCTTATAGTAAGTTTTAAATTGAAATGTGTGAGTCCTCCAACTCTTTTCTTCTTTGTAAAAATTGTTTTGGCTACCCTGGGTCCTTTGCATTTCCATATAATTTTTTTTTTTTTTTTTGCGGTACGCGGACCTCTCACTGTTGTGGCCTCTCCGGTTGTGGAGCGCAGGCTCCGGACACACAGGCTCATCGGCCATGGCTCACGGGCCCAGCCGCTCCGCGGCATGTGGGATCTTCCCGGACCGGAGCACGAACCCTTGTCCCCTGCATCGGCAGGCAGACTCCCCAGGCGGACTCCCAACCACTGCACCACCAGGGAAGCCCATCCATATAAATTTTAAGATCAGCTTGTCAGTTTTTCCAGAAAGGTCTGCTGGATTTTGATAGTGATTGTGTTAAATTTATAAGTCAAATTGAGGAGATCATTTTTTAATTAATCTCAAATTGTCTGATATTTTACTGGTGAAAACCTCTTCAACTGTCTTATGTGTCCTTTTGATAAGAACTATATAATTTTTGACCACTGCCTTGCTTTCTGGCATAAATTATTCAAGCTCATTTCATAATTGTTCTTGTCACAGCCAAGGAGTTCTGGTTCTTTCAGTGGAGTCAATATTTTGGTTCTTGCTACATTGCTATTGGGGATGTTACTGCTCCAAAGCCCTCTCAGTGCACAGAGCTAGGGTATATTTGAATATAAATAAATAGATACATACATAAGTAAATCCCCTATATACACACACATACACATTTATATCTATTTATTATTTATGTCATTGTATGTGTATATTTGTTTTCTTTTTTTTTTTTTTCCGGTACGCGGGCCTCTCATTGTTGTGGCCTCTCCCGTTGCGGAGCACAGGCTCCGGACGCGCAGGCTCAGCGGCTGTGGCTCACGGGCCCAGCCACTCCGCGGCATGTGGGATCTTCCCCGACCGGGGCACGAACCCGTGCCCCCTGCATCGGCAGGCGGACTCTCAACCACTGCGCCACCAGGGAATCCCTGTATGTGTATATTTGTATATTATATATGTATATACCTATATTAACATTCATGAGTAGTTCACACTGAATCTGCTAGTTCTAATCCAATACCGCAGAGTTCTTCCAGTTTTCTTCATTTCCATATTTGTTACTCCCTTCTTTGCAATGAGAAACCTGGCTTACATATTCTGTGATATACCTATATGTTTATATATTTTATATAAATAGATAGTTATAGCTGTGTCTGTATCTATACACTATATACTGTATTAGTCTATATATATTTATGTATGGTAGGATTGGACTTTCCACCATCTCTGTGACTATCAGAGACAGACTGTCTTCTTTCCTCATGTTCTAACTGGGACCCCAAGCGGTCAAGGAACATTCCCAAGATCATTCTATTAGTGATGGACACAGGCCTTGCTGAACACAGGCCTCCCCACCCCCTGATGGGTTTGATTGTTTCCTGTGATTCCACAGCAAGCATAGACCTGACTCCGAGTAGGAGGATGTCTTAGGTTGGCTGCCCTTGAAACAGACTCTGAGCTGCAGAGAGTTTGTTCCACAAACTTGTACAGCAAGTCTGTTAGAGAACATGCTCAGTAGACACAACTGTAAGGGGCAAAGGAGACAGAACTGGGCAGAAAGAGAAGCCAACCAAGGTTGGAAATGAGACCTCAGATCACCCTACAAGCAGATCTGGAGCTGGGGTAGCCCCCGAAGTTGACTCAAGTTGTGAGATGAGGAGCTGGCTTTTTTATCTCCACATCAGCCCACCATGGGCTATGGGCTGGCCCCTGGAACGGGTCATAGCCTGCATGGCCAGTTCCCTGTAGCTGAGGGCAGTTTCCAGTGAGAAGTGCAGCTATGAACTGTCAACAATTAATACAGCAGCTGAGGGATGGGTGCGTCAGCTCTGAAGAGGGGATGGGATAGAGCCCCACAGAATCCACTAGAGGGAAAGAAGTCTAGCCTGCAGGCAGTGATGTCAGACAAGTATTCAGCATCGCACAGGAGGTGGAGCTCAAGGAGCAGAATCAGAACAGGCAAGGACAGCTGGCATTTTGGCGCTAGAAACGGGTCCTGGGAACAGCTTACTGGGCATGAAGAGAGCACATGGTGTGAGAAGGTTCTGAGCTGGACCTTTTACTTCAGGCCTGTGTGTTTAGGGGCTGAATGGTCCAAGTAAAAAGAAATCGCAGGATCTCTCTGAGTTGCTTCCTTTCAGTTCATCAACTTCAAGTGGCAGTTGTGATTTAGTTATGTGTTGCTTTCCTCCTTGAGTATTGAACTTAAGACAGTTGATAAATTGACCTCATAAAAAAATATAAGCTCAAGGGGAATTCCCTGGCTGTCCAGTGGTTAAGACTTGGGCTTGGGACTTCCCTGGTGGTGCAGTGGTTAAGAATCCATCTGCCAATGCAGGGAACACAGGTTTGATCCCTGGTCCGGGAAGATCCCACATGCCACGGAGCAACTACGCCTGCGTGCCACAATTACTGAGCCTGTGCTCCTAGAGTCCATGCTCCACAACAAGAGAAGCCCCCGCTCGCCGCAACAAGAGAAAGCCTACACGCAGTAACCAAAACCCAACACAGCCAAAAAAAAAAAAAAAAAAAAGACTCGGGCTTTAACTGCCGTGGACCCAAGTTCAATCCCTGGTTGGGGAACTAAGGTCCCACAAGCTGTGCAGTGTGGCAAAAATATTCTGATTTTTACAATGGAGTCTTAGTCTGAGACTGGTTATGATCCTTGGATACTTCTACCAGCCACTTAAAGACAACATAAAATTGTGTTGATGCTACTCTGAGGTCAGCTCAGCCCACAGGTAAGTCCTAGAAGGAGGTACTTTTCTGTTCTAGTCAGGAGTCTTTGTCTTCTGTGGGATTTGTGCCTATTCTCCCCGTATCACATGGGGTTCACTTCCTTCTTGTGCTGAATCCACTTGTGTTTAATCCATTGACTATTCTCTCAGC
Source organism: Orcinus orca (assembly GCF_937001465.1). Lineage (NCBI taxonomy): Eukaryota > Metazoa > Chordata > Mammalia > Artiodactyla > Delphinidae > Orcinus > Orcinus orca. The sequence goes on along the minus strand of NC_064568.1, from coordinate 40,506,064 downwards.
CCCTCTCTGCATTAACTCTGTTCCATGGGAGAGCCCAGAGGACACTCCTTTTATCAAAGCAGTCAAGAATGCACTATAGGGACTTCCCTGGTGGCTCAGTGGTTAAGACTCCGCACTCCCAATGCAGGGGGCCCGGATTCAATGCCTGGTCAGGGAACTAGATCCCACATACATGCCACAGCTAAGAGTTCTCATGCCACAACTAAGGAACCGGTGAGCTGCAACTAAGGAGCCCACCTGCCGCAACTAAGACCCAGCACAACCAAATTAATCAATCAATCAATTAATTAATTTTTTTTAAAAAAGAAAAGAATGCACTGGCGAGGGGCTTCCCTGGTGGTCCAGTGGTTAAGACTCTGTGCTTCCAATGCAGGGGGTGTGGGTATGATCCCTGGTCAGGGAACTAAAAATCCGATATGTCTCGCAGAGTGGCCAAAAAAAAAAAAAAAATGCACTGGTGAGAGAGACACCAGCATCAAGGAAAAACAGTGGTGACTGGTCTACGGAGGCTGGGGCTAACAGTAGGAGATGCTCTTAGACTATCAGCTTCATCATAGGTTGCAAAGATAATAGAGGTCAAGTGGTATAGCACTTAACTCTAAGAAGAAAAGTGAGTACAATTATTTTAATTAAAGAAATGCAGAAAGCTCTACAACTGGTTAATAGAAATGGGGTATAGTCATCATCTTACTTCATCTTCCCAGCAGCCCAGTGAAGCCATTTTACAGAGAAGCAAATCAATGCTGGGAAGGACCAATACCTTTGCCCAAGATCCACTGAAAGATGCAGACCTGGACTCAACTGCATGGCCACCTGTCACCCAAGTCCAAGCATTAGCATCACACCATGCTGCTTATGGAAGAAGTGTGAGACACAGTTCCAACCCCTCCAGTAGCTAACAGGTCTCTGGGAGACAGGATCAGTATGAACAGATTCAGAGGAGGAACAGAGATAATGTTTGTTGAAACTTGATTCTATGGGATTTTCATCAGAACTCAGAGGTTGGCACTTACCACACGGACCTACTGTATGGAGCAGGTGGATTGGTCAGCACAAGGGGGTGCTGTGGTGCATCGCCCGAATTCCCCTTCTGGACCCAAGGTACTTATCTCACTAGCTGCCTGTGGGTTCTAATCACAGGACATAGAGCTTCTGAAATTCCATACCATGCTCAATGCTTGGCTTCATCATAGCACTAGTGCTCCTTTAAAATTGTGTGGTGGATCATCTTCTAACCTTGAACACTGACTGTAAACTCATTTTCTTCCTTTACTTTCTCAGAGAATTGCAGGTCAGCTACTTGCAAAAGTTCCTTTATCTTTGCCCTGGCATCTGCTTTGTTTCCCTTCAGGAAACTCTCCTGCTCTGTGTCTGAACTGTAACCCAGAGTCATGATAAATACATTTATAGCATGTGCTATACTGAAAAAAACCCCAACAAATTAGCTTCCTCAAAAAATTAGACATAGAATTACCAAATAATTCAGCAATTTCACTTCTGGGTACATACCCAAAAGAATTGAAAGCAGGAAATCAAACAGATATTTGTACACCAATGTTCATAGCAGCATTATTCACAATAGCCAAAAAATGGAAACAACCCAAATATCTATGAATGGATGAATAAATAAACAAAATATGGTTGGGATATTAATCAGCTATAAAAAGGAATGAAGTTCAGATAATGCTACAAATGGATGAACCGTGAACATATTATGCTAAGTGAAATTAGACACAAAATGACAAATATTATATGATTGCACTTATATGAGGTACCTTTAATAGACAAATTCATAGAGAAAAAAGTAGAATAGTGGTTTTACAATAGCCAAGACATGGAAACAACCTAAATGTCCATTGACAGATAACTAGATAAAGAAGATGTGGTATATATACACAATGGAATATTAGTCATTAAAAAGAATGAAATAATGCCATTTGCAGCAACATGGATGACTTAGAGATTATCATACTAAGCGAAGTATGTCAGAAAGAGAAAGACAAATACCATATGATATACTTATACATGGAATCTAAAATACAACACAAATGAACACATCTACAAAACAAAAACAGACTCACAGATATAGAGAACAGACTTGTGGTTGCCAAGGTGGGTGGGAGGGAAGGGCTGGGAGTTTGGGATTAGTAGATGCAAACTATTGTATATAGGATGGGTAAACAACAAGGTCCTACTGTATAGCACAGGGAACTATATTCAATATCCTGTGAGAAACCATAGTAGAAAAGAGTATGAAAAAGAAAAAAAAATATATATATATATATAACTGAGTCACTTTGCTGTACAGCAGAAATTAAACATAACATTGTAAATCAACTATACTTCAATAATTTTTTTTTTTTAAGTAGAATTGTGGTTACCAGGGCCTGGGGGAGAGGTGAGTGGAAGTTACTGTTTAATGGGTGCACAGTTTCAGTTTGAGATGATGAAAAAGTTCTGGAGATGGATAGTGGTGATGGTTGCACAACAATGTGAATGTACTTAATGCCACTGAACTATACACCTAAATACAGCACATACTATAAGTGTATTTTCTTCATAACCTTGGAACTGCAACTTTAGTTCATTTACAAGATAGAAAATGTCAGCTATATAATCCAGTTGCTAACACCAATCTTCTCTGTCATTAAATCAGATCAGATTTACCTATTGTCAGAAAACATCTGTTTATTTTTTACATCAAATAAATGTGTTAATACTTATTTCAAGGAACATGACAGTAACCACTAGGAAATAAATAAATCTTATAAATCAGATTATTAAAATCTATCTAGTTTAAAGTGATATAGTTCTTGGGCTTCCCTGGTGGCGCAGTGGGCTTCCCTGGTGGCACAGTGGTTAAGAATGTGCCTGCCAATGCAGGGGACACGGGTTTCAGCCCTGGTCCAGGAAGATCCCCCATGCCACGGAGCAACTAAGCCCGTGTGCCACAACTACTGAAGCCCACGCGCCTAGAGTCTGTGCTCCACAACAAGAGAAGCCACCGCAATGAGAAGCCCATGCACCACAACGAAGAGTAGCCCCCGCTCGCCGCAACTAGAGAAAGCCCCCGTGCAGCAACGAAGACCCAATGCAGCCAAAAATAAATAAATAAATAAATTAAATAAAGTGATATAGATCTAATATAATTAAGTTATCCATTTTATAATCTTACTAAAAATAAGATAATACATCAATATATTGTTTCTTACTAATTTCTAATAATGCAATGTAATATGTAGCTAAAATTATACATTACTTGTAAAACAAGGAGTATGATGAATGCATGGTTTCCCTGGGTAAAGAGTACATATGTGTATGTGGATGTGATTCAAATTCTAGTGTTTAGCTTTTTAAAAAAATTAATAAAAATCAAGTATAAAAACAGTAAATAACTCCATTATAGGAAATCTTTTCCTATTTAATGAAAGAGAAAAGTATTTACTGCTAAACACTAATTAAACTAGCACATAATTTCAATTTTTTTTTTTTGGTCGATAGAAAGTAGACAATATTTAACAATTTTTAGGGAGTTCCCTTGCTGTCCAGTGGTAGCACTCGGTGCTTTCACTGCCGTGGCCAGGGTTCAGTCCCTGGTCAGGGAAATAAGATCCCGCAAGCTACATGACGTGGCCGGAACAAAACCAATTTTTTTTTTTTTTTGCGGTACGCGGGCCTCTCACTGTTGTGGCCTCTCCCGTTGCGGAGCACAGGCTCCGGACACGCAGGCTCAGTGGCCATGGCTCACGGGCCCAGCCGCTTCGCGGCATGTGGGATCTTCCCGGACCGGGGCACGAACCCGCGTCCCCTGCATCGGCAGGCGGACTGTCAACCACTGCGCCACCAGGGAAGCCCCCAAACCAATTTTTAAAACAATAAGGATTTACCATTATAACAAATACTTCATGATATGATTTTTTTTTTTTTTTTTGGCTGCGTTTTGGGTCTTCATTGCTGCGCGGGGGCTTTCTCTAGTTGCGGCGAACGGGGGCTACTTTCGCCACGGTGCTCGGGCTTCTCATTGAGGTGGCTTCTCTTGTTGCAGAGCACGGGATCTAGGCGAACGGGCTTCAGTAGTTGTGGCTCGTGGGCTCAGTAGTTGTGGCTCGCAGGCTCCAGAGCGCAGGCTCAGTAGCTGTGGCACACGGGCTTAGTTGCTCCGTGGCATATGGGATCTTCCCAGACCAGAGCTCAAACCCGTGTGCCCTGCATTGGCAGGTGGATTCTCAACCACTGTGCCACCAGGGAAGCCAATCATGATATGATTTGATAAAAATGGTTTTAACTACCTAATCAAGTAATGCACAACAAATCTAAAATAAATCAGATAAAAGTTTTATCCCAGATATCTGGAAAGATTTAGTAGTCCCATGAAAACGTTCCAGGTATATTTAAAAGAATCACTGTCAATAGTCCATACTTTTTTCTTTCCGAGAATGATCATTTAAAGACCTGCTTACATTGTATACATATAGAAAGACATTTTTGGCATTCAGGACAGAATTTCTTTCTTATTTCTTATATTTCTTTCTAGCTTTTTAAAAATTGAAGTATAGTTTATCTACAAAATCTTGTTAATTTCAGGTGTACAACACAGTGATTCTGTTTTACATATATATATTCCTTTTCAGATTCTTTTCCCTTACAGGTTATTACAAAATATTGAATATAGTTCCCTGTGCTGTGCAGAAGGTCCTTGTTGGTTATTTTATATATAGTAGTGTGTATATGTCAATCCCAATCTCCCATTTTATCCCTCCGTCACCCTCCTTTCCCCTTTGGTAACCATAAGTTGGTTTTCTATGTCTGTGAGTCTCTTTCTGTTTTGTAAATAAGTTCACTTGTATCTTTTTTTTTTGGCCAAGCCACGTGGCATGTGTGATCCTAGTTCCCCGACCAGGGATTGAACCTGTGCCCCCTGCATTGGAAACTTGGAGTCTTAACCACTGGACCGCAAGGGAAGTCCCTGTATCATATTTTAGATTTCACATGTAAGTGATGTCATATGATATTTATCTTTCTCTTTCTGACTTACTTCACTTAGTATGATAATCTCTAGGTCCATCCATGTTTCTGCAAATGGCTTTATTTCATTCTTTTTTATGGCTGATACTCTTGCCTTTTTTGTTCTGCTCTCAAGTGATTATCTAACAAGAGCTAGGCATTCTTGGGCAATAGTCAGGGGATAGAAGAGGCAAAATTATTGAATAAAAATTGTCAATACTCCCACTGCCTCTATCATTTATCTGAATTCAAAACTTGGGGCAGAATGCCCTGGTCTTAATTTAACTTTACCCTTAACAGAAATGAGCCCAAGACAGGGAGAGACAGCAAGCCCTCTCCAAGAGTATAGAAGGGTAATGCCTTTTTCTTATAAAGGGACAGAGGGCTATTGGTGATCCAGGCCTAGACTTGGGCCAACCAATGTTAGAAAATTTATGGGCAATGAAGAACTGGAAACATGTATCAAAGCCCTAAGAAGGCCTTCTCATGCCCCAGTGGAATCAGATCCTGGTTTGAAGACCACACACACATCTTGGTCATAGTGGAGCTGGTGAAGTGATATTGCCTCTTCACTCTACCAGATTCAGAAGGACTTGGAGGTAAATCCCTCGGCCAGAAAAGGGAGGGACTATGACCTTTTAATGAGTAATTAATAATAATAATAATAGCTTTTCTTAACTTATTCATAGGTTTTCATGAATATACTGTTAACTTTTTATTATTTATGCTTAGTGCTCACACACACTGGTTTTCATGTTTTCTTGACATTAAAATTGACAAGAGATATCTTTTAATTCTTTTAATAGTTAGCCAAAATTTGATTTTCTCTTCAGAACTTTTTTGTTTGAAGATCTGTAATCATTTTGTGACTTTGTTTAAGTTCCTATATTGAGATCACCCCAGAACACTTTTTAAAGGAGCAATCTACCTAAACTGTTACACTTGGGAAATGGCTCAAGAGAAGCTAATTTATCAACATAATGAAATACCATGCAGTCAACAGAAATGGCAATGTTGAAGGCAAATGATGTGGTTGTGTACAATAGCATTTTAAAAAATTTTATTGGAGCATAATAGATTTACAATGTTGTATTAGTTTTAGGTGTACCACATAGTGATTTAGTTATACATACACATATATTCATTCTTTTTCAGATTTTTTTCCCATATAAGTTATTACAGAATATTGAGTATAGTTCCCCATGCTATACAGTAAGTCCTTATTGGTTATCTATTTTATATATAGTAGAGTGTGTATGTTAATTCCAAGCTTACAAAGCATCTTAAATGCAGAAACTAGAACACTGATATCAGTGAGTCAGGTTATGTTGGTTCAGAGCTGAATTGGAGAAATTTAACATATTAAGTGGAAGATATATGAGGAATTTTTTCCCTTAAATCATTTTCTTAATGTGGTCAAAATATGTGTTGTACAATAAAAATATGCAGTGAATGTTGAGAGCAGTGATCACTGTTAATGAGTAAACAAAAGTGTTCCTTGCAAATTAATTAGTAAGTAAAAGAACTTTCAAAGGGCAACGAGCTTAAGTTATAAAAGGGAGAGTTGGTTATAGAAAAACCTATTTGGCAAAAGGCTGCCAAAGAGACCCTAAAACATCTCTCCAGGGGGTAAATTCAAGAAAGGCCAAAGTAATAGGCTTATGGGGTAATGAAAAAATCTGCAGAATGAAGGTCCAAGGACCTGTTGCTAATGATAAGCTTGAATATTTTGACATCCCCTTTCAAAGCAAGAAAACTAGCCAAGGCAAAGGGAAATGTAGTGTGTATAAACTCAACAACCACATATCAAATATGTGTAAACCTCTGCCTCTGTGTTTCAGCATTTGCCCCCTCTCAAGTTTCTCCTCTTTCCTCTTTCCCTCCTTCCTGGGATCCTGGGTAAGGAAGCTTGAATAGGGGGAGTGGTTGGTCCTTGCTCATTAACCTATTTATCCCACTTGGATTTTGCCTCTGCTCTGTCAGCTCACTGGGATGTGCTGGCCAGTGAAGCTTACCTCAAGCTCCACTGCCTGGGAGTCTTCCTCAGCCACAGTTACTCTACAGCTCAGTTGCCTTGTTGGTTCTGATGTCATGTTGAATGTAGCACCATGTTGAATAGAGTACCACTGTGTGGTAGGGCCCTTTGGATGCAGCACTATGTTGGTGGTGGCAGCATGTTAGAGGAATTCCATGTTGGATAGAGTGCCACATTGGCAGCAGTGCCATGTTGGATGTAGCACCATGTTGGCTGTGGCACCAAGTAGACGGGGGCATGTTGGTGGGCCATCTGTGATTACTGAGTGCTGCATGGGCTCTCTAAATGACTGCTCCAGGAAATCCAGAACAAGCTGTCTACTCTGGGATTTCTCATCTCACCCCAAAACTGTGGGTCCTTAGTACACATACTGTCCTTGGAAGTTCAATCCTGAGAGAAGTGTGGAACTAGAGCCCCATCTCTGACTTCTTCCTGTCTTCCAAAAAATCGAAAGAAAGTAAAAATCACCCATCATTCCACCCTACATAGATAGCTGCTGATGATATTTGCATAATAATATTTTTATTTGTGTGTACATTTGAATGAAATGGTACACGTTATACATAATGTTTTATAATATTTTTATTTAGTAGTATATTTGTCAGTCTTCACTGTGTGTGTGTATGTGATCTTATTTATTTATTTTAATTTTTCTTGAAATATAATTGATTTACAATGTTGTATTAGTTTCACGTGTACAGCAAAGTGATTCACATATATATGTATATATATATTCTTTTTTAGATTCTTTTTCATTATAGTTTATTACAACATATTGAGTATAGTTCCCTGTGCCATACAGTCCTTGTTTTTTATCTATTTTACATATAGTGGTGTGTATATTTTATACTCTTTTTTTTTTTTTTTTTTTTTTTTGCGGTACGCGGGCCTCTCACTGTTGTGGCCCCTCCCGTTGCGGAGCACAGGCTCTGGACGCGTAGGCTCAGCGGCCATGGCTCACGGGCCCAGCCGCTCCGCGGCATGTGAGATCTTTCCAGACTGGGGCACGAACCCGTGTCCCCTGCATCGGCATGCGGACTCTCAACCGCTGCGGAAGCCTCCTGGTGTGTATATTTTAATCCCAAACTCCAAATTTATCCCTCCCCTGCCTTTCCCCTTTGGTAACCATAAGTTTGTTTTCTATGTTTGTGAGTCTATTTCTGTTTTGTAAATTATCTTTATTTTTAATGGCTGTATACGCTTCCATAGTATAAATGTACAACTCATTTAATCAATTCCCCATTCATTTTGGGTGCTAACAATTGTTCACTCTTATATAAACAGTGGTGTAGATCCTTGCAGAGAAATCTCTGTTCATCACCACGATGTTTTCATTAGTAAATTTCCTAGAATTAGAATTTCTGGGTCAAGGGATAAACTAAAGTGATGCATGCTCACTGTAAAAATTCAAACAATACAGAAGTTTATATTGCTAATAGGTGTATACACTTTCAGCCTTTTTTCTCTGCAAGTCCACACACATATGTGTGCACACACACAGACACACATTTATAAAAGGTAAAATGGTATCATACTATGCATATTGTTCCACAGCTTGCTCTTTTATAAGAACTAGAGTAGATCATGAACATCCTCCTAGTCTATAAGTTTACCTCATTTTAAGTTGCAGAGTATTCCAGAATAAAGGTATATTTTGTAAGCCATTCCCCAGTGGACAGACATTTAAGTTGCTTACAGTTTTTCTCTCTTATAAATTGTGTGGCAATAAATATTCTTGTTTGTATAACTTTGCACATTGTGTGAGTAATTCTTTAGGATAAATTTCTAGAAGTGGATTTCTGGGTCAAAATGTGTTAGGAACATACTGAAGTTCAGTCTCAGCCTTGGTATTCTACCAAAATTTGATATTTGTGTTTGGTTTTAGCCGAATAGCAAAATGCCTATCTTTCCTGACCTCGTCATCAGTGATCACATGGTAGCCCTGGACATCAACAAGTCCATCTAGTCAACCAAGCTCCTGCTTCGGTTATTGACTGTGGTAGGTAGAATAATGTCCCTCCCCCAAAGATGTCCATTTCTCTCTTTTTTTTTAAATTTATTTTATTTATATATTTATTTACTTATTTATTTTTGGCTGCATTGGGTCTTCATTGCTGTGCACTGGCTTTCTCTAGTTGTGGCGAGCGGGGGCTACTCTTCATTGCGGTGCGAGGACTTCTCATTGCGGTGGCTTCTCTTGTTGCAGAGCATGGGCTCTAGGTGCTCGGGCTTCAGTAGTTGTGGCTCGTGGGCTCTATAGCACAGGCTCATTAGTTGTGGCACATGAACTTAGTTGCTCCGCGGCATGTGGGATCTTCCCGGACCAGGGCTCGAACCCCTGTCCCCTGAATTGGCAGGCAGATTCTTAGCCACTGTGCCACCAGGGAAGTCCAAAGATGTCCATTTCTAATACCTGAAACAGTGAATATGTTAGGTTACATGGCCAAGGGGGATCAAAGGTGCAGACAGAATCAAGTTTACTAATCAACTGATTTTAAAATAGATTATCCTGGATTATCCAGATGGGTACAAGATAATCACGAAGGTCCTTAAAAGTGAAAGAAGGAAGCTGAAAAGAAGGGTCAGAGGGAGACCAGACTATGGAAGAACAGTCAGAGAGATGGCTTTGTAGATGGAGGAAAGGGGCCATGAGCCAAGGAATGTAGGCAACTTCTAGAAACTGGAAAAGGCAAGGAAATGGATTCTTCCCTATTGTCACCTTGATTTTAGCCCAACATCAGACTTCAAACTATAAAATAATAAATTTGTATTGTTTCAAGCTACTAAATTCGTGGTAATTTGTTACAGCAGCAATAGAAAACTAATACCGTGATCAAGAGATTTCTGGTCTAACAGAGCTAATCTGGTTAAGTAAGTATTTATAGGATGGAAAATCAATGAAGAAAATGTTTCATGAGTGTCCTTGACAATGGAACACACATGGTAAAGCTTGTGAGTGGTTTTGGAATCAGAGGCATACAGTGTTTTGTCTATACCTTTCAGATGTTTCTTCAGACAGTCCCTTTAGTGCAGCAGGATGTGTTGGTCAAAGACAGAGAATGGGCTGCTTTCATCATTTTTCTTCAGGCAAAGACATTACCTGACCTGTCAGAGATTTGGGAACTGTCTTCTCATACATATACAAGTTGAAATGGCAGCCATTAGGTGTTTAAGTACAACTATAACAAGAAGACTTATCACTATTTTTCAATAATAATACCAACACAGTAGGACTTACTAACAACCAGTTTTTGCTTACAATAAAAATAGTTTGCAGGAACCTGATAAAGAGAACTGAAACCAATTTAATTTCCTCTCTCTGGATTAAAAAAAGTACTGGGTCCAGGCATACTTTCCTGTCATTACACACTGAGAACAAGCAAAAATAACTTAGCTATTTGTTCCAACAAATACTTGCTCCTAGAAGACTATGAACTAACAAAAAGAGCTTACTTATCAAAACTAGCATTTTACTCATCGACACTTGCTTAAAGACTGCTGCCTCACTGTGCCTGCCAATCCAAAATTATTGTTATAAATTCTGCCTAATCTCGATCAGTTTCCTGCTTTGCAAGACCCTCCTTTAAACTACCCAGTTTGGGCCCTAAAGCCCTGTAAACATCCTTCCTTGACTTTCCCCTTCTGAGAAATGTTTATGACTTTGTCAATTTGGCATTCTCTTTAATGCTGTAAGTTTATTAAATTTAACTTAACTTGAACAGGTTTTCAGGGGGTCTTTTGGAGAGTCTTTTCCTGATAGAAGTAACCTTGAGAGTGCTAGTATACTTTCCATGAACCCTACTCTAAAGATTCTCCTATATTCTCACTCCAGGGAAGATACTGAAGTTGGTGTGTATGCAGTGGAAGCTGAGTATCACATGGATATTCATAAACAGTTTTATTTCCTTAAACGCAAGTCACCTTGCTCCACAGCAACAGTTCTAGGTCCAAAGTCAAAGGAATCTATTTATTAGAAATAAAAATATGTAAGTGAAAGTAGCAATGTTACATCTACTACTTAGTAGGTGTTTTCTTCAAGTAAAGCAAAACTCTTCAGTATGTGTGTTTGCTTCAGTGAAATTGTATCATCAACTTAGCCTCAAGTCCAGGAATTGAAGAAGAAGGAGATAAATCTTTACCCAGTCAGCTCACTATTAGAGAGGAAGAAAGCTTTAATAACTTGATGACAACATCACTGTCAGTTGAACACTTTACTGCAGAACCTACGGAAATAAATCTGGCTCCTCCACTCACCTTTGCTGACTATACTGAAAACGAATGACTGTTTAGTATCACAGAAGTACACGTAACAATCGAGCAGCCCATGTTACTTGGAAATTATGGTGCCCATAAGTATTAAAATGTAAAACTTAAAAAATTTGGCTACTAAAATAAAATAATTATAATTATTTATAAAAATAAATAATAATTACTATATAATAATAATTTTGAAATAATTTTTAAATAATTCTAATTAAAATTTGTATTTGAACAAAATGTGTTTATGGTATACCTCTGTTATACACAATTAAAATTGTTAAAGGTATCACCAAATTTTTATCCAAGAAGTTTGTACTAATGTAAAAAGTATGTACCAATATACATTTTTAAGGCTCTGGAGATGGACTACCTAATTGTCCTCCAGAAAACATGAGCCAGTTGATTCTGCAACACTGAAGAAGAATGTCCATTTATCTGTTGTTAAAGGAGAATTTTTCAAAAAAGTTATAATAGTGAACAGGAATAAATAATGGGCATTTATGAATTGCAAAGTCTTCATAGACATTAACTTGCCTGGTCCTTTTAGCATCCACGTAGTAGGGCAGGCAGTAACAGCTGCTGCCTCCATTTTACAAAGGCAGAGATTGAGCCTCAGAGAAGTGGCACCTAAGGTCACAGACTCTGAGTGGTAGCATGTGGACTTGGCATGGGGTTCTCAGACCCTGTGTTCCATTTTCATGTACCTGGCCACATATGTGACCACATTCTCTATGCTCTCAGCGTCTTTGGGAGCCTTCCAGTTCCTCCTTCAGACCCTCTCACCTTCTGCAGGAGAAGGCCAGGCACAGCCCTATAGCAAAGACAGTTTCTTCCACCCTTGCCATCTCCGCCCTTGCCATCATTCCCAAATTTAAGAACAATTCTTGTCCACTTGGGACTACCCTGGTGGTCCAGTGGGTAAGACTCCATGCTCCCAATGCAGAGGGCCTGGGTTCAATCCCTGGTCATGGAACTAGATCCTGCACGCATGCCGCAACTAAGAAGTCCACATGCTGCAACTAAAAGATCCCTCATGCTGCAACGAAGATCCCGCGTGCCTCAACTAAGACCCGGTGCAGCCAAAATAAATAAATAATAATAATAATAAAAGAACAATACTCGTCTACTCCACACACACTCAACTCTAGCATCCTAATGCTTTTTACAGCTTTTCTGGGCAGAGCAGATTCTCCTTCAAGGGGTGTATAATAGGAAAATCCCACTTGTTTCTTAAAAGCCATTTAGTTATCAAATCACACAATCATGGCTGGCCTTTGAGGTAAGCCCCTTCCCTGCATGCAATACTCCCTCTTTTTTCTTCCAGCCGTTGCTGATACATTTCTGCAAATAGGGTGCCTCTCCCTTTATTGTTGGAAAGCTGAGCTGGTAAAAATGTCTTTCATCTGCTCATATAAAAATATCTTTCTAAATTAAATGTTATTTTTGTTAAGAAAAGCAAATTATATTTAACAGAAAAATTTAAAAATATTTTAAAATTTAAGGGGAAAAATCACTTCCAGTTTCATCCAGAAATAACCACTTTTGACATTTTAGTCTTTTTTTATTCATACATATGTGTGAATATCTCTGTATATGATATAATTTTCAACTGATATGTTAAGTAACTTTTCCACAACTGCTTTTATAGAATCACAGAATCTAGATTTAGAAGAAAACTCAAGGCCTTCAAGATCTTTCTTCCTGGTTTGAGGGCTTTGATTGGGTCTGCCTAGACACTGCTTGTATCCTCCAGGGACTGGAAGCCCAGTTTGTACTAAGAAAATCCATTTCTGGGTTGGAAAATTCTCATTCCGTTTTTGTCTCCTGAAATGACAGAATATGAATATGAATACGTCCTATTTGGATTTCTCTTCTCAGATTGAATATCCCTGGTTTCCATGATTATTCCTTGCTTGACAGAATTTTCAGAGCCACTCATGATGCTGGTCACCCTCCCCAGGGGAGTCTGTTCACTTATAACACTGCCTCCAGTCCCTGACATGAAGTCCCAAGTGCAGCCTGGCAGATGTGGTGTGCAGTGGGGCTGCTGCTTCCCTAACCCCAGACACTTGACCTCCAGTAACACTGCTCAGGATGGCACTATATTTTTAGCAGCTACTTTTACTGTAAGCTTTTGGGTTGGTCTTAAAAAGCCATCAGTCAGGATTAATTGGAGAAAGATAATGCCAGTCAGAATGCTGCCTTTTCAAATCCAAAATCTATTTTGGGGAGTGGAAAGGGAGCCTAACATTGGTTGGGGTGTGTGTGTGTGTGTGTGTGCACGCGCGCGCGCGTGCACGCGTGTGTGTGCTTGTGTGTTTGTTCACCATCTATCAGATGTAATGCTGAACACATTCATATCTTTATTATTATTATAGTTATTGTTACTGTCATGGCAGTTTCAGTTGGTTGAGGTCCTACTGTGCACTAGACATACATTAATTTCATTTCACAGAGCCCCAGGATAATTAATTGTTGTTTTACACATGAGGAAAGGAAGGCAGGGAAATTGGACAACTTGTTCCAAGGTCCCACACCAATAAGATGTTTACGCCCATGTTCTACCCCTATATCGTATTGCCTCAGAAAAGTGCAACCACTGATCAACAGTCAAGTTCAGAGTGAGACTCCCTGGAATTCCCTGGCAGTGCAGTGGCTAAAGACTATGTGCTTTCACTGCAGAGATCCTGCAAGCTGATAAATGATCAGATTTTTAATATAGTTCAAAGGTTAAAGTCCACTGAATTTCTTGACAGATTCAATGTGGGGTGTAAGAGGAGTGAAATACAAAACTAAGGATTTTAGCCTGAGCAATAGGGTTGAGATAAAGAAGGCTGTGGGTGGAGCATGTTTTGGGGTGGCATTTGAGCATTTAGGGGTTTTTTTGTTTTTTTTTTAAATAAATAAATTTATTTATTAATTTTGGCTGTGTTGGGTCGTAGCTGCATGTGGGCTTTTCTCCAGCTGGAGCGAACGGGGGCTACTCTTCGTTGCGGTGTGCGGGCTTCTCATTGCGGCGGCTTCTCTTGTTGAGGAGCATGGGCTCTAGGTGCGTGGGCTTCAGTAGTTGTGGCACATGGGCTCAGTAGTTGTGGCTTGTGGGCTCTAGAGCGCAGGCTCAGTAGTTGTGGCTCGTGGGCTTAGTTGCTCCACAGCATGTGGAATCTTCCTGGACCAGGGCTCGAACCCGCGTCTCCTGCATTGGCAGGCGGATTCTTAACCACTGTGCCACCAGGGAAGTCCGAGCATTTAGTTTTAAACATGCTGATTTGTAAGTATCTTAATAGACACTCAAGTGGAGATGCCAAGTTAGCAGTTAGCTATACAGGTATACCTTGTTTTATTACATTTTGCTTTTTGCACTTTGCAGATACTGAGCTTTTTACAAATTAAAGATTTATGGCAACGCTGCATTGAGCAAATCTATTGGTGTAATTTTTCTAACAGCATTTGCTCAACTTGCGTCTCTGTGTCACATTTTGGTAATTCTCACAATATTTAAAAATTTTTCGTTATTATTATACTTGTTATGGTGATCTGTGATCAGTGATCTTTGATGTTACTGTTGTGAAAGATTATAACTCACTGAAGGCTCAGATGATGGTTTGCATTTTTTAGTAATAAAATATTTTTTAATTAAGGTATGTACATTTGATAGACATAATGCTATCATACACTTATCAGACTACAGTGTAAACATAACTTTTATATGCACTGTGAAACTAAAAAATTCATATGACTCGCTTTATTGAGATATTCACTTTATTGCAGTGGTCTGGAATCAAACCCACAGTATCTCCAAGGTATGCCTGTACAGTTTTGGAGATCAGGAGAGCAGCCTAAGCTAGATATATAAAATTGAGAGTTGGCACATGGATGATGTTTAAAGCCACAAGGCTGGATGAGATCACCAAGAGAGTGATCTCCCTATTATCTCCTCTGGATCTGTGATTAGATGCTTCCTAAATCTTCTCATTCTCTCCACCATGACTCATCGTGCTTTCAATTTTCTTTCTCTTCCTCCCTCTACGCTACAAGTCCCAGCAGTTTCTTCAGATCCATCATCCAGGTCATTAATTCTCTCTTTCACTGTTTCTAGTCTGTCATTTTAACTTTTAGAACTACATTTTCTTCATTCCTAGAAATTCTTTTTAAAAAAATATGCACTCTATTTTAATAGCCTTTATCATATGTTTGACACATACTTTGTCTTTATTTAAAACATAACATATATATTGTATAATCTTTATCCAGTAATTTGTTATCTGAAGTTCTAATGACTCTGAAACTGATTCTCTTTACACTGTGCCTCCATCATGATACATTGTTTCCATGTATGCCACATGTGCACACGTGCATGCATGTGCATGTGTGTGTCTGTGTGTGTGTTTAATCTTTGGAGCTCATGTTTACTAGGGCTTTGTGGGAATGCTGTGTAGCTGGATAAAGGGCCTGAACACTAGATTTTAAAATTTCATTCTACTAGGTGTTTCAACCTTGGGAAAAAATTTTTTTTCTGTCTAAAAACAAACATTTAGATCTCCAGTTTTATTGAAGCCTTGGGCTAATTTTTATGCTAATTCTTCAGCCTGGTGGTTCCTGGACCACACAGTGTAAATTTGAATCCCAAACCTGTGCATGGTTGCAAATTCTCACAGGACCTGTTCTCCCTCATCCCTGGGGATAGTTTCCTTGTTATTTCTCCATGTCAGTGGGGAAATTTTTTTAGCTCACCTCTTCATCAGGTGCTACCTTTATGCAAGGGGTCCCATTTCCATCTTCCTATGAGGCATGGGCCATAGTTTTATTTCTCACACTTATGTGGGCATTAACACTCAAAAGCAACCGTCCACTCACACACCTTCTACCAGCCGTAGCCGGTTCACACACTGACCACTCTGGTTTTCAATTCTCCAGCTCCTGGCAGTTTCCTTTCTTTCCTGCAAATTTAGCTTTGCATTTAAAAGAATGTTATACTTTACACAGTATCTCTTTTTGTAGCCAGAGTGTTTTCAGGTTACCTTATCTGTCACATTGATGGAATTGGAAGTCCCTTTAGGGGTGATTGTGATGGTCAGATTAGCTCAGCAGGAACTATTTTCTAGAACAACAGGCATATTTGAGTGGATATCATGCCCCCTAGCTCCCTGTCATGTTGGAAGCATCTGCTCCTGTGAGGAGTTTGCATGGAGGGTGATCTACAGAGCACCGTTTGGCTTATTCCTGTGGCTCTGCCCACGCTGACGATTACTTGTTTCAGTTTGTGCCAGAACTGACCGAGGCGTATGTGGTGACGAATGAGCTAGAGACACATGGGACCAACTGCCATGACAGAGGCCCAGCCTGCCCTGGCCTGCAGGCCCCAGGACTGGCTGTCCAGGAATTCTGTGCAGGGATGACCAGCATGCCACATGCCATTCTAGCCAGTGACAGGGAATGAAGGGAAGGGGGACTGGTTATACCACAAATGGCTGCTTCCTGTGGCTCCAGCAGGATGATGTACTCCTGTTTACTATGTTCTATTTCCTGAGCTGCTCCAAAGACGCGGGAACCCCAAACAA
The DNA here is from genome assembly GCF_937001465.1 of Orcinus orca. Classification (NCBI taxonomy): domain Eukaryota; kingdom Metazoa; phylum Chordata; class Mammalia; order Artiodactyla; family Delphinidae; genus Orcinus; species Orcinus orca. The sequence goes on along the minus strand of NC_064568.1, from coordinate 40,489,204 downwards.
GTGCTGGTAAGGGCAAGGGCAGCCAAGAAGGGAAAGAATCTGAACTCTCTAGGGCCTCCAACTCATCAGCTGGGATGATGAGCAGAGCCTGGCCATATCTGCCTGTTTGGCCACATTTAAAGGAAACATGAGGACTGACCAACAAGGCTGTGTGTACACCATAAGTGCTGATCAGTGACAGCCCCCCACGTGTCATCCAAGGGAATGAAGTCAGGGGACTTCAAAGCTGCTCCGGGAAGCCTTGGCATAGAAGGAGTCTCTGAAAGCTGTTTCAGGACCGTTGTGTATCTGCCAGGCAGTGAAGGAGAAAGGGGGTGGATAGGAGAGAGGGCAGAGACCTTAAGGAAAGCCTTCAGCTTTCTCTCTTCAACAAAACCCCCATCTGGCTGCTCATTGATGGGCTGAAGAACAGAACCATAGGGTCTTTGATTGGAAAGATGCCATTTAGTTCAACCTTCCAGCTAGTGCAGGTTCTGCAATCTCCTTGCCAGACAGCCTCCCACCATGGGGTTCTCACTGCTAACTTCATGGTAGGAATGATCTCATTTTAAGCCTCTTCTTATTTTGAGGTAAAAATCTGCCTTTCAGTCATTTCCACCTACACCCCATCCTCTCCTGGTTGCTGAGGAAGAAGCACCTCCTGCCTTCACTGGCTCAGGAACACAGAGAGGATTCCCTGCGAGAACCTACAGTCTCACCCATGAGAACCAGGGCTCCTCGGACCCAGCTCATCCCCAGGATGGCCATCCAGGAAAGGAAAGAGGCTGACCAGTGGGACAAAGGCCTGCCAGAGGGAGACTGGCTGAGCTACTTCTTCACTTTCTTACTGGAGACTCAGTTAGGACCCCACCTGTACATAGGGAAGACATCCTCCCAGATAGGAAATAAAATAAAGTTCTTGGATGAGCACTGAAAGCCGAACTAGAAAGTTATTTTATCCTGTCCCTGCATATAAGACAGTGAATCGAAACCAAAAGTGTTCTGTGAAGATATTCGAAGGTGTCCTTTGAAGGCTGTTCCTCCTGGCAGGTAGGCCATTGTGTGTTCTCTGGGCTGCGCCCAGCCTTGGAGCAGAGGGATTGGAGTCTGGGCAGGTGCTTTGGCAGTGCCTCTAGAATAGGCAGGAGTAGCTGGGGGTTTCGTCCTTCAACGCACTGTCAGTGAGTCCCTATTTTCTATGTGTCTGCTGGAGGCCCATCATGGTTTTCAAATAATTGTGCTAGACACAGAAAAGGGGAGAAAACAGAAGTTGATTAGGACATGCGGACCTAACAAGGACTCAGAAGCCACACCATTTATATCCACCCCATCATTCTTCCTGCAAATATCACTGTTTGAGGACAAGGATTCCCTTTGACTAGCCCCAGTTCTGTGAGAAATAATGTTCCATTCAATCCCTCTCATTCTTTCATCCTAAAGAAAGTGTGTAAAACTGTTTTTAAATGTTTAAAAGGAGACAGGCATGTTTCAAGGGCCCACTTGAAAGTTTCTGACAAGAAGTAGGTTCAAAAAAAGAAAAGAAAAGGGCTCTTTCTCCAGAGGGATGGGGGCCCATGTATTCCGAAGGGCCTTCCTTCTGCAAATCAACTAGATGTTCGTGAATCCTACCCTTTTAATGAACTGCTAGCCTCTTGGAAAGCATGTGGAAAAAGTAAGCTGAAACAGAATCAGTGGGCAGGGCAGTGAGCAAGCAAATGCTAAAACCAACATGGAATTTGGAGGTGAATCCTAGATTCCCCACATGGTGAATCTGAACTGAAACTGAAGCTCCCACATGAAGCTGGAATTATTTTACCCCAATTTTTTATTGTGGTAAAATACACACAACATACAAATTTCCATCTTAACTATGTTTAAGTGTACAATTTAGTGGTATTAAATACATTGATAATGTTGTGCAACCATCACTATCATCTATCTCCATAACTCTTTTCATCATCCCAAACTGAAATTCCATATGCTTTGAACAATAACTCCCCGTTCCCCTCTCCCCGCAGACCCTGAAAATCACCACTATACTTTCAATCTTTATGATTTTTTTAAGTCAGTCATTTAATTTTTAAATTATGTTTTTTAAGTTTTATTGGAGTGTAGTTGATTTACAATGTTGTGTTAGTTTCAGGTGTACAGCAAAGTGATTCAATTATACATATACATATATTCATTCTTTTTTAGATTCTTTTCACATATAGGTTATCCCAGAATATAGGTTGTTCCAGAATATTGAATAGAGTTCCCTGTGCTATATAGTAGGTCTCTGTTGGTTATCTATCTTATATATTGTAGTGTTGTCTGTTAATCCCAAGCTCCTGATTTATCCCTCCCTGCCACATTTCCCCTTTGGCAACCATAAGTTTGTTTTCAATATCTGTAAGCCTGTTTCTATTTTGTAAATAAGTTCATTTGTATCATTTTAAAAAATTAGATTCCACATATGAGTGACATCATATGATATTTGTCTTTCTCTGTCTGACTTACTTCACTTAGTATGATAATCTCTAGGTCACACCATGTTGCTGCAAATGGCATTATTTCATTCTTTTTTATGGCTGAGTAGTATTCCATTGTATATATGTACCACATCTTTATCCATTCCTCTGCCGATGTACATTTAGGTTGCTTCCATATCTTGGCTATTGTAAATAGTGCTGCAATGAACATTGAGGTGCATGTATATTTTCGGATTTTGGTTTTCTCTGGGTATATGCCCAGGAGTGGGATTGCTGGGTCATATAGTAGTTCTATTTTTAGTTTTTTAAGGAACCGCCATACTGTTCTGTATAGTGGTTGTACCAATTTACATTCCCACCAACAGTGTAGGAGGGTTCCGACTTCTCCACACCCTCTCCAGCATTTATTTATTTATTCATTTTTATTTATTTATATTTTTTTGGTGTGTTAGTTTCTGCTTTATGACAAAGTGAATCAGCTATACATATACATATATCCCCATATCTCCTCCCTCTTGCGTTTCCCTCCCATTCCCTATCCCACCCCTCTAGGTGGTCACAAAGCACCGAGCTGATCTCCCTGTGCTATGCAGCTGCTTCCCACTAGCTATCTGTTTTACATCTGGTAGTATGTATATGTCCACCAGCATTTATTTTTTGTGGACTTTTTCCCCCCAGATTTATTGAGATGTAACTGCCATATAATATAATATTGCATAAGTTTAAGGTGTACAGTGTGTTGATTTGACACACTTATATATTGTAAAGTGACTGCAACCATAGCATTAGCTAACACCTCCATTATATCATATAAGTACTATTTCTTTTTTGTGGTGAGAACATTTAAGATCTACTCTCATAGCAACTTTCAAGTATATACTACAGCATTATTAACTATAATTACCATGCTATACATTAGATCCCCAGAACTTATTCATCTTATAACTGGAAGTTTGTGTCCTTTGACCAACATCTCCCCATTCCCCACCCCCACCCCCAGCCCCTGGTAACCACCATTCTAATCTCTGTTTCTATGAGTTCAGCATTTTGTTTGTGGACTTTCTGATCATCGCCATTCTCACCAGTGTGAGGGGATACCTCATTGTACTGATAGTTTTTGTTTGTTTGTTTTATTTAGTTAGTTATTTTGCCCAAGCAGTGCAGCATGTGGGATCTTAGTTCCCTGGCCAAGGATCGAACCTGCATCCCCTGTGTTGGAAGCAGGGAGTCTTAACCAGCGCCACGGGAGTCCCCTCATTGAGGTTTTGATTTGCATTTCTCTAATAATTAGTTATGTTGAGCATCTTTTCATGTGCTTTTTGGCCATCTGTATGTCTTCTTTGGAGAAACGTCTATTTAGATCTTCTGCCCATTTTTGTATTGGGTTGTCTGTTTTTTTGATATTGAGCTGCATGAGCTGGTTGTGTATTTTGGAGATTAATCCCTTGTTGGTTGCTTGACTTGCAAATATTTTCTCCCATTCTGAGGGTTGTCTTTTTGCTTTGTTTATGGTTTCCGTTTCTGTGCAAAAGCTTTTAAGTTGAATTAGATCCCATTTGTTTATTTTTGTGTTTATTTTCATTACTCTAGGAGGTGGATCAAAAAAGATCTTGCTTCAATTTATGTCAAAGAATGTTCTTCCTATGTTTTCCTCTGAGAGTTTTATAGTGTCCAGCCTTACATTTAGGTCTCCAATCCATTTTGAGTTTATTTTTGTGTATGGTGTTAGGGAATGTTCTAATTTCATTCTTTTACATGTAGCTGTACAGTTTTCCCAGCACCACTTATTCTCCAGTAGGTCTGTGTCTTTATTCCCGTCTTACCCCTAGCTTCTTCACGACCTTTTTTTTTTCTTAGATTCCATATATATGTGTTAGCATACGGTATTTGGTTTTCTTTCTGACTTACTTCACTCTGTATGACAGACTCTAGGTCCATCCACCTCACTACAAATATCTCAATTTCGTTTCTTTTTATGGCTGAGTAATATTCCATTGTATATATGTGCCACATCTTCTTTATCCATTCATCCGATGATGGACACATAGGTTGCTTCCATGTCCTGGCTATTGTAAATAGAGCTGCAATGAACATTTTGGTACATGACTCTTTTTGAATTATGGTTTTCTCAGGGTATATGCCCAGTAGTGGGATTGCTGGATCATATGGTAGTTCTATTTTTAGTTTTTTAAGGAACCTCCATACTGTTCTCCATAGTGGCTGTATCAATTTACATTCCCACCAACAGTGCAAGAGGGTTCCCTTTTCTCCACACCCTCTCTAGCATTTATTGTTTCTAGATTTTTTGATGATGGCCATTCTGACTGGTGTGAGATGATATCTCATTGTCGTTTTGATTTGCATTTCTCTAATGATTAATGATGTTGAGCATTCTTTCATGTGTTTGTTGGCAATCTGTATATCTTCTTTGGAGAAATGTCTATTTAGGTCTTCTGCCCATTTTTGGATTGGGTTGTTTGTTTTTTTGTTATTGAGCTGCATGGGCTGCTTGTAAATCTTGGAGATTAATCCTTTGTCAGTTGCTTCATTTGCAAATATTTTCTCCCATTCTGAGGGTTGTCTTTTGGTCATGTTTGTGGTTTCCTTTGCTGTGCAAAAGGTTTTAAGTCTCGTTCGATTCCATTTGTTTATTTTTGTTTTTATTTCCATTTCTCTAGGAGTTGGGTCAAAAAGGATCTTGCTGTGATTTATGTCATAGAGTGTTCTGCCTATGTTTTCCTCTAAGAGTTTGATAGTGTCTGGCCTTACATTTAGGTTTTTAATCCATTTTGAGTTTATTTTTGTGTATGGTGTTAGGGAGTGTTCTAATTTCATACTTTTACATGTACCTGTCCAGTTTTCCCAGCACCACTTATTGAAGAGGCTGTTTATTCTCCACTCTATATTCCTGCCTCCTTTATCAAAGATAAGGTGACCATATGTGCGTGGGTTTATCTCTGGGCTTTCTATACTGTTCCATTGATATATATTTCTGTTTTTGTGCCAGTACCATACTGTCTTGATTACTGTAGCTTTGTAGTATAGTCTGAAGTCAGGCAGCCTGATTTCTCCAGCTCCGTTTTTCTTTCTCAAGACTGCTTTGGCTATTCGGGGTCTTTTGTGTTTCCATACAAATTGTAAAATTTTTTGTTCTAATTCTGTGAAAAATGCCATTGGCAATTCGATAGGGATTGCACTGAATCTGTAGAATGCTTTGTGTAGTATAGTCATTTTCACAATATTGACTCTTCCAATCCAAGAACATGGTATATCGCTCCATCTGTTTGTGTCATGTTTGATTTCTTTCATCAGTATCTTATCATTTTCTGAGTACAGGTCTTTTGCCTCCTTAGGTAGGTTTATTCCTAGGTATTTTATTCTTTTTGTTGTAATGGTAAACGGGATTGTTTCCTTAATTACTCTTTCTGATCTTTTGTTTTTACTGTATAGAAATGCAACAGATTTCTGTGTATTAATTTTGTATCCTGCAACTTTACCAGATTCATTGATGAACTCTAGTAGTTTTCTGGTAGCATCTTCAGAATTTTCTATGTATAGTCTATCTTTATGATTTCTGACTACTCTAAGTACCTCATGTAAGTGGAACCATACAGTTATTTGTCTTTCTGTGACTGGTTTATTTCACATAGTGGCTGTACCATTTTACATTCCCACCAACAGCACACAAGGGTTCCAATTACTCCACATCCTTGCCAACACTTGTTATTTTCTTTTTTTTTTTTTATTAGTAGCCATCCTAATGCGTGTAAGGTGGTATCTCATTGTAGTTTTGATTTGCATTTCTCTAATGATTAGTAATGTTGAACATCTTTTCATGTGTTTACTGTCCATCTGTATATCTTCTTTGGAGAAACGTCTATTCAAATCCTTTGCCCATTTTTGAATTGGATTTTGTTTTCTGGTTGTTGAGTTTTAGGAATTCTCTGTATATTCTGGATATTAATCCCTTATCAGGCTGGAATTCTTGAAGGAGTTTAAAAAGGTCCTGGGTTGGTAATGCCACATGGCAAAAGCAGGTGCAAACTCTTTCAGGAGGAAAGTAATTTCAGCTTATACATTCAGGACTCTTAGAGCTTAAGTTCAATCACATTTATGGTCAATTGAATTTCAACAAGGGTGCCAGACAATTCAACGGAGAAAGAATCAATTTTTCAACAATTGGTACTGGGAAAACTGGATATCCACATGGAAAAGAATAAAGTTGGACCCCTGCCTCATATCATATGCCCCCTCCTCTGAGCCCAGAAGGGGTAGGCCTCTCTGTGGTCAGACAAGGAAGCTCCTGCATAGTGGTCACAGTCAAACAATGTCTGAGGCTGGGCTGCCTATGCCTACTTGGCCCCACTCCATTCTCTCCCATAGAGCCCTGCCCTCCTACAGGTCTGGGCTTCCTTGATCCAGGGCTGATCTGGGCTTCCCTTCAGGGGCCAGAGTTAATAAAGCTTGATGGCCACAGCATAAGGCTAAATGGATGCCTGGATAAAGCCATCCTCTCTCCTGCTGAAGGAGTGGGCCCAGGCAACTGGGATGGGCAGGTGACCCTTCCCCAAGCCACAGCTGATTGAACCAAGAATGCACACTTAACCCAAGAAGAGTCAGTTAGGCTTCTCCCTCCAGAGAGATACAAAGTAAGTAGTCAGGTGATATTGGGCACTGGGGCTGTGAAGTCTTGGAAAATAAGGGCATGCCAGGGCCAAGGCTGGAGCTAGAAATTGAGAGGTGGGGAGGGGAGAACAGATAGATGAAGGATCAAACCTCAGGGAGAAGCTAAGGTCAGATCTGGAAGAAGAAAGGCCTGGAGGGAGAGGAGCCTGGGCCCTGCTTCCTACCAATGAGTTCTATGGCCTGCTAATCAAAGTGTGGTCTTGGACTAGCTGCATGGGCACCATCTGGGTACTTATTAAAAGTGCAGACTCTCAGATTCACCCTGGACCTGCTGCATCAGAATCTGCATTCTAACAAGACTCCTGGTGATGTATGTACACAGTGCATGGTGAGAGGTACTACTATGGAACCTTCAGAATCTGTGTTAACAAACCCCTTCACTCAAGCTTCTTTGAGTGGGCTTTAGCTCCTCACAGCCATCAAAGGTCAGTGAAGGTATCAGTTTAACTATAAATGTAAAGAATGAACTCAATCAGGAGAAGGGCTTTCTAACTATAACACAAAATCCAGAAGCCAAGAAAGAGAAGACTGATACACTTGATTTCATAAAAATCAGCAAAATAACTACAAAAAAACCATAAGTAAAGCCAAAAGACAAATAGGGGGAAATATTTGCAACTCATATCATAAAGAGCTAATCTCCCCAATGTATCAAGAGTTCCTATAAATTAATAAGAAAAAGACCAACAACCAATAGAAAAATGGGCAAAAATATCAACAGGCAGTTTATAGGAAAAGAAATTAAAATGGCCCTTAAACATATGAAAAGAAGCTTGACTTTACTGATAATAAGAGAAATACAAATCAAGGCTAGATTGAGAGACCATTTTTCACCTTTCAGATTGGAAAAACCCAAAAAGCAGGATACTGCATCTTGCGGGGAGGCTGTGGGGAACTAGCATCCTGTATATGCTGCTGGGGGGTGGGGGGTGGGTGATGGATTCAGCTCTAGGCAGGCAATTCGGCACCATCTATCAAAAGTACAAATGTCGGGCTTCCCTGGTGGCGCAGTGGTTGAGAATCTGCCTGCCTATGCAGGGGACACGGGTTCGAGCCCTGGTCTGGGAGGATCCCACATGCCGCGTAGGAACTAGGCCCATGAGCCACAACTACTGAGCCTGCGCGTCTGGAGCCTGTGCTCCGCAACAAGAGAGGCCGCGATAGTGAGAGGCCCGCACACCGCGATGAAGAGTGGCCCCCGCTTGCCACAACTAGAGAAAGCCCTCGCACAGAAACGAAAACCCAACACAGCCAAAAATAAATAAATTAATAATAATAAAAAAAAAAAGTACAAATGTCCTTTTGGCCAAGAAATTCACTCCTACAAACTTGCCTTTCACTCCTGCGTGAATTCACATTTGTACAAGGTTAATTATCACAGCAATGTTTGTCATAGTAAAGAAGTGGAACCTCCTAAAATCCCTCAATATGAGATGCATTAAATGCATTCTGATAGATCCTTGCAACGGAGTACTACTATGCAGCTGTGAAAAAGAACACAGCAGCACCAACAGGTTGAAAGGGGACGATCTTCAGGATAGACTGTTAAGTGGAAAAAGCGAGATGCAGAACAATGTGCAGGAGGAACACTAGAAATAAGTGACAGCGGTTCCTTGTCAGAGGGGACTGGTGGGAGCTGGACTGATGGGGGACTGGGTATTAGTATTTTCATGCTTTTTAATGCTTCAATTGTATCATCCTATTGAAAATGTAAATGAGTACCACAAAAATATTTTTAAAACAATGAGCTCACTTGGGCAGTCACCCCATGTGCAGCTGCCACCTGCCGTATAAGAACTGCCTCTGGGCACAGAAAAGCGCACAGCATACAGGCCTTCTGTGTTCTGGCTCCAGGCTGAGCCTCAGCAGAGCGGAGACCCTTTGTTCCAGCCCACTCAGTGAGGAGAGTACCAGGCCATGTCTAGCTTTGCCTTGGCTGCCTGTGGTCCTCTGGTCCCCTGCCACCTGTGCACAGTGGCCTCCACGGGAGAGGTTCTCCCCAACAGGAAGTGGCCTCAGGGGAGCCCCAGGCCCTGTCCTGGCATGTTATTCACACATGGGCTGTCTTAGCACTCACCAGCCATGTCCAGGCCTGGCCAAAGTCTGTGGGACCCCTATTGGTTCCAGCCCAGCCCCAGGACTCTGGAGTTGGCAGAAGATACCCACTGACTCTGGGTGACTCTGGATTTCCCTGGGCTGGCGTATTCCTCCTCGGCCTCTCTACAGTGGGGAGTGTAATCCTGGGTGTCCTAGTAATGAGGTCCCTGAGGCCTTGCCTTCCTGGAGACATGAATCCCCCAAGTTACCTTCTGTTCTGTCTTGACTTTGGCATTGTAGAAGGAGACAGAATCAGGGCCCTCTGGCAGCATCGTCTGCTGCAGCCGGCTGAACCTGTCCTGGTCATCTTCTCCCTACAAGAGTCCCAACACAGCACAGTCCCTTAGCCTGGCGTTGTCAGGATCCACTCTGACAGGGCCTGTGGTGGGCATTAGGGCAGCCTCTCGCTGGGTCTGCAGACCTCCACCCAGGATAGCTCACAATCCCCCAGCCTCATGTTTTCCAGTGTCATCACGGACACCCTGTAACCACCACCAGGGCAAGATGAGCCACTCAAGAAGGGGTGCAGCAGCATGTGGTGGTTTCTCTGTCCTCATCCTTGATAACAGGGGAGAGACCTGTACCTGCCCACCTGCCTGGGCCAGCTGTAGGAGAGGCTGGGAGCAGCCGGTACACTGCCAAGCTTGTGGAGAGAACAGAGGACAAGGGGCACTGCCCACTGCCCTGTGCTCATCACCATCCCCACCCCTGCCCTGTGCCACTCACCAGAGACACAATCCTGCTGAGAGGCATCATGCCTGGCCGGATGCTGCCACCTGGCTTCAGTGCTGCCTGCAGGTCCTCAGGGACAAAGAAGGACTCATTGTACCAGATGTCAAATTCTGTAGGGAGACAGGGAGATGGCACTGTGAGGGTGGGGAGTCCCTGAGGAAGCAGGTCAAGGCTGTGTGTGTCTGTCTGTCTTGTGCTTGTCACAGCTTACCCTCTCTTCACTTCCTGCTCCAGGGCCTCACCCTTTCCCATCTCCATCTCCTGCCCTCAGAATCCTGGAAACACACATCTAAAGCCCTGTCCAGGGACTTCCCTGGCAGTCCAGCGGTTAAGACTCCACTGCAGGCTTTGATCCCTGCAGCGGGAACTAGGGGAACTAGGATCCCGCATGGCCCAGGGCATAGCCAAAAAAAAGTCCTGTCCAGCCCCTGCCTCTGCCAGAGAAAAGTTCTGAAGCCACTTCTAGAACTCAGACGGTAGCCCTGCCCTGTGCCTCCTGGAACCCCAGGTGGCCAGCCAACCTTCCCAAACGGCACACCCATGAGCAGGCGATGTCGACACTGATCCACCAGGCGCTGGCAGTACTGGATCTCAGCCCTGAGGTCCTGTAGGTCCTGATACTCTGTCCGGTACTGCTTCTTGAGGTCTTTAAGCTTCAAGATCAGCAGGAATTCCTCCTCATCAATGATCATCAGCCCCTTGTTCTCATACTCGCCTGCAGGGGGAAGGAAGAGGTTAGGGAATGAGGTGCCCACCTGAGGTGGTCAGAAAGAGGGGAGAGTGCTGGCAAAGCATGAAGACAGGACCTGGGAAGGGCTGGGGTGCAGCATGGAGGTGGACAAGGCATGAGAAGGCCAGGCTACTAGGATATGTCTCACAGGGAGAGGGGGCTCAGGTCAGAGGACCACACTGGCATTTTTAGGACAAACAGGAGGGGTAGGCAGAGGAAAGGGTAGAGATGGCCCACGTTCCACGATTATTTTGATCTTAAACCCCACTAGCCAAAGATATCCAGTAAATACCTCTATTATACAGGTGTTTACCTTTTTTATAAATTATGTAAACAAGCTGCCGCCACTGGCTAGTACCACAAGGCAGTTGGGCAGGGTTCCTTATTAATAACAGTAGATGTAAACCCACATTTCAAATTGTCTTCTTGACGATTTCAGCATTCGCCAGCTACCTTCTTGTCAGAGAACATCAGACATCTTGTCGGATGGCTGTCAGAGGGCTCCAGGAGGAGAGGGGTCAGTCGTGCTATTAGTCATCTCCTCTACTCACTGTCTCTTTGTATGGACCTTTTCAGGTCTGTCAGTTTGAAAGGTTGTTAGGTTAAGACAAAATAACGATATCTGTGGAGCCACTCACCTGGCTGTCTACTGCTCACAGCACCTTGAAAGTTCAGCAAAGGCATCGTGTCAACACCCAGCCCGAGGACCCTTGGAGAGTGAGTCCTGTTTGTGACTGAAGTGTGTGGCCAGGGTGCACGAGGCAGTCCCCAGGCACCGGAGGAAAGCATTAGCACTTCCGCTGATGTTTACAGGGGAGAAGTGAGGCACATTAAGTGTCACTGACACCATTCATGGAGAGGCAAGGGTTCCAATTCAAGGTGTTTGCAGTGGGGTGGGGTGGGGGGGAGTGGTGTCCAGGGTAGCCCTCACCTTCAGTGCAGAGCAACCTGGTTTGCATGCTGTGGGCCTGATGTGGTCACTTTGATACAGACAAATCCGTCAGTCACAGAGTAGAGTCTTTACAGTACTCTGTTGACATGGGGAGTGACAACATCTTTTGTGCTACCCAGAGGTTCTCTGATTATCTCCACAGAAAACACTTATGAGAGCTGAACTTAAGATGATTTTTCTTTTTTTTTTTTTTTTTCACAAAAGACTAATTAATGTCTCAAATTCAGTGACTGTTCTGGGCTGATAAGTGGCTGTCAGTCAAGGTACCTAGAAAATATTTTTAAAAATGAATTTACTCGATCTGTTCCCTTAAGATAAAGGTATTTTACTTGCTATTTTAACAACCAATGGGAAGAACAACTGCTTTCGGGGGGAAAGAGCAAAAATGTTTTTTGATACTGATAAAAGTTTAAATATTTTAACATATTGTTTATTTCTTCTTCAACCCATCCTTTAAAAATGTCCATTTTCAGGTATATTGAGGAGTAAGTGATATATCAGCATATATATTATTTAAAATATGTAAATATATAATAAGGGGTTGCATATTCAAAGGAGGTGTGGGGGGACTTCCCTGGTGGCACAGTGGTTAAGACTCCACGTTCCCAATGCAGGGGACCCGGGTTCCATCCCTGGTCAGGGAACTAGATCCCAAATGCGTGCTGCAACTAAGAGTTCGCATGCCACAACTAAGGAGCCCACGTGCCACAACTAAGGAGCCCTGGAGCTGCAACTAAGGAGCCCACCTGCCACAGCTAAAAACTGGTGTGGCCAAATAAATAAATATTAAAAAAAAAAAAAGGTGTAGGTAGAAGGCACAAAGAAGTGCTTGTTCGTCCTGCAAGGCCTTCACTCTAGAGGTTCTGGGTGGGGGCATGTCTGGAGCCATCATCACCCACCTTCCCCTCTGGAACAGTGTGTTAACGCTTGGTCCATAGGGTATGAGCAAAGTAGCCCCAAGAATTTGGAAATAAAGTTGCCCTCTGAGAAATAAGTGAGTAAAATGCAACCTCTGTGAGTGAGATGATCCCCCTGACCTGCAGAAAACCAAGTGCCACCTGGAGATGCCCAGGTGATCAGTGAGATCATTCAAGAAGGCTGGCCTAGCATAGGGTTGTGATTTAGCAAGGGAAAGCCCAGTAACCGGTGGTGTGCCCTGCCTGTGAACAAGAGTGTGGCCTCTGAACCACCAGCCTCAGTGTTGGGATGGTTACTCATTAAAATGCAGGTTCTGGGCCCTGCTCCAGATTTCCTGAGTCAGAGCCACTGATTGCAGCCTAGGAATCTGTACTTGACCAGCCCTTCCAAATGAGTCCTCTGCTTACTCAAGCTTGAGGGTTCTTGGTGCCCATTGAAGGTATGGGCAGTGTCTGCCACTGGGACAAGGGCACCAGGTCAGGGTAACCGGGTGAGCACTCTCCCCACTCCCCACACAGGGGTCCCTGCTCGTTGAGCCTGAGGGCTTCCCACACCACCTGCCTTAAGAGACAAGACTTTGCTAGGCCAGTTTGTTGCGGGGTTGGCATGAGGAATGGTCTTAGTGACAGTGAATCACTTGGCCCCTGGTATCCACATTCTCATTCCCTCCTCAGCTTCTCATGTCTTGACCAGCACCCCTACCCCAATCAGACCACTGTGGTCAGTGAGGAGACAACACCAGGACCCATGGACCTTGTGGCGGTCGCCAGCCACCCATCTCCCTGGGGAAGTGTCTACAAGACCAACATTCTGTCCCTCCATGGGCAGAAGCACATATCAGATGGAAGGTCCAGCCCTTAGATCTGAGATAATGCAAGAAAGGGGACGTGCAGGCAGAAGCTAGCTGACAGGGAAGGACTCTGTGGTTCCCCAGGGCTGACTAGAGCCAAGTGATGACCCAGGGATGAAGCCTGCACCCCAACATCCCCTGCTGGCCCCCTTCCAACTCAGTCCTCCAGTGCCCAAGGCTGCCCCATCCCGAGCAGGATGACTCAGATCCCACTGTCCCCCAACTATCTTCCCATCACCTTTACCTTGCTTCTCTCGTAGTGACTTGTGGAAATTTAGTGCCTCCTTGGTCATGTCGATCTCCCGCTTGATGGCATTGATGCGCTGTGTGGTCTCGCTGGCCCTTTTCCTCCGCTCGTTCAAAATGGATTTGTTTTCTTTGAAGATGCGGTTGATCTCACTACCCCGTTCGTTCTTAAAGTCCTCAAAGGCCACAGGCTTGGCGGGTGGGGTGCTGGGCCTGAAGATGGAGGGGAAGGAGGAGGGAGAAATGGTGCAGCTGTCTTGGAGCCACCAGGCACTTCACCTTTCTTCCCTGGGGCTTCCGTAAGCAGGTCAGAATTCCTGGGCACCACCTACCCCAGATGGGAGCTAAACTGTGTAGGAATCATCCTCTCGTCTCTGTTTTACTGAGCACACAAGGGCACGTGACTATTGCAGAAAATGAGGAAAGTAAGGAAAAGTTACACAAAAAAAACCCCCAAATACCACTCATTACCTATTGGCAACCACACTTTGGTGTATCTCCTTCATTTCTTTGATAACTGTTTTAATATTTGGAGTCATGCAATATGTATAATTTTACATCTTACTTTTTTCACAGAAGCATTCTTTCATGCTATTAAAAACTCTTTGAGGGCTTCCCTGGTGGCGCAGTGGTTGGGAGTCCGCCTGCCGATGCAGGGGACGCGGGTTCGTGCCCCGGTCTGGGAAGATCCCACCTGCCGCGGAGCAGCTGGGCCTGTGAGTCATGGCCGCTGAGCCTGCACGTCTGGAGCCTGTGCTCCTCAATGGGAAAGGCCACAGCAGTGAGAGGCCCGCGTACCGCAAAAAAAAAAAAAAAAAAAAAACTCTTTGAGAACTCTAGTTAATAAGATATAAGATGAAATGTTACTATGGTAACATTAATGGTAGAATCAAGAGGGTGTTCACTATACAATTCTTCCAACTTCTCTGAATGTTTGGAAGTGTTCACAGGCTGGGGAAAAATTCTTCATGTACATCTTTGTACATTTCAAGGGCAGAGAAAATGATTCACTTAGTGCCCTTTCCCTAATGTCAACTATTGAAGGTGTTACCAAAATTTTTTTCTTTTGCTTTTTAAATTAATGACACAATCTTTTTGTATAAATCTTTGTCTACATCTCTAATTACTTCCTCAGGATAGATTCCTAAAAACTCAATCACTGACTCACCACAGAGAGGAACTGGGTGGCTGGAGGAATGGTCTCATACCTGAGAATTTTGTATCTTTTGAATATATTACTTATTCAAAATATGCAAATTTAATTATTCAAATAATTGCTATTTGGAGGGTCTAAAATGATTCCGTGTATAATTGTGTATCTTGGATGACTCCTGAGGTTGAACCATTTTGCACGTGTATAAGCCATCATATTTCTTCTTTTTTGGGCTGTGCTCCTAGTCTTTGCCTATTACCCCCATTTTATTTCTCTTCTATCTGCAGGTGCTCTTTCCTTGTCATATGCTGATTTTGTATGATCTGGTGCAGGAGTTACTGTTAGATGGTCACCTGGGTGGGCGTAATTCCTCCTTTGGGGATTCCGAGGCAAGGGGCTCAATACTGGAGGTCTCCCGGTCCTGCAGAAGCATGTCTTTGACATCTCCATCCTTGGAGGATGGGGTCAACTGGGTCTTGGAGGTGGAAGCATCCAACTCCTTGCCACTCACAGGGCTGCTGGCACCCTCCTTTCTTGCCAAGGAGCTGGAAGGAGAAGGCAGGGAGACCCAAGGCTCAGTGTCTCTGATGCTGAGGGGAGTAATCTTGCTCAGCACTCATACACCAGAAGCCCCAGCCCACTCAGCTCCTATCTTGAACATAAACCCAGGCCAAAGGGCAAAGAGTACAACCCTAAGCCATGCAGATGGGGAGGAAGAGGAGAGAATTTCTCTCCCTTTTGTCAGAACAAGAAGTCCTCCTTCCAGCAGTCTCAGCAGGAGACACCTGGGAAAAATGGGCAGTCTCCAGTTTGGAAGCATATGGACATTTGGGGTGGGCCACAGGCTCTAAGGAGCATCATGGCTGCTGAGGTATTAGTCACACAGGCATCCCTGGGAAGGAGTAGCAGAGCCCCCACCCAGGGTGCGTCTGTCTGCAGACCAACAGTAAAGAGAGACACGTCTGACCCGCTGCTCTGATCAGTCCCCGACTTGCTCTCCCACCTCTGTCAGTGCCCACACCAGCTCCCCGGAAAGTAGCCATCCTCCCTCTCCAACTGATGGCACCCGGCGTCCTCCCTCCCAGAGAGGTACATGTGAGCAGGACTGAACTAAAGGGAGGATATACATGGCTCCTTCCACTGTTTCCTTCTCTTTTCTTCTTCTTGCAACAGGTGTGGCTTGGGGGAACCAAGCCTCAATCCATTTGTTACTGCACTAATTACCCAACGGCAGAACAGAGAGGGTGGGGGTGTGACCTCCCTTCCTGAAGAGGCAGGAGGAGGCCAGGGCATCCTCCTACCCGACTCCAATACTGCATGTGACAGTTTTCTACAATCAGCTCTGGCCCGTGTCCTTTTACAAGTGATAATGGTAACAACATATTTGTATTGAGGTCTTCCAGGGACAGGAATTGCATTTACTCACTTATCCTCAAAACCACCCCGGTGACTGATGCTATTATTGTTATTATACCCATTTTAGGGATGAGGAAACAGAGGCAGAGAGGCTCTTACACCTCACTGGGGTGACCCCCGTGGGTGAAAGAACTACTGAGCAGGGAGGTGAGCCCAGGCATTACCTCCAGAACGTGTGCTTTGTCCACCACGACACAGCACTTCCCAGGGAGGCTGGTTCATTAAGGGAACCTTGACACCCTGCATCTACAAACGAGTCTTGCCTGAAAGGTGAGCTGGAGTTTTTAGGTGATGTGCGTGCCTATTAGCCGGGTCACAGAAGGAACCTGGTGGTGGGAGCTGGGTTTCCACATGAAGTACCAGAGGGCGAGTGCCAGCCTGGCTTCTCACTTCCACTCTACCACACCTTAGCAATGTGACCTTGGAATGAATTCCCTTCTCTGAGCCTTGGTTTCCTCATTAGTTAAAATGGAGACATGAACTCCCACCTTGTGGAACTGCTGTGAGGATGACAGGTGACCAGCCCCAGCCTGGGCCCCACAGATGCTGCTAGTATTGGCAGGAGAGGTCTCCATTGTGACTACCCCATAACTAAGATACCGGGGGAAGGAAGGGACAGCTCATGTCCTCCCTTTCACCAGCCAAGGAGGGCCAGGTGCTGATCAGCTGGAGCAGCAGGAAGGTCACTCACCCGAGCTGCTCTTTGAACATCTTCTTGGACTTGGATTTCTTCCCGGGTCTGGTAGAGAAAGGGGCGACTCCGAGTCCGAAGCCTTGTCCGTCAGGCTCGCCCACTAGGTGGCCGTCGTCATCCACGAGCCCTGCCTGGACAGAGGCCAGTTGCAGGTCTATGGTTAGATTACGGGTTCAGGCTCCCTGGGGAACCAGGTGTATATGGACCAAAGGTGGACATGTTCATCCCACACACCGAGATGTGGCTCCTGCTGATGTCACTTCAGGCTGTCCCCAGCAGAGCTGTCTTTGACCACCCCACCCAATGTCCACTTCCTACATCAACTCCTCTCATGGTCTGGTGTCTCATTCCATACGCTGAGGCTCTTGGGGCCCGTTTCCAACCTAACTCTGGGAATTGGTCTTGTTTACTACTAGCCACATCTCCATTTTATGGAGAACATTTTGAACTCATATGCGGTTTACTCCTGCCTGGGTCACCCCATGCTCATGCTGGTGTTACCTTTATCTGTCGCAACCCTAGATCTGCTTTAATGCAAGACACTCACTGTCTCTGGAAAGATCTGGGGATGGAAAAATCTGATGTGAGTCTTGTCGACAAGAGGCAATTGTGCTTACCTTCTGGACAGCAGAGATGGCTTCGAAGTCATTCTTGTCTATGAGGGTGTACTTCCTGCGCAAAGTGGATTCCACTTCCTGTTCCTGTTGGCTTGGGAGAGAGAGTGAAAGAACCCATCACAGCTGTGGCCATGCTGAACCCACTGGGCAAGCACCAACTACTGGAGTTAGAAGTTGTTTGTGTGTGGCCCCTGCGGCAGAGCCACATCCTCATCATGAACCAGATCAGACCAAAAACGCTCATTCCCCTGCTCTCCACTCCCCAGTGTGTGTACCCATTGTCCAGCCCCCAAATCTGCAGGGGCCATCTTATGTGCCAAGCACAACTGCTCTAAGATGACCTTTAACAAGGACTGTAAGCCTACCTCGGCACCATGCTTCCCCACCTGTCTGTCTCTAACAGGCCCTTCAAAATCACATACCCAGCTTCTGTGATACCATCCAGCATCAGGCAGTCAGGCTACAGGTATGTCTGTACCCAAATAAACCACAAATCCCTCCTGAGGTGGGGAGGCGGGTGTGGGGAGTATCAAAGTGTCCTGCTCCGGCCATCTTCAGGGCTGGCACTCCACAAGGACCTCCTGTCCAATTAATAAACTCAGGAAACCAGGGACCGCCTCGTCTCTGAGTAGCCCTTGAATGGAGGGTTGTCCTCCCCACTTCCCCCAGGGGAAGGGAAGGGCAGGAGGATATAAGAGCTCAGGGGCAGAGGCTGTCGGGGACACCCAGGGCCTGCCATACCCAGAGGCCTCTGATCTGGCTCCTCACACACCAGAAAGAAGGCAGTGCACTTGGAGACCGGCATCCATACCATGGGAAATGAAAATGGCAGCCTGACGTAGTAGTGGGGTGGATGGGGTGGGCCCCTTACCTCAGAACCACCCGGAACTGGTTGAACACCTCCTGGATCTGTCTGAGGTTGATTATCTGGAGGGAAGAGAACAAGGCAGAGGTTAGACCAAGGGCACCACGGGACCAAGGCTTTGTCTGTGTTAGTAGAGAAACCAGGACCCCTTGGCTAACCCGTGGACCATCTGTCTCAAGAATGGGACATCTGGGACTTCCCTGGTAGCACAGCGGTTAAGAATCCGCCTGCCAATGCAGGGGACACGGGTTTGATCCCTGGTCTGGGAAGATCCCACAGGCCACAGAGCAACTAGGCCTGTGCGCCACAACTACTGAGCCTGCACTCTAGAGCCTGCGAGCCACAACTATTGAAGCCCATGTGCCACAACTACTGAGCCTGCACTCTAGAGCCTGCGAGCCACAACTGCTGAAGCCCACGCGCCTAGAGCCCGTGCTCCTCAACAAGAGAAGCCACCGCAATGAGAAGCCCGCACACCATGACGAAGAGTAGACCCCGCTCACTGCAACTAGAGAAAGCCTGTGCGCAGTGACAAAGACCCAACGCAGCGAAAAGTTAAAAAAAAAAAAAAAAAAAGAATTGGACATCTGCCAGCACCCTCTCAGGAAAGTGGCAGGCCAGCCCTCCTCAAGAACAGAGAAACACCTGATTAGTAGTTTTAAAACTATTTACCGTGACTATAATAATCACCTTTTCTGAGTGAAGACCTCTATAAAATTAAAATGACTCTAGTTCTTGAGAATACTAAGAAAACATTTAAATACAATTTATTGTCCTCAGCTCTCTCCTGCTTCCAAAAGGTTCCATTACGAACCTTTCTGTGTGGGCACAGACACACTCACCTGTGGCTGGAGGAAGGCCATCAGCCTCCCTCTTGGGCCTATAGCCCACCTGCATTACCCGCGACGCCTTTGTCAGTCTGGGGCTGCCCTTACTAGGAAGACCAGAGCAGCCTGCCTCTCAGTTGTCCCAGGCTTGCCTCTGGCAGCTGCTCACAGTAACAGGTCGGGCGAGGTTCTGCCCATGAGCTCCCTGATGAGAGGTCTGCCAGCCTGTGCTATAAAAACAATGCATCTTTCCCTGTGTGGCTGCTGTCTCCTCCTCCTTGGCCCACTCCAGCATGGGCCCTGGGGGGTCTGCCTTGTAGACAACCAGCATGACCATCATCCCTTAATGCCCTCACTCTGCCTGGCACAGTGAAGCCCCTGAGGTGCTGCATCTCAGTTCATCCCAGCTCGGTTTCCCTCCCCACCACACCGTACAGGTGAGGCCACCAGAGTACATAAGCTTGAGCATTTTCCTGAGGCCACTCAGCAAGGAGATAGCTGAGCTGAGATTCGATCCAGGGTAGCCTAGCTCCAGGGTCCACACTTGTGCCCCCAGCGATGGACCACCTCCTGTGTATTCAAGGCTGTTTAAGGCTGTCAGCCACTCTGTGGGTCACCCACAGCCCTGCAACCCTAAACATGGATGCCAAGGCCCTGAGGTGGGCTAAAGGGCCCTGAGGCCGGGAGTCCAACACCACCTACCCTACACCCCCTGAACCCTCTCAGTGTGAGGTTCCAAGGCTAGCACAGCACGCATCGGGGTGTGGCCAGGAGATGGAGGCCCAGGCCAGCTGGACACGGTGGTCCTGAGGGGCTCCTTACATCAATCTCGTCCAGCGTTCCCTCCAGGTACCTCCGCACCTGGGAGTTGATCTCAGCAATTTGAATTTCATCCATGGGGTCATAGTTAACAAGGGTACGGTTGGCCTTGGAGGAGGAAAAGGAACATGTTGTTAAGCTCCAAGCACCCAAGCCCAAGCGGGGTGGCAGGGACCATTCTGAGAACCATAGTGGGGAGGTTGGGCACAGACCCTGGCTGCCCAAGCCAGCTCCATTCCCTTCATCACCACGTCCTGGCAAGGAGGGCCTGACTCACAGGCCAGTGTTCAGGTCATCAAGGGACAACCAGGTAGGGCGGGGAAGGAAAGGCTGCCCAACAGGGGGCCTGCTACTCCAAACAAGGGGGTTCTGCTGACTGAGTCTCAGCAGACTCTGTAGGATGAGGGCCACAGGAGGGAGGGGGCAGCCTCTGCCTTGAGGCTCCTCTGGACCATGAGCATTAGCTCAGACAGGCTACTGAAGGACTCCTGCCCCCACCCCCTACCTTCATGGCTCCCTGCTGCTGTCCCCACCCGACCATCCAGCCTTGGTCAGGGGCCACCTCTCCTGACCTTGACCCATCATGCTGTCTGCCCCTGTACCCCTGCCAGGCCTCTGGCCCCTGCCCCTCATCCCCCCACCTACTGCCTGACCATCTGACACCCCTGTCCACATCTTCTTGTTTGTCCAGTGTCCCTGCCTACCAGACATTTCTGGTCCCCCAGCACTTCTGCCCCACCCCGGAGTCTCTCTACTCGGCCCCTGACGCATCTGGCCCCCTGTCCACCCAGTCCCTCTGCCCACTGAACTGGCTCTGCTCATCCAGCATCCCTGCCCTGACCCTTTGCCCCCTCCCAACCTAGCCCTTCTGCCCACCTGGTACCCTGACCCTAGTCCCTCTAGCATTCTGGCAACCATGCCCCACCACCACCTCTAGCCCCTTACCAGGCTGTCATGGATGGCTAGTTCCTGCTTGAGCAGTGCCAGCTCCTTCTCCAGGTTCTTGACCATTCGCTGCCAGGGAAACATATTGTGGGGTGGGGGTGGGGTGAGGGGGAAAGCAGGGAGGACGGTCAGAGAAGCCACCCTGCCTCTTCCATATCAAGCCTATAATTCCCCACCCGTGCCTGGACACCCTGGCTCTTCCAGGTAATCCATGGGGCGTGATCTCAGCATCCGGATGATTCCCTCCCCACTCCCCAACTGGGTAACTTTAGGGTTTGAGGGGGTCTCAGCAGTCCTCTGGCCTCTGCCTCTTACTGCAGAGGAGACTGAGAACAGAGTGAGCACAGGCACCCCTAGGGCCACCTCAAACCCTGACTCCCAGGAGCTCCAGTCCAACAGGGTAATGGCCCTCTCAGTGCAGCCCATGCCTCCAGGATGCATTGACCCTCATCCTTCCCAACCACTACACAAAGCATTACCATTCCCCACTGATAATCAGGTGTGCCACCTCCAATTTATTGCTGCTACACAAAAAGCTGCAAAACATCTTTGCACTTACATCTTTGTGTACGAGAACACAGTGATGTATGAGCTCTATGTGATCTGTCCCATTACTTCTTTCCTCCTCTTTTCCTCCTGCTCACTCCATTCCCACCAAATGGGCACATTCCTGCCTCTGCATTGTCTCTCCCCTCTGCCTGGGACACTCTTCTCCCAGGTATTTCCATGGCTCACCTCCCTCAAGTCTTTGTTCAAAAGCTTCTAAATTAGGCGCATCTCTATCACCTCATGTAAAACTGCAATCTCCTCCCCACCCTCACACCACTCTTTTTTAAAATCTTGCTCTACTTTTCTTTCATAGAATATACCCTAGAGCAGTGTTGTCTAATAGAACTTGCTGTAATGATGAAAATGTTCTGTGTTTGTGTTGCAAGCCACATAAAGCTATTGAACACTTAAAATGTGACTGGTGGGACCAAGGAAGTGAAATTTTAATTTTATTTAATTTTACTGATTTCAGGGGACTTCCCTGGTGGTCCAGTGGTTAAGACTCCACACTTCCACTGCAGTGGGCATGAGTTCGATCCCTGGTTGGGGAATTAGGATCCCGCATGCCGTGTAGCACAGCCAAAAAAAAAATTTTTTTTTACTGATTTCAGTAGCCACATGTGAGTAGTGGCTACTGTATTGGACAGTGAAGCTCTACAACTTACCTATTTTGGTTTTAAGAAAAATTATATATATTTAAGGTGTACAACATGATGTTTTTGTGGGTTTTTTTGCGGTACGCGGGCCTCTCACTGTTGTGGCCTCTCCCGTTGCGGAGCACAGGCTCTGGATGTGCAGGCTCAGCGGCCATGGCTCATGGGCCCAGCCGCTTCACGGCATGTGGGATCTTCCCGGACCGGGGCCCGAACCTGTGTCCCCTGCATCGGCAGGTGGACTCTCAACCATTGCGCCACCAGGGAAGCCCCAACATGATGTTTTGATATACATGTACACAGTGAAATGATTACTACAGTCAAGCTAATTAACATATCCACTAGTTACCATTTTTTGTGTGTGTGGTATGAGCATCTGAGATCTACTATCATAGCAAATTTTCAGTACACAATACACTACTATTAATTATAGTCACCATGCCGTACATTAGGTCCCCAGAACTAAAAATATGTACCCTTTGACCAACATCTCCCCATTTTTCAGCCTGCCCCCACCCCACTCCTGGTAATCACTGCTCTGCTTTCTGCTTCTACGAATTTGACTTTGTTAGGTTCCACGTATAAATGAGATCATGCAGTATTTTTCTTTCTGTGTCTGGCTTATTTCACTTAGCATAATGTCCTCTAGGTTCATCCATGTTGTCTTAAATAGCAAATCTAGAAATGACTGATTTCTTATGTTTAGTATATCTATCTCTCCCACCCCCGGCAGACTGTCAGCTCTTCAAAGACAGAGATTTGTGTTTCTGTTGGTACACTGATACGTCCCAAGTGCTTCAAAAAGTGCCTGGCACATAGTAAGTACTCCAGAAATTTTAGCTGAGTGAATAAATGATACATTTCTAGAAGCAGAATTGCTTAGTCATTTTACATTTGATAGATACTGTCCTAGTGTTTTTCATATAAGAAGCACAAGGGACTTCATGCTGAGAACCTTCACTGTGAACAACAGGGCTCCCTTTAGTTGTCAAAAAATGGCCACTGGAGGGAGCCCCTGATAGCTGGTTCTCAGCACTGGTGACCAAAGCTGTGATCAGTCTGTAGCAAGGGGTCCTGGTGTCCTGGTGGCTCAGTGGCAAATCAGGGCACAAAGCCTGAACTCAAGACACATGACCAGCATCCAGATTCTGACTCTGCCCCTCTGGGCATCCTCAAGATGGTCCTTCAGGTGGACTCCCTGTGAGGTGAACGGGAGAGGACTGGTGGCCGGCCCCTACTCATCTCCATCCCCTCCTCTCAGCTGAGGGATCTCAGCTCTAGAAAATGCACTATGCCCAGCTAGGAAAAGTCAGGCTGAGCTGCTGGGGACCTCCAGCTGGATGACTCTGTCCAGTGTGGCATGAGGAGCCAAGTTAGATCTCTGGGCCAATCCGGTGATGGTGGAAATGAGCCATCTGCTCCCATGGGTCACCAGCCTCTATGCTGCACCCTGAGAGTATGGAAGCCTACTCCTGTCAGGCTTAGTGGCTTCTAACTTGCCCTCTTCTACTGACTGGAAAGAAGCTGCTTGGAAATAGGGCTGAAGCAGAAGACTCCACAGAATAGGGTCTGACAGCACCTCCTGGCTGACCAACTCAGAAATGCCCTCAGAAACAGGGGCATTTTCTGGATGGAAAAAAAATGCCTCAGAGACAGCACAAACCCATGTAAGTTCCTTGCTGGTTAGGTGTTTCCATCATAAATGTAATGAGGATCATTCAGAGAGTTCTGCTTAAGTCCACGCCAGGTTGTGAGCAGCTATCAGCCTAAGAAGTTTCCCTATTTTGACCCCACGGCAGTGTGCAGGTGTGCTTCCTCTTGGCAGAGTAGGGTACCCCAAGTCTCTCTGCTGTCTGTTTATGCCCATGGGTCACAACCCTTACACCACCTCACAGAATCACAGAATGACATAGTGGGAGGGTTGCTGGAAGTCATCAGTCCAACCTCCTAGTTCACAGATGAATATCCTGAGGCTCAGAGCCTGAGCAACTCACCACAGAGAGCTGGTAGCAGAGGTGGATCAGGAACTCAATCTCCCACCTTCCAGCCAGCCCCACCAACCAAGGAAATGCTACAGAAGCTATTCCACCCCCTTGAAAACAGGTATCAGTACTGAAGGTGGTGCTGGAAACAACCTGGGAATACTGGCTACAGTCTAGGAAAGGCAACAACCAAAATAATTTTCCAGGTCTCTCTCGAAAACTCATACATATAAAGGAAAATGTTTATCATAAAGATTATAAACACATTTGCATGTGGTGACATGGCAACTTGGCTGTCCAGGAACAACAGTGCAGATTTCAGAATAGGAATTACATTAAAATGAAAGTGCTCGCTGCCAGGTGCAACGCCCACTCAGCCAGGTTCACAGGTGGTAATGTGGTAGTCCTAAGCTAAGAGAGCACCAAATAAGAAAATAAGAAAAATAAATAAGAAAAGCATAGAAAATAATGCCATGAAACCTTGGGAAGACCACCCTAAAATCTGACTTTAACAGCATGCCACCATATTGGCTTCAGGTGTTTTTGTTTTTGTTTTTTTAAGAAATAAAACATTTCAGATAAATGTGAAGCCCCTGGCTACCCCACTCCAAATCCATTCCCCACCCTGACATCCAGAAGGAACCTCTGCTCAGTTTGGTCTTTTCACTCCCATACCTTTTTTCTTTGTACACACATCTATCCACTAATGATGATCAGCATTGCTTTGTATGTTCTTATACTTGGTATAAACGAGAGATGCCACCATTCAATCCCCACGTTGTTTTCTCACTAGAGATTATCCATGCTCGCAGCTCACTGACTCCCTCCCTGTGCAACCTACTTAGCTATTCTTCTGTTAAAGGCTATTCTTCGTGTTCCTAACTTTTCACCATTACAACAAGCAGTGCAGCACCATCTTCTATAAGTCTCTTTATGTGCATATGTGAGAATGCTGCTAGACTATATACCTAGAAGTGATACTGCTGGTCTGCAGAAGTGACTATAGTGCTAGCTAACATTTCCTGAGCATTTACTCCATGACAGCACTGTGCTAAAAGATTCCTACCCATTATCTTGTTCTTCACATCTCTTTGAGAGTGAACTCTGTTACTCCTGCCTTAGAAAGAATAAGTATCTCGCTGAGGTTATACAGCTGACGAAGGAAAGAGCAGGCTGCTGAACCAGGATAGCCCAACGCAGGGGCCAGCGCTCTTAACTACTGTGCCCGTCATTCTCCAAGTGTGGTCCCAGAACAGCAGCAGCAGCGGCACCGGGGACACTCATGAGAAACTTGAATCCTCAGCCCCCACCCCAGACCGATGGAATCAGGAACTCTGGGAACGGGTGCAGTGACCTGTGGTTCAATGAGACCGCAGGGTGATTCTGATACCCACTCAAGTTTTGAGAACCACTGCTCTAAGCTCTACTTCCTCCTCAACCTCCAAACCATGGGTTAGATCCACAGAGCCCCCGGACTGTTATTTTCCTTCAGGATTTAGAATCTAGAAAGTTTAGCTGGTTTGTCATGGGTTTAGGGCATGTATATGCTCCTGTCTCCAGTAACTACGATTGCATAAGCACCTTAAAGGAAAACCAAATTATTGGTAAATGTGTTTTTACTTTACTAGATGTTGCCAAAATGCTCTCCAAAGTGGCTGTCCATTACACTTAGACCAGAAATAAATAAGCATTGCTGTTTCTGCACATACTCACCATTGTTTCTACATTGTCAGAAAATTTCTAATTTTTGCTAGTCTGAGGGTGGAATTCCACTAAGGTTTTAACTTGCATTTCCCTGGCTAATGGTGAGGCTGATCATTCTTCTGATTGGTCAGCTGTTTGCTGAGAAGGATCGCTCAGGCTGGGAAGAAAGAGGTTCTGTAGTGACCTAACCAGATGAGTCTGAGAGATGGTCTACACTGATTTAGCTCAGAAACAATTAGCTCTAAGGACTCTCATGCAGAAGCCCAGGGGCACTCAGAGGCCTTGAAGCCCCACATATGAATTGGGTGGGGGGCCTGACCTAGCCCTTTCACCTTTGTGGCAGCCCCCAAGGGACTCTAAACACTGGCCTATCCCAGAGCAGAAAGGGACTGACCCAGGATCACATGCGTATCTTTGGTCAAGGCAGGAAGGGAAGCCAGGCTCTTGTGACCCAGGCAGCAAACCCATACACCTTCCCCACAGCGAGATACCTGCCTACAAGCCCCTTAGTACCTCAGCGTCATACTTTTCGTTGATGGCAGGCTCAGTGATGACCAGCTTCATCCTGCTGGCAAACCGCAGTGAAGACAGCTGAAAAACAGATCAGACAGACCTCTATGTTCTTGGTCAATTACTTGTGAGTAGAGATATGTGCAAAACAGGTTAAAGGATTCCACTAGAAAACAAGTCTCCCTGCAGAGAGGAATGCTCCATGGGCCCATGGAGTGACGTCTGGGGGTCCTGCCCGAGTCCCTCTGGGGGCACAGCCAGCCAGGGGTAATTATGGCTGGGGGCCCATGGGGTGGCCACAGAAGCGGGCACTTGGGAAACAGCCCCACTGTGCTGATGTTCCGTGAGGAGTGGAGGGCTGCGCCCTGGCAGTGAGGAGCAGCCAGTGGCACATGAGCTGCCAGTGAGCCCTGACATCCCAGCCTCATACAGTGCTGGGCTGACTCGGAGCCCTGAAACAGGGAAGCCAACTTGGAGGGGGGATGGGTAACCCAGAAGTAGCCTGAGGAAGGCCTGAAAGGGCTCTTCCATTGGACAGTCTTGCCTAGTAGTTAAGAGATCTGCCACCAACCAACTGACTGCACAACCTCAGACAAGTCTTGTAACTTCTCTGTAAAGTTGGGAAGACCTGCCTCACAGGGTCACTGGGAGACTTAGTGCTGAGGTATGTAATGTGCTCTGGACAGAACTGGCTCACAGAGAGCCCTCAGGAAGAGACCCCTGTCATTTTAGTTGGAGTTGCTTCTGTGTGAGGGTGAAATCACACAGCAGCAAGTGTGGCCACGACTCCCTCATACACAGATGCGTGGTCAATGCATTAAGCAACACGAATCATGATAGGAACAGTTTTAAAGTTTTAAAGCATTTGGAGAAGAGAATCATGAGCTTCTGCACCCCCAATATGCCTTTGTCCCAACCCCCGATACTCTTCCAGCAGCTCCCTAGGGCTCCTGTGGGCTCAGTCCTAATCAGAGATCCCAGGTGGTGTGGGCACAAGCCTCGGGGGACAGCAGGTACCAGGAGAGCTGCTTCCTGTGTGACCATCTCAGGGGTGGGGATAAGGGAAGAAAGGGTCTTCCACAGTCTTGGAGGATGTATTTCTTAACCAGGCAGCCAGGAGGCCCAGTATTCATGACTCCTCTTGGGGTTCACTCATGCTTTGTTATGCTGTGAGACCAGTAGGTGCCTGAAGCCTTCCTCTGGGGATGCTGTCTGCACATCAGCTGGAGCTCCCCTCCCTGGCCTCCCAAGTCCCAGGGCACTGGGTATGTGGCCGGAGAACTCCTCCTGGAAGCTGGGATGGTCCCTAATGCACCAAGCTGGGAGGCCCTGCAGAAGCATCTTGCCCTGCAATGTCCCTGGAAATGACCTGTTTCACCTAGTGGATTCTCCAGATGACTGAAGCTTGCCCCAAACATCCACATTTGACCAAAATGTCTAGGGAGAGATTTCCAAACCTATCTTATTTAGGATGGGTAGGGAGGAGAGGCGGGGAGCCCCAGCCTGGGTACCTAGCTATGTGGACTCACCTGTGTCACTGGCTCACTTCGTATTCCTGCCTCTGGTTCTCATAAGCTTCTTACCTCCCCGGGCCACCTGTTTCCTGCTGCTGGATTAATCTCCCCGAGTCACAACTCTGGCCACAGCCCTCTCCTACTAAAACCCTGTGACAGTCCCTGCCACCTGGAGTAGAATAGCCAAGGCCTCAGCATGGCCGCCAGGGCCCATCCAGCCGCTGCACCTTCTTCTTCTTCCTCTCCTTCCCGAGCTCCTCGCTGCAGCGGCAAAATACTCCCGGCATGGGCCAGAAAACACAGTCCTTGCCCCACAAAGCTGGCTCTCAGCCTTCTCTTCTCACATAGGCCCCCACACTGAGCTTGCCACCTGCCTTGCCTCTTCCTTGACATGCCTTCTGCCCCTTGGTACTTGGTATTTGGATCCTGGCTGGGCCCCCTTCAGCAATTTTGGCTCAGACTCATCCCTGGATCCCTCCACCCTTGACCATGTCTATAGCTACTGTGTCAGTTTACCCAGCCCTGGCATGCATGAGGAGGGATTCCATCCCGGTTGCACTGGCTGTCTTTACATACCGTCTCTTCTAACTGGGAGGCTTCTCCGTAGATGTTTGTCACAAGGATCATATTGCAATTTCCCCCTGCAGAAAGCAGGACACAGAAGGGCCATGAACCATGTGGGTTTTCTGCCAAGAGATTCCTTTGAGGGTGGGAGGTGGAGGGGGTGGGAGGGCTCTGAACATTTGTGTCCCTTCAAAATTCATATATTGAAGTCCTAACCCTCAATGTGATGGTATTTGGAGGTGGCGCCTGCAGGAAGTAATTAAGTACATGAAGTCATGAGGGTGGAGCCCCATGATGGGATTAGTGCCCTTGTAAGAAAGGAAAAAGAGACCAGAGCCCTGTCTCCCTTTCTGATCTCTTTCTTTTCTTTCTCTCTCTCTCTCTTTGCCATGTGAAGACACAACGAGAAAGTGGCCATCTACAGGCCAGGAAGAGAGTTTTCACCAGGAGCCATTCCTGCCAGACCTTGACCTGGGACTTCCAGGTTCCAGGACTGTGAGAAATAGGTGTCTGTTGTTTAAGCCACCCAGTCCGTGATAGCTGCCTGAGACAGGGTCAGAGAGGACACATTCAAGCATGCATGAGGCTGGGAGGCAAGGGGAAGAAGAAGAGAAGCAGGAGAGGCTGTCAAATGTACCTAAAAGAGAAGCTGGGGGAAAAGCAGAGGAGAGAAGACCTGGAGTAGGGCAGAGGCCTCTAGGCCAGGGCTTTGCTTATGGCAGGGTGGGGGGGGAGCACTCAGTTAATAATCACACACCAACCACTGTGCCATTGGGCCCAATGCAAAAGCCTGGGAACACAAGGATGACAAGACACAGCCCCAGCTCCTCAGTCAGGGAAGGGAAGACGTCACCGGAGAAGCCCTCCACCTTGGTCTTCAGGGTGATGAAGGATTCTGGCAGCTGGTTCAGGGATGAGGGGAAATGAGAAGGTACTTCCGGTAGAGGCAAAAGCTTAAGCAAAGGTTCTGAGGAGTGAAGAGAATGACATGGGGGACATGAGAGGTCACTGTGCTTGATTCTGCCTTTCCAGGTGTGCCTGAGGTCACTGTGAAAAGGCTGCAGGTAAGTCCATGCCACCAGGAGGGAGCAATTCCATTATCACCAGTAACAGATATGCCAGGCCTGTCCGTCCCCACTGTGCACCAACCATACCCTCACCCAAGGAATCCTTCAGGGCGTGGGTGAGCTTGCACTGCCGGAAGGGGATGTGGTCTCGCTTCTGGTCCCCGAGGGCAATGATGGCCTGCTCCAGGAATGACAGCGACTTGTTGATGTAGGTGGCTTCCTTCAGGACTCGGCCCTCAGACTACAAACCAAAGGTCAGTTCCTCATCAGACCAAGTGGAGAGGCTGCCCCACAAAGAACACTGCAGGTCTGTGGCCAGGCCAGAGCCTCCTTCCCAGAACCAGGTCTTCTCTCTCTGTCATGGGATTGAATTGTATCCGCCTTGGGCTAATGGGAACACTCACAGGAACACTCGTGCAAATATTCTTATGAATGAATGCTCATGTGAATATGAATACTTATGTGAATATTTATATGAATACTCTCTTAAGAGTCACACTATTATGAATACACATGGGAATATTTGTGCAGATACTTGAGCAAATAATCCTGGGAATATACATTCATTCAATACACAGATACAAACATTCATACGAACGCAGGTAGGAATGCTCATCTGAATGCTCTTGTGAATACTTACGTTAATACGCTCACATGAATATTTATGTGAGATGAAAAATTCATGCAAATATTCATTGTGTGAACACTCACACTGATACATAGACGCTAATACGAGCATGGAGCATTGACTGAGCACTGACTGAGTGCCAGGTACTTTGCTAAGAATTTAGGAGCCATCATCTCATTTAATGTTTACAAAAATCCTGCCAGGTAGAAACTGCCTCTCTGTTTCACCTCTGCTAGTTCTGTCCCTCCAGCTCCACTGCGCCTAGCTCGGGATGGTGCTCACGAATGCCCAATGAGGGACGGCCCAGGTGCACAGAAACTAAGCCGGAAACAGAGCTGTGGCTTCTTGAGGAAGAACTTCCTGCTCCCCCACTTACCCTAGACTTCCCCAGCCTCTCCGAGCCTGCTAGATCCACCAAGTTAATTTTGGAAGTGATGTACTTTGCGTCTGATAAGGTCCGCGAATGGGCCTATGAAACACCCAAAAAGAGGTTAAACTGTCACAGGGAGAAGGTTCTTACTGAGCAGGCCCCATGGGAATCGACCGCCCCTCTCGGCTCTTCAAAGAGCTTGCACTTACCTCCACGTAGATTGTGAAAATGCAGTGTGACCTAGATGAGTTCTTGTTCATTGTGTGGGAGGCTATAATCCTGTTGGTCTCTCCCTGAAGAAGACGGAAAACACAGACAACGTTTTGAAATATTAAAATAACACGGCATTTGGATCATTTTTCAATTATGCAGAAATGATATTTATATCACTGCAATCAGCCAGGCCTTCCAGGGAAATCTCATTTATAAACTAGGAGAATAGAAGACAAATTGGAGTCCAGACCTATACTTTCACTCACTGCTAGAGATGTGTGAATTTGTATAATAGCTTTCTTTCCTTTTTTTTTGGCCACGCCATGCAGCTTGCGGGATCTTAGTTCCCCGACCAGGGACTGAACCCGCGCCCTTGTGAGTGAAAGCTCCAAGTCCTTACCACTGGACCACCAGGGAATTCCCTGTATAATAGCTTTCTGAAAAGCAAAGCAGCAATAAGAATTAAGAGCCTTAGGGGCTTCCCTGGTGGCGCAGTTGTTGAGAGTCCGCCTGCCGATGCAGGGGACACGGGTTCGTGCCCCGGTCCGGGAAGATCCTACGTGCCGCGGAGCAGCTGGGCCCGTGAGCCATGGCCGCTGAGCCTGCGCGTCTGGAGCCTGTGCTCCGCAGCAGGAGAGGCCACAACAGTGAGAGGCCCGCATACCGTAAAAGAATTAAAAGCCTTAAAAATGTTCATGAATATTGAATCATAACCAACCTACATATCCAACAATTAGGGAATGGTCTAGCTGTACAATGGAATGTTATGCAGCCAGGAGAATGCTGACAAATAGTTTGTTGTTGTTGTTGTTTTTAATAAATTTATTTATTTATTTATTTTCAGCTGTGTTGGGTTTTCGTTGCTGCACACAGGCTTTCTCTAGCTGTGGTGAGTGGGGGCTACTCTTCTTTGTGGTGTGCAGACTTCTCATTACGGTGGCTTCTCTTGTTGCGGAACATGGGCCCTAGGGGAAGTGGGCTTCAGTAGTTGTGGCTCGCAGGCTCTAGAGCGCAGGCTCAGTAGTTGTGGCGCACGGGCTTAGTTGCTCCATGGCATGTGGGATCTTCCTGGACCAGGGATCAAACCCGTGTCCCCTGCCTTCGCAGGCAGATTCTTAAACACTGCGCCACCAGGGGAGCCCTCTTCAAAAATTTAAAAATAGAATTACCATATGATCCAGCAATCCCACTTCAGAGTATTTATAAAATAAATCACGGGGATGTAATGTACAGCATGGTGACTATTAATAATACTGTATTGCATATTTGAAAGGTTGAAAGTTGCAAAGAGAGTAGATCTTAGAAGTTCTCATCACACAGAAAAAATGTGTAACTACATACGGTGATGGATGTTAACTAGAGTTATTATGGTGATCATTTTGCAATATATACAAATATTGAATTATTATGTTGTACACCTGAAACTAATATAATGTTACAAGCCAATTATACCTCAATTTAAAAAAATGCCTGATCCCATCTGATTCTCATAACAATGTTTTGGGGTAGGTTTAAAAACAGTGTCTCCACTTTTATAGATTAGCAAACTGCAGCTTGAAGAGATTAATGATTTGCTCGACATTAAGGCTTCATAGATTGAAAGAAACCTGAATTTGAGCCCAAGTCCCCAATTCTAAGTTCTACACCTTTTGCACTGTATTACAGCCCAAAACATCAAGGGGGCCTTCCAGGAATACAATGGACTAAATATTCAGAAAACTTCCTACTGCAAAACACCTAAAGGTGATAGAATATTTAAAAATTCCTTTTGAATGCATGGCTGAGACTGCAAGAAAGTAAGGCCAGTACCCAGGGCCAGACACAAAGCAGGAGCAGGAATCCAGGAACTGCAAGCTAGAACCAATGCTCTTATTGCCCTGAGGCACCTGCAGACGGATGTGCTGTAAGATAGCCCTTGCTGGATCTCTTGGTGATTCTGTGAGCAATGAAATTGACATGTTATAAAGATAGAGAATATCTCCTTTTGCTCCCAAAGCCATTTGCTCTTCACATTCTGAGGGTGGTAGACCTAGAGCCACTTGTATCTTCCCTCACCTCCCTACACTCCCATCCCCCCACCCAAGCCATCTGTTACATTCAAAGGGTGATAAGATCTTTCTCCTTCAGAACCAAAAGCTTAACTTCCAGGTAGAGACCTTGCCCTCCTTTCCTAAGAGAGGATTTACTTACATTTCAAAAAAAAAGCACATGCTCTCTCTCATCCTCCCTTTCTGTCTCTAGCTGCACCCCCCCCCACCTCTGCCCCACCCCGGGCGCTTCAATCTCTCTCTATCCTAACAGAGGGGAAGAGGAGTAAATGTACCAGCTCCTATATAAGCTCTGAGATTCGTAACTTTGGAATTCCTCTCCAATAGTACAGACACCCTCTCCCCTCTGTAGGGCTTCCCTGGTGGTGCAGGGGTTAGGAATCCGCCTGCCAATGCAGGGAACACGAGTTCGAGCCCTGGTCCAGGAAGATCCCACATGCTGCCAAGCAACTAAGCCCGTGCGCCACAACTACTGACCCTGAGCTCTAGAGCCCGCGAGTCACAACTACTGAGCCCGCGTGCCACAACTACTGAAGCCTGCGTGCCTACAGCCCCTGCTCCACAACAAGAGAAGCCACTGCAATGAGAAGCCTGCACACCGCAACAAACAGTAGCCCCCGCTCGCTGCAACTAGAGAAAGCCTGTGCACAGCAACGAAGACCCAACTCAGCCAAAAATAAATAAATAAAATAAATTTTTTTAAATCTGATTTAAAGAGACCCTGTATTGGTAATGTTCCCTAGGCTCCTGAAAGAAAAAACTATTCTCTAAAGTAATATAGTCTCAACCCAAGCCTCAAAAAAGACCCACTGATAAAGGGCCAAGGGAGTAGAGCTTATAATCAAATTACAAAATATACTTGTTATGGTAAGGTAACATTTTATTTTGATTCATAGAACGTTTGGAAGAAATATACAGGGAGGTCCTCTCTACCTTCTACTCAGCCTCTCCCTATGATTAACATCTTGTAAAACGGTAGTACAATGTCAAAACCAAGAAATTGACACTGGTATAATCCACAGAGCTTATTCAGACTTCACCAGTTATACAACTTATTTGTGTAAGCTATACAACTTATACAACTTATTGGTATGTCTGTATGTGTGTGCATTAACTAACTATGCAAGTTGTTATTTCTAGGAAAAACGAGAGAGGAAATATAAATATGAACGAATATATAACTTCCAAACTAGTAAAGAGGGAAACAAATATAATAAAAAAATATCCAATGAAAAAGAAGGCAAAACAGTTAAGAAAAATAAATGGGAAAAAGAACACACAGTCAAACGACAGATTTAAACCCAAATATTTCAGAAACTACGTTAAGTGCAAACGGAATGAAATGCTTCAGTTAAAAGATAAAGACTGGGGCTTCCCTGGTGGCACAGTGGTTGAGAGTCCGTCTGCCGATACAGGGGACACGGGTTCGTGCCCCCGTCTGGGAAGATCCCACATGCCGCAGAGCGGCTGGGCCCGTGAGCCATGGCTGCTGAGCCTGCGCGTCCGGAGCCTGTGCTCCGCAATGGGAGAGGCCACAACAGTGAGAGGCCCGCGTACCGCAAAAAAAAAAAAAAAAAAAAAAGATAAAGACTGTCAGAGTACATTTTTAAAAATCCTCTCATATGCTCTTTACACGAAAAGCCAAAACAAGAAATTTATACACATTCAACTAACCTAAACGTAAGAATTTTTGTTCATCAAATAACACATCAAGAGAAAAAAAAGTCACAGGAAATAGAAAACATTGTAATACACACAACTGAAAAAAGAACTAGTTTTCAGAATATATGAAGAATTTATACAAACAAATAAGAGAGAAAAAAAGACATCTGTAAAGAAAATAAACAAAAGACATGAACAGGGAAATCCAAATGGTCAATAAACACAAAGTAAGGTCCTTAATCTCACTGGTAATCAGGTAAATGTAAACCAATGAGTGGGACCACAGTGGGAAACACTATACACCAGCCAGATTGGTCAAGATTTTAGGGTCAGAATAATGGGAATTCTGATAACGTGTTGTGGGAGTATACCATTATGGAAAATAGTTGGTATCATTTAAGAAAGCTTAAGACACACTCTGTATGACTCAGCAATTACAGTTCTTGATTTTACCTAGAGAAATTCATGCTTATGTGCCCCAGATATACATACAAGAATGTTGCTAGTTCTTGTTCCTAGTGGCCATGTCTGAAATACACCCAATCTAGGAAAACCCAAACTGTCCATCAGAAGTAGAATGGATAACTAAATTGTAGTATGTTCACACAATGTAATATGATGAAAGTGAAAAATATACAGTAACATCAGATGAATTACACATAAAAAGTAGATAAAAGGTAAAAGAAATAAGACAGAATTCATCCTACATGATTCCTTGTATATAAATTTCCAAAAAAGTAACTTATGCTGCTTGAGAATACATAGGTAGGATGCTCCAGGTGGTAAAGCTATAAAGAAGACCAAGGAAATGATTACCATACAAGTCAGAAGAGTGCTTACTTCTAAGGTATGAATAAATAATTATTCATGATTAAAAAAACTCTTGGGCTTCCCTGGTGGCGCAGTGGTTGAGAGTCCGCCTGCTGATGCAGGGGACACGGGTTCGTGCCCCGGTCCAGGAAGATCCTACATGCCGCGGAGCGGCTGGGCCCGTGAGCCATGGCCGCTGAGCCTGCGCGTCCGGAGCCTGTGCTCCGCGGCGGGAGAGGCCACAGCAGTGAGAGGCCTGCGTACCGCAAAAAAAAAAAAACCTCTTCACAAACTTGGACGTTCTTTCAACTTAAGCCACCAAAAACCTCCGGCAAACATCATTCTTCATGGTGAAATGTCAGGAACAACAATAAGACGAGAATGCCTCATTGCTGCCACCTGGGAGGCTCTTTCTTCTGTGTACATGCAAGGGATCCAGGTTTATATCACCCCTGAGGACACCTAAATGACGTTTTAAAAAGAAGTTTTATTTGACATAAATATATATATATGTATATATATATATATACATATATATATACATATATATATATATATATATATATTTTAGGCTGTACCTCGTGGCATGCGGGATCTTAGTTCCCCAACCAGGGATTGAATCCGTGCCCCCTGCATTGGGAGTGTGGAGGCTTAGCCACTGGACCACCAGGGAAGTCCCCGACATATATTTTAAATACCATAAGACTCACTGTTTAAAAAAAAAAAAAGGACTCATTGTTTTAAGTATACAATTCAATGATTTTTTTTTTTTTTTCGCGGTACGCGGACTTCTCACTGTTGTGGCCTCTCCCTTTGCGGAGCACAGCCTCCGGACGCGCAGGCTCAGCGGCCATGGCTCACGGGCCTAGCTGCTCCGCGGCATGTGGGATCTTCGCGGACCGGGGCACGAACCCGTGTCCCCTCCATCGGCAGGCGGACTCTCAACCACTGCGCCACTAGGGAAGCCCTCAATGATTTTTAAAATCAGTAAAATTACAGGGTTGTGCAACCATCACCACAATTCTATTTTTAAAATGTATCACTCCAAAAAGTTCTCTCAGGCCCATTTGCAGTCACTTCCTGTCCCCTCCCCCAGGCAACTACTAATCTGCTTTCTGTCTCTATAGATGTGGTTATCTGGACATTTCAAATGAATGGAATCATACAACAGGTAACTTTTTTATTTCTTTTACTTAGCATTTTTTTTTGAGATTCATCCAAGCTGTAGCATGTATCAGTGCTCCATTTCTTTTTATTGCTAAACAGTTTTCCGTTGTATGGATGTACCACAATTTGTTCATGCATTCTCCGTTGATGAATATTTTGGTTATTTCCAGTCTTTGGCTATTATGAATAGTCTTAATATGAATATTTGTGTTCAAGTTTTTGTGTGCACATTTCATTTCTCTTGGGTAGATTTCTAGGAGTAGAAGTGCTAGGTCCTATGATAAAATTAATGTTTAACTTTTTAGGAAACTGCCAAAATGGTTGCACCATTTTACATTTCACCAGCAATGCATAGAGTTTTAATCTACATGATTTTTAAAAGAATAACATATCCTGGGGAATTTTTTCATTGATTTGTAAGAGCTTTTATATACCAAGGACATTAATTCTTATTTTTTCTATACCACAAATGCCTGTGATTTAATGTTAACTAAAAAAAAAGGACAATTTCAACTAAGTAAAGAAAAAACTTCACAAGAAAAAAGACTAGAAGGAAATAAGCCAAAATACACATTATTGTTGCCATATGTAGAAAACAGATGAGTGAATTCTTCTTTTGCTTCTGTATATTTCATTACTATCTGAACTTGCTAAACAAGCATATATTAATTTTCATTCTGGTTATCAAAGTAAGTAAAAAACTAAGGAAGGAGGAAAAGGAAAAAAAAAAGGAAAGGAGGGAGGAAAGGTAAGGAGGAAGGAACCCATAGACTTGATCATCTCACCTCAAAAAGGAGGCTGAACGCATCCTCCTCCTGACTTGTGAGGTGGACTGACAAGCCCTTAATGAAGACCCCCTGAGGACTTTCCACAATGGTCATAGGTGTGACCGAGGGTCCAACGTAAGGCAGAGTGGACAGGAGATCAAACAGGCTCTCATTATAGATTTCCAGGTAGGAAACACGCACAGTGATGGCCTGTGTGGGGCGTTCTTCGATCATCTTAAAAACCTAGATGGGAGATTGGACAGCAGTCACTGAGAGCAGAACTCCAGTGGCCAGCCAGTGCTAGGGGAGTTCTTACCTTAGGAGGGAATCCTTGCCCTAGAAGAATTTACAGTCTAGTTGGTGTGATGGTCATCAGCAACAACAATTATTAGTAGTTGCAGTCTATTGGGCAGTATTTATTATCATCTTGTAGTTTTTGTGAGGCCTGACTTATAGATTGGCTAATACTTGTACAGTCTCAAGAAGTAGAGGCATGATGAACAGAAAGGACTCTGGAGTGAAGATCTCTTGTTTTGTGGGGTTTCACCACATAAAAGCTTCTTTCACATCCATTTTTTAATTCTACCCTCATGATGCCACTGCGACTGAAGCAGGGCAGGGGCAATACCCATCTATGGTGGCTCAGCTACTAAGGGAAGAAGTCAAGCCAGAACTCAGCCTTCTCGACTCCTAATATCCTCCCCAGTGCTTATCAGCAGGTGACTTTGGGCTGGTCTTTTCCCCTCTCTAGACCTTAACTTTCTTATCTGTTAAATGGGGAGTTGGGCTGGATGATCCCTGAAGTCCCCATCTTGCTCTAACAGGCTAGATTTGTGCTGTCCAATATGCTAGACACTAGCCACAGGTGGCTGCTGAGCGCTTGAAATCTGGCTCGTGCAAATGAGGAATTGGATTTTAAATTTTATTTAATTTTAACTAAAAATTTAACACTGATACTAAATTCAGTTATTGGTAAACTTTTAAGTATGTTTGGAGCAACTTGGGTTTATAAATCTACCTTTTCAACTGTAAATTTCATGAACTGTAAATACAGAGCAACTCTTTCTGATGAATATTTAGTGTCTTAAATAGAAATGGGTTGTAAATGTAAAATACATACCAGATTTCAAAGACTCAGTATAAAGAAAAATAATGTAAACTATCTCAATAATTTTCATATTGATTACATGTGGAAATGCTATTTTGGCTATATTGAGTTAAATAAAATATATTATTATATATTATTTAAAAATAATTTCACTTGTTTTACTTTTTTAAATGTGGCTATTGGAAAACCTAAAATTGCATATGTGACTTACATTATATTTCTGTTGGGCAGCGCTGGGCTAGACTATAAAGTCTAAGATGCTGAGATACTGAAGCGTTGACAGTGGGATGTTAAGGATATTGCTTCAAGAAATTATCGCATGGATGGTCATACACTAGAGGGACATCTACACTTCTTACAGCACAGGGCTATAAAACCTCAAGATGCTTTTTAGGGAAAAGTCCTTTGCCTCCCACCTTCAAAAAGAGGGTCCTCACAGAACGCAGGCTAGCAGACTCTGAAGGAAGGCCCATCTGTCCTGTCTTCAGTCACACTTCCCAGACCCCCAAGGCTGACTCGGTCCTGAAAGCTCATGTCATGCCCTGCTTCTTCCTTTTGCTCTTTCTGGGGCTGTGGTGGTGCAAGAAACCAGAGCAGGCCAGTAAGGAAGCTCTGCAAGGGTTCATATCTCCCTCATTAAAACCAGGAAGGAACAGGATTAGGACCTCTGAATCCTCAATTACAGGGTCACAGACCATCAGAGCAGCAAGAAGCCAGTCAGCACATCTGACTCCCTCTTTATCAAATGAGGAAACAGGCTCAGCATGGGCGTAGGTCAGAGCCTGGAACCTAAACTCTTGGTTTACACACACACACACACACACACACACCCCACCTGTCTCCCCTACAGGCTGTCTCCCCTACAGGCTGCAACTCCTTTGAGGCTGGACCCCACTGTCTCCAGGAGCTCGCCTGGGATGGGCAGCATGTATGGTAGAAAGAGGGGACCTAAGTGGCATCCCACCCACAGGCCCACTCTCTACCTGTTGTAGGGCACGAGGGAGGATCCCCCGGTGCTTGTAATTCTCAGTTGCCCCCGTCATGGTGTATGTCTTGCCAGCTCCCGTCTGCCCATAACACATGATGGTGCCTGCAAACATTTCAAAACACGTCTTGGTGACAACCAGAAAAACAGCTCCAAGGATAGCTCTCCCATCCCCCAGCATGCCCAGTGCCAGCCAGAACCCTAGTGTGAAGGTGGCCATCAGGAGCAGCCAAGGACAGCAGGAATTCCTGCCATGGAGGGTGGGTGAGCAGGGAAACAGTGATATAAATGGTCAAAACACAGACAGCTGCTCTGAATCTGTGGTCCATGTAGTGCTCTACTGCTTCCTCTCCCAAGAGGGGATCTGATCCTAGGGCTTCTGAGGAGAGCAGAGAATTCCAGGGAACAGAGGAACTGGGAATTTTCCTGGAAAGATGAGGGAGATAAGAGCATTGAACTCAGCCCTTCTTTAGCAAGATCATGAACAGCCAGGCTCTCAGGGCTTGGCCTCCCTGCAGGACAGCCCAGGCAGGAGGAAAGAAGGGCTTTCAAAATCCCCAGGAAGAGATGGGAGTCAGAAGGGCATTTTCTGTTAGCGGTGGGAATTCTTTGTAGACTGCAAGTTCCCACTGGACTAAAGGGCTGCTAGTTGGTCCCAGGCCACTTTCAGAAATGGAACACCATGACCAAGCCCTGATCTGTCACATTGCCCTCTCTGGGAAGACTTTCACTTGCACCTCTCTCGTGCTTTAGGTCTACCATCACCAGGCTCTGGGACACAAACCAGTCACCCTGGGCTCTGGTTCCCATCTGCTCTTCTTCCTGGCTTGAGCAGCCTGAGCCAGACCCAACCCAAAGGCTGCTTCTGGGCATTTACAAAACAGATCTGCCCGGGCAATGCTGGGCCGTGGAAATCAGTGTTTGCCTTTGCCACGTGAATGCTCTAGTTCCTGGGATTGGTAGGTTTTACACAAGGGGTCTTAATTCAGCATCTGAGCTGGAGTCAGAAGCAGTGTCTATTAACCCTGCAGAAATGTGCAGGAAGGAGTCAGTTCAGCTGGGACTCAGAGCCCATCTGTGGCTCCACAGCACTCAGAGCCCACGACTCTTAGCCTCCCCGGGCCTTAGCTCCTTTGTCTCTACTTCCTCAGGGCCACATCCCCTCAGGACCAATGGGGACCATAGCTATATATCACACACAGGATACATTACAACGTTTAGGCATCTACACTCAACGGACTTTTAAGCAGAACACCTAAAACTTGCAAACAGGGAACATTCTAGTCAGGAGCCACCAGACGGGCAAAGTCTACAGACTGTGATATATTTTTTTCTATGGATTTTTTTTCTTTTTTTGGTCACGCCGCGTGGCATACGGGATCTTAGTTCCCCGACCAAGGATCAAACCCGCCCTCCCTACAG
Source organism: Orcinus orca (assembly GCF_937001465.1). Classification (NCBI taxonomy): domain Eukaryota; kingdom Metazoa; phylum Chordata; class Mammalia; order Artiodactyla; family Delphinidae; genus Orcinus; species Orcinus orca. The sequence continues at coordinate 40,448,484 of NC_064568.1, read as the reverse complement.
TGGAAGCACAGAGTCTTAACCACTGGACCGCCAGGGAAGTCCCTCTATGGATTTTTAAATCTTTTTAAGATTTTAAGGGACTTCCCTGGTGGTCCAGCAGCTAAGACTCTGTGCTCCCAATGCAGGGGGGGCAGGTTTGATGCCTGGTCAGGGAACTAGATCCCACATGCCGCAACTAAGACCTGGTGCAGCCAAATAAATAAATAAATAAATATTTTTTTAAAAAGATTTTGAAACAGTCTTAGAGTGAACTAGTTTGTAAAAATTTCCCAATAAATTTTAATTTGTTAAAAAAGCTTTTTAGTTAAGCTTTTAAGAAAGTCAAACTGTACTAGTCTTTAGTGATATATGTAAATAATACTATACTACAATAGAATAGATTGATTGTGCTGGTAGAATAAATGGAAATATCTCCTAGCAGGTAGCCAAGAGAAAAATGTTTTGACTCCATCAAATTTATCATAAAGACATGTTCAAAACTAATAATCAGGGGATTTGAAACAGGATAATAGTTGAATCCCCATGACCTATAGAGAGTCAGGGTCATTTAATCTTCCTATGAAGGTAGGATCCCAGGACCATGGATCAAGCCATGCCCACAGTATCACCAAGCAAATAAGTTTCCCACCATAAGAACATGGAGACAGACAAATAATCAAACAAAAGTTAGTAAGTGAAGTTGTATTTTATTCACCACAAAATACTTGTACCTCTTCCTGGGTGAGCGGGGGTTCCACAGGTTCTTATGTAAAACAACAGTTAATTAACTAAATTACCATTATAGCCATTGAGGGCTTGAGAAACCACATCCTTTGCGACTGTCTCATAAACCAAGTCCTGGGAGGCATCATGGAGAACTCCATCCAGCTTGAATGACCAGTCTGTCTGCTGGTTATTGACAACTCCTCTCCGAGTATCTTTTTTTAAGTGAATATTAATGGTCTAGGAAGAGAGAGAGATACTTGTTAAGAAACTGGTATAAAAAAGTCACTGATAGCCAAGGCCTGACCTGGAGGAAACAGAGGAGGTGAACTTTAGGAAGAACAGGGACTTGCACATATTCTGGACGACCTTTGGGAGGTGGGAAGGAAGGCACTGCAGGGAGGCCACACATCCTCAAGGTGGAAGGATCAGGAGACTGGAGCACTTGCTAGTTTCAGCACATCTCACCCTAGTGTTCAGGGTGCTGTCTGTCTTGGTTCCCCCATTTCTGATATGGGGTCAAGCATATTTATCACATATCAATATTTATCACATTAAACAAGCTTTAGATAAATTCAATAAGCACAGAGAGGCCTTGAATTAGGCCAGAGAGAAGAGCGGGCTTGGTGATGGAGGCCTGGGCTTGAGCCCCATCTCCCTGGTGACTGGCGGTGAGGCCTCCCTCAGCACTGTGGTGAGCACTTACTTCCACACACACGCTATGGGCTAATGTGAGCAATGATGAAATGATAGCCACAGAAAAGGCTCTGGACTCCTCAGACACAGTTACTCACTGGTATTAAATTGAGGGTGACTACCTACTTGTAATCAGCAGATTTTTAGATGCAAAGATTTCTAAAAAAATTTTTTAAAGTTTTAGATCCCTCCATAGCAAGCCACTGTGGCAGCAGCTAGTTTAGAAACATATAGGGTTAGGTCAATGGTAGATTCCAATCTTCGAAATGGGGACTTCTAATGTAAACAGACTCTCACTGGAATCTTATACTGGCTGCCCTAGTCCAGAAGCCAAGACACAGCCACATGCAGAAAAACTAAGATCAACAGAGAAAGGCTTGGTCTATTCATACATTAAATGCTCTGTGCTTCAGTCGTCACTGAATCCGTGTCCATCAGCATGCACTTCACAGCGCTGCATGTGAGTTTCTTTCTGACTGCTAGGACTTTTGAACCTTGAGAAGTTGGCCTTTGAATTCCTCTCTTAATGTCTCCATGCTACCCATAGTAGATCCACAAATGTTTGCTGAATGAAAACATCCCATAGTCTCGAGGTGTCCTAAGCCTGTCACAGCCTTCAGAAGAGTTGTCAGGACAGTGGTGGGGACAGGGGGATGGATAGATCTTTCCAGTTCTCTCCATAAGAGTTTCTCCCTCCCTTTGGTAAGTTTAATAATAATCATCTGAAGACATTCCTATTGTACTTCCTGGGAGATCTGATCACCAGAAAGTTTTATGAGTGTGGACAAATGTCAGCTTCCTGTGTCAGATATAAGGACAAAGGTAAACTTTTTTTTTTAACTTTTTATTTTATATTGGAGTATAGTTGATTAACAATGTTGTGTTAGTTTCAGGTGTACAGCAAAGTGATTCAGTTATACATCTATCTATTCTTTTTCAAATTCTTTTCCCATTTTGAGATTGACATGTATACACTGCTGTATCTAAAATGGATAACCAACAAGGACCTACTCCCATTAAAAATGGGAGTTTCATGAGTTTCCTCATCAACAGCATTGTGGGGGAGTGCTTTGGCCTTGAATGACTCTAGATTCCATCTGAACTTTTACCAATTCTGTCTTGGTCCTTAAAAGGTTGCTTGGAAACCTTAGAGGTTGTAGTGAGGAGGGACAGAGAGATGCCCAGGCAGGTGAAGGCAAACACACTGTACTTACTTTGTTGTCATCTCCATATTTGATCATTTCATGAGCAAAGTCATCAGTAGGTTTGACACGGACAAACGCATGAACTTTTTTCCTAGTACCCATTCTAGCTAAAAAGAAGAAAATAGCAAAATTTTCAGTAGTCATCCTCCAACAACCATTAGAATGGAGGTGTCATTCATCAAGATCAGAAAACATGATGTGCAGTCCATGTTTTCCTCTCCCACTGAGAGCCAGTCTTCCTTTTGCCCCCCAGCATTTCAGTGATCCGTCCACAGGATGCTGTTCAACAAGTCCGTGTACTTCCTACTTTACAGGGTGCCTCACCACTCTCCACCAACAACCCCCTAAGAGACTGAAACACAAAGCAAAAAGAATGCTCCCTTTAGTGGCCTAATTTTATTTTATTTTTATTTTTTATTTTTATTTATTTATTTGGTTGGTTGCATTGGGTCTTCATTGCTGTGCATGGGCTTTCTCTAGTTGCATCAAGCGGGGGCTAGTTTTCGTTGTGGGGTGCGGGCTTCTCATTGCGTTGGCTTCTCTTGTTGCAGAGCATGGGCTCTAGGTGCGTGGGCTTCAGTAGTTGTGGCACATGGGCTCAGTAGTTATGGCTCACAGGCTCTAGAGCGCAGGCTCAGTAGTTGTGGCCCACGGGCCTAGTTGCTCTGCAGCATGTGGGATTTTCCTGGACAAGGGATTGAACCTGTGTCCTCTGCATTGGCAGGCAGGTTCTTAACCACTGCACCACCAGGGAAGTCCCTAGTGGCCTAATTTTAGATGTGGTTTCTACAAATGCTCCGTATCAGAGTTTACCTACACTTTGCCTTATTCATTATATTTTCCTCTAAAATACTGACTATGAAATGCATTAGAACTAATTTTCTTTTTTTCATTAATATACCTAACTTCAGATGTAGCACCTCCTTCTCTACCTCCATTAGACTAACTTAGATCAGAAAAAGATTCCCTGGAAGTACATTTAATGTAGCCCATAGTCTAATATTCTTTCTTCTCTGCCACTCCATTAAGAGAAAAATCTCAGTCCCTTACCTCCTCTGTCTCTCCTAAAACGTAATTATGTATATTCTCATCATTTTCTTTCAGGCAGGCACACATATATTTGTATTCCTTCATTTATACTATCACAAGTAATTACCATGTATAATAAAATGTTAAAATAAACATTGAATGTAGCTTCATCGAATAGGTTGAAAGCTTATAGTTATAAATGACAGAGAGGGAGATTTAGGTAAATTAACTTCTTATTATGTGGAGTTTTCCTATAGTGGGAAAGACTTTCTCAAAGTAAGGACCATAAACACTACAGTCAAGCAAGATGCCAACTAGCAGAGATGCTACAAAAGGGATTGTTTGTATTACAGGGAGAGTTAATTGATCTCTAATATCCTGTCCAACTAAAGTATTTCATAAACATTTTTAAAAATTGAATTGTACAGGAATTCCCTGGTGGTGCAGTGGTTAAGAATCTACCTGCCAACGCAGGGGACATGGGTTCAATCCCTGGTCTGGGAAGATCCCACATGCCCCAGAGCAACTAAGCCATGCGCCACAACTACTGAGCCTGCAAGCCACAACTACTGAGCCTGTGTGCCACAACTGCTGAAGTCCGTGCGCCTAGAGCCCGTGCTCCACAAGAGAAGCCACTGCAATGAGAAGCCCGCACACCGCAACAAAAGAGTAGCCCCTCTCGCCGCAACTAGAGAAAGCCCGTGTGCAGCAATGAAGACCCAACGCAGCCAAAAATAATAAATAAATAAATTTATTTTTAAAAAAACCAAAACTGGGCTTCCCTGGTGGCGCAGTGGTTGAGAGTCCGCCTGCCAATGCAGGGGACATGGGTTCGTGCCCCGGTCCGGGAAGATCCCACATGCCGCGGAGCGGCTAGGCCCATGAGCCATGGCCGCTGAGCCTGCGTGTCCAGAGCCTGTGCTCCGCAACGGGAGAGGCCACAACAGTGAGAGGGCTGCATACCACGAAAACAAAACAAAACAAAAAAACCCCAAAACTCATTTAGAGTTAATGCTCCACAAAGTAAAAAACAGACTTTGAATAGAGACAATGCCTGAGGGTCAGGATGTGTGCTGCATCGTGCACTTCTCTTTTGATGCCCCTGACAGGGTTGGGCCAGTTCCATAAGAAATGAGGCATTTGCCCCTAAAATAACCTGTACTTTCATGGGGTAGGACAGAGGACTTGAGGCTAAAGAAAACTCCTGGATACTTCTGAAAAAGACAACCAGCAAAGGAATTGCTGAATTTATGAAGAGGTAGGAAAACATGAGGGATAGGGAGCTGACTCAATTTCATCTTCAAATTGGTAAATAGCAATATCATCACCGTTGTTCAGGAAAAAATAGTTTGTTTGTGCTACTGCAAAGTGTTCTAACAAACTGATCAGATGGTCAATATTTTTAAAAAGCTAATTTTCAAGACCTTGACTGTTAAAAAATTAATGTCCCTCCACATTTCTAGACACAACTTTTGGTGACCACTTGATTTCCTCATACAATTATCTTAGCTATCATCAAGTGGCATTAAGTATCTCTATAGAAGCAAATTAAATAGAGACAGGCCCTGCTCTTTCAGTTTACAGTTTCAATGAAGTGGGCAAAATAAAACTCTAACCCCTATTACAAACCCTTCAGATGTCACATTAAATAAGCAAACTACTTTCACACCTGCCTACTGTAGAGTGTGAGTCCACTTCCCACATTCCTCAAGTAATTATTTCATGGAAGTCTTTTCCTGGCCACTGTGGGATCACTCAGATCTTTTAATTTTTAGAAAGTGAATCTGTAAGGTATTCAGGTGAGTAAGGATAATGGCTTGTCCAATTTCAGGTCTAAGATTTTTGTTTGCAAAATTGAGCTCTAGAAATAAAAAGCCACAAATAGCTCTAACAGGACTCCCAAACTGAGGAAACTTAAGAGATGTTCTCATCTCCAAGTTCACTTTGATCTAGGCTTTTGGGAAGTGGAGAGTGGAGAGAGGTGTGCTGACTCAAGCAAACACTTACACTCAATTTCTAAAGTTCTGGGAACCATTCCCCATACCAGTCCGATGGCCCATCCTCCTGCCCAGGAAAGTTAAGATGCTGCCCAGGGTGCCCTCTGAAAGGGACCATGAAGAAGTAGGGGGTTGCTCAAGCCTCCCTCCTGGCAGCCCCTACCCACAGACAGCCCAAGGGCAGCACAGGCCAGCTTCAAGCATTACCCTCCCCTCAGAGCCTGCCCCTTTTCTGCCCAGCAATTTGCCAACATGCACAAGTAGTCATTCTATCTGTGCTTCCCATTTCTCCCCATGCTCACGCCCATGGCTCCAGGCACGCCAGGAGCCATATCCGCCTGACACAAGCCTTCTCTATTAACTACATCCCTCCTGCAAATCCACTACCCAGCAGCCCCTCAACACCCAGTCATTTGGAGACCCCATGCCAACTTGCACTTACTGAAATAATCCTTGTTACCGTTCTTACGCCACATCATTTGAGTGGGTTTCAGATCCCAAATTAAGTTACAAGCTGTTTGAGGGACAGGACTGTGCCTTTTATTTCTTTTGAGTCCCCCCTCAAAGTCCGGAACAGTGCCCAGCACAGAGTAGGTGCTTAAGAAATGGTGATTGGTGGTGATGGTCATGACTGGAAGTCAGAGGGTGGCGGAATCTCCATATGTGGGTCCATCTTCGGTCACAACTGAGAGAGTCCCAAAGGGCACATGATGTCACTCGCCTCCCTCACCACCTCCAACCCTGAGCCCACAGTCCTTCCAGGAGGACACTGGGTTTCCAGGCCCACTTGCAAGAAGCCAACTTCAGCCCCTCACCACGCTCTCCATTTTAGTAGGGTCCTTCTCTCTCAGGACCTTGTGGGGAATGCCTCTCCCTCGTGGACACCACCCTTAGATATTTCTGGTGTAAATAAGTGAACCTTTGAGTGGCCACCAAGAGCCCTCTCTGCTGAAGGGCTCAGTTTCCTCATTTGTTTTAGGGGTGGGAATGAACAGGTTGCCACCAAGCACCCCTGAAAGCTCAACAAAAGGAGAGGACCAGGTGGGTCCCTATCTTCCAGCGTTCCTGTCCAGAACAGAGGCTCTCAAGAGAACACTCATAGCCACCAGCAAGTTAGCAGCATCTGAACCCCCCAAAAGAGGGTCCAAACGCACCTGGCCTTGGACTAAACAAAAGACTCGGACCCAGGCCAAACTGGTCTTTTTCCTTTTTCTAACCCAACATGCTGGACCCCTGTGTGGTGTCTGGGAGGCAGTGGGCCTTGGGACCATTCCTGTGCCTCTCTGGAGCGATTTCCGCATTTGTAAAGCGAAGGGCCGGGATGGCAATCCCGAAGCCCCCTCCAGTTAGAAAACTGAATACAGAAGAGTCCAGAAGACCAGAGATCTCTGAACCTCAGGGGCGACGTAGGACCCTCGTGGGGCCAGGGAACGTTAGATCCGAAAACCCTAAGCCGCAGCAAGGCTTAAAGGGTCCCCTCGACGCCTCACCCTCCTCCGCCCGGGTTTCACAGATCAGCGAGCCAAAGCTGGGGTACTCCCGGGTGGAGCGGTGTTCAGATTCCAGCAGCTGCCCGCCGCCCGGGCGGACACCCCCTTTCCGGCCTTCCTTCTCCCCACCCGGACCGCGCGTGAGTCCTGCTTACCGCTCCGGAGGCTGGAGCCCTTCCGCAGCCCGACCACTGCATTAGCAGCTACAGAAGAAACCCGGCAAGCTCGGCTGCCGGGCTGTGTACACAGTCGCCGTGGCAACAGGCTGCTTCCGGAGATTCCGGAAGTAGGGGGTGGTGGCGGAAATGAAGTCCGCGGTCCTCTGTTGAGATACAAGTAAGGCCAGGGCCGAATTAGGAGGACGGGAGATGGGACCGATTAATCTAAAAAGACTGCGGCAGCTGCAGGCGCGAAGCCAGGGTAGGGGTAGCGGGGGAACGAAGGATGCGCAAGAACCAGGAAACGGGGCAGCCGGGCTTCCGGCGCACAGCAGTTTGAGACTACGGCGGCCGCGCAGCTCCGTCTAACTCCAGCCTTGCGCTCCGAGCTGCCGTCCACAGGCGCCTTCGCCCCGCCCAGCTTAGCTTCGAGCCAGCCGGCCAGGCCTGCGCAGTCGCGGCGGCCGGGGAAGATGGTGGAGGACGGCGCGGAGGAGCTGGAGGACCTGGTGCACTTCTCCGTGTCCGAGTTGCCTAGTCGCGGCTACGGCGTCATGGAGGAGATCCGGCGGCAGGGCAAGCTGTGCGACGTGACGCTCAAGGTCCCGGGTGCTGGGCGGCGCGGGGCTGAGGGCCAGGGGACCGAATGGGGAGGGAAGAGAGGCGGGGGATAAGGGAAGAGAGGTCTAGAGCTCAGCGGGGTGGGGAAAGGAGGTTGGAGGGAGAGCGAGTAGGGGAGAGAGGGGTGCTGACTGGGAGAGGGGGATTGGGGCTGAGTGGGGAGACGGACAGGGACAGCCTCTCAGCCCTTAGAAAGAAAGGCAGAGAGGTGCGCCGCTGAGGCCCTCAGAGTGGAGACATTGGGGTGCCCGCCTCCCTTTTCTGTCAGACGAGAGAAAATGGACTTGCAGCTCCTCTATGGACGAAGGGGCTGTGGCTCTCCCTACATTTTGATGGGCACTACGGAAGACCCTTTTCTTGCCACTACAGACGTTTCTTTGTGCCCCTCGAAGTTAGCTGCGCTGTGGTAGAGGCGTGGGCTTTTCCTGAGGAGTCATTGCTTGCCCTTGACTGATAGATTACTACCTTGTCTCTTAAGAGCTTTTAAAATCGCATCTGGAAATCTTTTGAGGTGGGCAACCACTCTGCCTCGCACTAGAAGGCACACTACCACCACCAGCAGCACCACAAAGGTCTCGGAGAATGGGCTGATGGGCTGCGTGGGGAGAGGGCTCTCTTAACCACCTGTTCCCTATTGGCATTCTGGGCGCAAGAGCCAGGCTTCCTCCCGTGCTTTGCATCCATTCCTGCTAGAGAGGCATGCTGTGCTGCTCCTTGGCCAAGCTGTTGAGCCAGGTGGGGCTCTCCAGGCGGGGAGATGCTGCTGCAAACCCTGTTCCCTGTTGGGGTTTGGCTAGAAGGCTGTCAGCATCTGTGAAGGACCCTGTTTAAAAAATAAAACTATGCAGAGATCTGTTTGCTCTTCTTATTTTCGACAGCATTAAGGAAACTTCCTCTTCCACATATTTGAGTCAGACCTCTGGAGACAGTAAAGTAGAATGGTTAAGAGTGTGGCTTTGAGAATGGTATATAGTTCAACCAAAGACTAAAAAAAAAAAAGTGTGGCTTTGGAGACAGAAGGATTTGGATTAAAATCCTTGGGAAAGTTACTTAATCAGTCTAAGCATCAGCTTTCCCAATGTAAAAATGGATGATTCCTAATTCTTAATATTCATACGAGGATTAAATGAGAAAATTTGTGGTATTCTTTGCATAATGCCTGGCCTAAGGTTTTCATCACTCTAAACCCCTCCTGAAGGAGATTAGTTTTCCAGTAGAGGAGTGAAGTGGACTGAGGGGGGAGAGCATCTTTAGTGGGGAACCAAAGGGTTTGAGAAAAATGAGCTGGAAGGAAGCAGAGAAAGTAAATATAAATGAGAGATTTTTGTCCACGGTGATTACATGGTAGTAGATGTCGAGGCTACTAGAGATTTGTAAACAAAAGAATGATCTGGTTGTGGCAGTAACACTTGGGGTGAGTAGAGACTAGTGAAAAGCAGTAATGGGGGCGAATTTTTGGATTAAGATTTAGGCTGTAAGGGTAAGCCAGGGAAAGCTTATAAGACACAGAGAAGCAAATAGGGAATGATAGAGTGAGATGGTCACACTACGTAAGTTAAATCATTGCATTTTGCCTCTGCACTTAATGCACATCTCAAGTATAGCAACCCCGTAGCATAAAAATGCTTGTGTGTTTTTTTCCATTGAAATACTTTTTGTTCACTCAAAGGGACAAGTAAATTATCAGAAGTGATTCCAGCTGAGAATGTCTGTCTAAATTGCTATATTAGTTTCAAGGATCTGGGACATAAGGACCAGTATAAAGGCATAGGCTAGAGCTGGACAGGACTGTAGAAAGCTCTGCTTCATTGGTTTTCTGACTATTCTGTGGAGCCTGAGGAGTAGTTCAATGCCCTGTGATGGTAGGGCCCAGAGAGAGGCCAAGCAAACCAAGCTCTGCCTCATTTCACTCCCCTTCCCTAGAGCTGCTCTGTGAAATCTGTTTCAGTCTCTCTTTTTTTTCTTTAATTAGTTAATTAATTAATTAATTAATATTTGGCTGCGCCAGGTCTTAGTTGCGGCATGCGGGATCTAGTTCCCTGAGCAGGGATGGAACCTGGGCCCTCTGCACTGGCAGCGCAGAGTCTCAACCACTGGACCATCAGGGAAGTCCCTCGGTTTCTCTTTTTCAAGATAGAGTCTTTCCTGAAACTTCTGGTGATTCCAGACTTTCTTCCAAATAAATAGAAACTGAAAAGCTGGTTGGAAGCTTTTTGGCGTAGGATGGGTTTATTGATTAGTGGGCCTCCCAGTGGGGCAGTGGTTCTCAAACTTTAGCAGACATTAGAATCACCTGGCAGCCTTGTTAAAAAACAGTTGTTCAGACATTGTTCACCCCAGAATTTCTTATTCAGTAGGTCTGGAATGGACCTGAGAATTCACATTTCTGATAACTTCCGCAGTGATACTATTCCTGGTCTCGGGCCACATTCTGAGAGCCACACCTGTAAGGTGGTGGACCTGTCCTTTTCTATGGGATATGTTCAGAGTCCATGGATCTTCCTTCAGGCTTCTGCCTACATGGAGTAAGCCTGGCTGTTATCATTCTAGGAGCTGATGGTGGGAGGGGACTGGGAGCTCTTGCTTCTGTATGCAGACTTTCCCTTAATCCCCCTGAATAGTACCACTTCATGTCTTCCTTGGTGCTCTGGTTCCTCAAGTCTGGAGTCTCTGGTTCATCCTGTCCAGAGAATAAACCTCCAGACTTCTGCTGGGGCAGTGATGGGGCACTTGCCTGGGGCAGGGAACCAGTACTGCCTGTTTACAGCCTTCCTTATGTTCACACCTTCAGAGGAAACCTGTATCTTGAACAGTTGAGTTTTGGAGGGTGCTCTGGAGTGACTTGCCCTCTAGAGCTCTCAGTATTCTCCATATAAGTCAGTTACTATCCGTTTGTCTGCTTTTCATCTTCCAAAATATGGCGACATTTCTAATCTGCTCTCTCAGCTTCTTTGTACTTGGGAGCTTTGCTATTCCTTGATTGTCAGTCTGAGAGGTAGCACAACACAGACTGGAGCTAGATCGCCTGGGTTTGAATACTGGCTCTGCCACTTATTAGCAGTGAAAACTTGGACAAGTTCCTTAAATGCTGGTGATTCAGTTCCTTCATCTATAAAATGGGGATCATCACCTACCTAGTAAGAGTGTTGAGGATTCCACTAGTTAATGCACTTAAAACAATCATGTAGCAAATATTCAGTAAGTAGAAGATATTTATGAATAATAACTTAATGGGATTTCCTATTAAGGGGAAGTGGAGATAAATGCATGTGTTCTGCCTGCCATTTTGAATTCGTTTTAGACTCGGTTTAATTCTAGATGGTTTTATCTAAACATTATGTTCATTGCCTTAAAAGTATTTGCAAAGCACTGGTCTACTTCCATAGCTTGCATTTTACAGATGAGGACCAAGCCTAGAGGAAGAGGGGACTCATCCAAGGTCACAGATTAAATTGGGCAGAGCTAGAACTAGAGACTAGACTCCTGGTGTCCAGACTCCAGGTCAGGTGTTCCTTCCTGCTCTCCTGTTGCCTCTTCTATCAGTGACAGTGACTGAACTGATTTCAGCTGCTACCATTTGAATTAATCTACCTCAGGTCAATTGTACTCATCCTTAACAACATGTCACCTTTTCTGTCTTTCCAAGTTTTAGGGAGAGTGTGACAGCATTAGCAAGCATGCCACTTTCTCAAAATTCACTGCCAACTCTTGAACCTTGCTTAATTTTCTTTTTGGAAATATTTGAAATTTAAATTCCTTAGGTGCCTGTTGGATAGTTAAGTAGAGGCATAACAGAAAAGAGTAATTTTATATCTATGGTGACTCGAACTTCTTTGAGAAACTGAAAGCACTGAACTCTCTCCCCAGAAAAATGCACATACTTACATATGTGCAAACTTTTGCATTCAGTCATAAGAGCAGTTCCCCTGGAGCCCATCTTTGGATCTTGGGTTATGAACAGAACTGAGTATTATTCTTTTATCAGGAAAAGCCCATGTCTTTCTCCTTGGCAAATCATTTTATCTTAAAGTTTAGAAGGATAGTGGTGCAAGACTTCTTGGCAGCCTGTAACATAAGACTTAGTCTGGGTAGAGAGGTTTGCAGTCACAGAGGCTCTTATCTCCTCTTCCCAACAGTTGGTTTCATCCCCTGTCCTCTGGGCTACCAGGAGCCCAGTGCTCAGGCCACATCTGTCATGTTCATCTGGGTCCAGCAAATTGGGCAGACTCCCCAGATGCAATGCGTGTTCTCCACAACCTCTTATTGATGAGATTTAGACTCACCAGATTCCTATATTTCTATTCTTTCCTCACATACTCCTTTCTTTTTCTTTATTTGTGAGAGCAGAATGGGATCACCGCATATACATACTATTCGCTGACCCATAAGCTTAGAAGAGACAGGAACCTCCTCTACACACACACACACACACACACACACACACACACACACACACACACACACACACACTCTGTTTTGCAACCACTAATAAAGGGTTCCTCAAAGGTCTGCTGGCATCAGTCTTGCCAGCATTTTCCCAAGGCCCTTGCTAAAGTTTTGAACCCAGATCTGAGAATTTAGCCTTCAGAAGGAAATATCTTTTCCATGGGTGAAAGGCACAGAAATACTCTATTTCCTTTTGCCCCACTGAATCCAGGTACACAATTTTCACTGAAACTGACTTCAAGAGCCTCACATTTGAGTGTGGAATCTTGCTTAATTTGCTGTCATGCTGATTTTGTGATGAAAGAGTAGGTGGAGAAGGATATCAGGAAGTGAGGCAAGGACTTGTTGATGCATGCCATTTTTATGTTATGTGTAGTGTGGTGAGTTACACGGGTGTAATTATAGAGCTAGAATAATCATATTAAAAGGAGCCATAGAGGTCTTCTATCAAAGCTATCCATCTTACAGGTGAAAAAACACTGAGGCTTAGTGATATTAAGGGATTGCCCAAGGCACAAAGCTATATTATCTGAGATCCAACACAGCTGTTTGGTGGAAGCATTGCTTTTACATCCTCTGTCAGATTACTCACCTGCCCTGCTAATGGTATAAAGCAGAGCAGGGAACAAACACCATCTGCAGTGTCATCTGTGAGCATGGAGGACAGTGATGTGTATGGCCAGATGCAACACCACTGTTCTATTTCAGGAGAGAAGACAGATGCAGGCTTTTTCTGCTAGTTTTCTGGACATATGAATTTTTGACTGTTTCGATTTGGAAATGACACTGTATTGGGAGATATTGTGCCTCTGAATATTGCTCATTCCCGGGGCTTTCTACTGTCTCTTTTCAGGTAATTGTGTTTCATTTTCAGCCTTGCCTCTTTTTTTTTTTTTTTTTTTTTTTTTTTGCGGTATGCGGGCCTCTCACTGTGTGGCCTTTCCCATTGTGGAGCACAGGTTCCGGACGCGCAGGCTCAGCGGCCATGGCTCACGGGCCTAGCCGCTCCGCGGCATGTGGGATCTTCCCGGACCGGGGCACGAACTTGCGTCCCCTGCATAGGCAGGCGGACTCTCAACCACTGCGCCACCAGGGAAGCCCGCCTTGCCTCTTTTTAATGAGTAATTAAAACTAAGGGCAAGAATGTGCTCCTTTAGAGCACGTGCGCACATATCACAATGTGCACTTGTGATATGAATTCATATTCATCAAAACGTCAGTTTTTGCTCTTTTTTCTGTGAGTTATGTTGTAGGTGATGCTGTTAAATTTGGACACCAATTAGATGAATGAGAGAGTTTGATGTTTCCTGACACGTAGGTGGGGAAAGAGGGTTGGAGATTGTATGGTTAGGGCACTCAAGATGGCTGTTCTCTTGCTCTCTGTATATCCCCTGCCCGGCCAGTGCCTGCTTCACCTGTACCCTACTCGTATGACTGACCTTCCTACACTCTTTTCCCCACCCCAGCTGGTGATTGTTCTTATCAAAGGAGCCGGGAGGGGTGTGCCCCTCTGCTGGTTTCCGTAGTAACTAATGAGCCCACCAGAGGTCAATTCCCCTATAACTAGTAATCTCCCCTTCCATGTGGGAGTGAAGACTGCCACCCTGTCCTGCCCGCTGTCTGCCGCACACGGTGGGTTGTCGCTCCAGGACCTTGCTTCAGACGTGTAAGGTCCCCCATCCATTACACCATTGATGTCTCTGTTGCTGCAGACTCCGGGCTCTTTCTTTGGTCTTAAAGCTGGACAAGAGCAGGCCATGTTGCCTGCTGTGTGCAGCCCAACAGAGGTATCTTGGAAAATCAGTTACTAGCTGAGCAACATTCATGGCATTCATCCTGAGGCTTCTGGAGCTTGGCGGGCCAGTTGGGTGAATTTAAGAAGCCTGTGTTTGGGGATGCTTCTTACTGCAGGTGGTTCCTCTATTGTTTTGTGCATGAGATTCCATTGTTTGCCCCTTGGCCATGCCTGGTTCAGCTTGTGGGCTGGTTGATGGAAAATGAGACCACATTGTTTTTCCGAAGATGTGTTCCTGTAGCCCCTCCTGAATTACAAGTATGGCATCTACCTTCCTACTTTTGGTTTGTTGACTGTTGGCACTCACATTGCCTCCTTGGCATAGAAACCAGCCAGCTTCCCCACCATCAGTTTAGGCCTTTTCTACCCAAACAGCTGATCACATCATTACTTGTTTCTAGGTGGGGAGAAGAGAGAATGAACCAAGATGTGTGAACCAGGAGTTGGCAAGCATTTTCTGTAAAGAGCCAGATAGTAAATATTTTAGGATTTGTGGGTCATACAGTTTCAGTTGCAGCTACTGAACTCTGGTGTTATAGCACTAGAGCAGCTGTACACAGTACATAAACGAATGGGTCTGGCTGTGTTCCAGGAAAATTTTATTTACAAAAACAGGTGTGGGCCAGACCCGTTGCCTTACCCATATTGTATACTGATATGGCCTTTGTAAAGTTTAAGGTTTTTGGAGTAGATTACACTTGCTTTATTGCCCCGGCGTATACTTCAGAAATCGGAAGCCTCTCTTGGTAAAGAGTACAGGTGAACCAGAAGTGAAAAACTTTCTTTTTCCAGCTTACCGCAGGTGATCATGGGACTGTCCTGGTCGGTGACTGAATAACTGACATAGGAGAAGTCACTGTTATATTTTGCATCTCATCTTTAAAGTCTTGTAGCTCTGCTGAAGCTTGAGGCAGACTATTCCAAAGCATTAACTAAAGACACCGTGCTCCCTTTCTGTCTTAGTTGAAGCTGAGGATGCTTAGCTGCTTGCACAATGGCAGGCCAGAGGAGACTGATGGCTCCTGTGTTCCAGTGGACCTGAGCGGCTGTGTGCAGGGCCGTGAAGGTAAGGGCCAGAGTTTGGGCTTTTGGCAGGCAAAGTAGATCAGTAGTTCAGGTATGGCCCAACATGTCTGGGCAGTGTGCTGCATATCTGATGAGAACACAAAAATGCTTTTTAGAAAATAAGCTCAAGAACAGATATTTGTGCAGGCATGTTCATAGCATTGTTGTTCACAATATGCAAAAGGTGGAAGCAGCCCAATGGTAGACTGCGTCAGTGGTTGAATGGATAAAA
This sequence comes from Orcinus orca, assembly GCF_937001465.1. Classification (NCBI taxonomy): domain Eukaryota; kingdom Metazoa; phylum Chordata; class Mammalia; order Artiodactyla; family Delphinidae; genus Orcinus; species Orcinus orca. Next base: position 40,433,048 of record NC_064568.1, on the reverse strand, counting down.
TGTGGCACATTTTGTTCCATATATACAATGGAATAATGTTCCATATATACACTGGAATATTATTCAGCCTTAAAAAGGAAGGAAATTCTGACACATACTGCAACATGGATGAACCTTAAAGACATTGTTCTAAGTTTTGAAATAAGCCAGTCACAGAAGGACAAATATCATAGGATTCTTCTTAAATGAGGTAACTAGAGAAGTCAAATTCATAAAAATAAAAAGTAGAATGGAGATTTCGCAGTGCTTGGGAGAAGGAGGGAATCGGGAGTTAGTGTTTAACGGGTACAGAATCTCAGTTTAGGAAGATGAAGAAGTTCTGGGGATGGATGGTGGTAATGGTTGTACAACAGCGTGAATGTACTTAATGCCACTGAACTGTACACTTAAAAATGGTTTAAATGGTAAATTTTATGTATATTTTACAATTAAAAAAGGAGAAGCTGAAGAAGACTTGTTAGCAAGTGGGCAAATGAGATTGCTCATAGTGCTTTGTGATTGGAGAGACACTAAAAACAGAATTTGTCTCTATCCAGATCCACTGATCAAAAACATTTCATACTAAACCTTTCTTCTTTAGCTTTTGCAGTAAGCTGCTTCAGCTGTTAAGAGCCACATTTTATTAGCTCAGCCCTGTGGCTGCACTTCAAGTGGTCACTTAAAAGGAATTGACTTCTAAGAGATACACATTTAAGTGATGCACACATGTTATAAGCTTATTTTTCCTGTACTGATTTGTAAAATCTAAATGTCATATAACCTTTAACAGAGCTATCCTGAGGATCAGCGAAACATACTATGCCATCCTGTCTTCCACTGAAGGTTTGTTGGCATAGTTTACAAGTTAAAAATGACTTTCAGATCTTTGCTCCAACCGCTGATTTTGGTCCTAAACACTAGACCTGCATTTCCATTTGTCCTATTGATCCTTATGCTCATTAAGTCTAAAATGAAGCCTCTTTCCCTTCTCAACAATCTCTTCTTTTGTTCCCTTTGTGTAAGGATGGCACACCACCCATCTAGTCATGTAGGATTGAAACTCTAGGATTGGCTTTGACTTGTCCCCTCTCTTTTAGGTGTATTTGTGGCATTTATCATAATGACAGTTACATAATTATTTACAGTATTGTAACTCTGTGAGAGCAGGGGCTGTGACTGAATCATTTACTGAGGTGTCTGCATAACAGGTGCTCAGTAACCCACTGTCCTAATTCAGACCCTCTTCACCTTTTACCTAACCTGGGGTTTCTTTAGCTCTAGCAACTTGCTGAGAATTCTTATAAACCCTTTAGGGGATGATTCTGGTATAGCTAAGGGATTGTTTTTCAGCTCTGATCATGTCATTCTCCTGCTCTGAGTGACTTCCCTTTCATTCTCATTCAGCAGTGTATCAGCAGATATGTCAGCGCCTTCCATGAGCCAAGTACTGTCCTAAGTGCTGGGGCTGCAGCAGCGAGCAGAGTAGGCAGAACCTCTGTGAGTGTGAGCTTACCTTCCAGCCTGGGGGTGTCGGGGACAGGACGACACAATAAACAAATGAATAGATATAAAATGTCCAGTGGTGATGCGTACTATGGAGAAAAATAAAGGATAATAAGGGGACTGAGTGCTGTTTTCTCAGAGGGACCAGAGCCAGTCTCTCTAAGTAGAGACCTGAAGGAAGGGAAGGAGGGATCCATGAGTGTATATGAGGGAAGAGTATTCTAGGTAGAGGGAATAATCAGCACAGCTGAAGCAGGAGCATAGTTGGCATTTTGGGGAAATAGCAGGCAGCTGGTGTGATAAGAATAACATGACCCAGGAGAAAAGTGGAAGGACACAAGGTCGGAGAGGTAGCCCCCAGGCCCAGCATAATTCCTTGCACAGTACAGTACAGCTCAGTAGATACTTGTTGAATGAGTGAGTGAATGAATGAATGAATGAAGCTAGACAGTATTTATTTATTTATGAATGAGTAAATGAAGAATCAGGGCAGGGCAGGGTGAGTCTTACGGGTGTATCTAAGAGAGGTAGGATGCATTTTCCATAGTTCATGAAGCAAGCACAGAATATCGTTTCCACTTTCCCCTTCTTGTCTGTTCAGGAGAGATAATGGTAATGGCCAGAGCAAGAGAGACCAATTCTGGCTTGTTGTTGAAGGAACGTCTGTTCTTCCACACCACAGAGAAAATCAGAGGTTAGAAACTTGTCAGGGGAGCAGGAAGTAGAACAGAGCTGCTCAGCTCTTGGTGGTTTTCAAAGGTGGTCCTACCCATGTTGGGTAAAGCTTGCCTTTTTTTTTTTTTTTTTTTTTTTTTTTTTTTTTTTTTTTGCGTTATGCGTGCCTCTCACTGTTGTGGCCTCTCCCATTGCGGAGCACAGGCTCCGGACGCGCAGGCTCAGCGGCCATGGCTCACGGGCCCAGCCAATCCACGGCATGTGGGATCTTCCTGGACCGGGGCACGAACCCATATCCCCTGCATCGGCAGGCGGACTCCCAACCACTGCGCCACCAGGGAAACCCAAGCTTGCCTTTTTTTTCCACATGTCCATAGGCTATCACTTTAAGTCAGCAAGACATCTGGGAAGAGCCATGGGGTAGTGGCAGTGCAGGAGCAGCAGCCGCTGGCTGGTTTTCTCTAGGATTAATGGAAGGACTGCTGATTTAACTGAATCTCTGATTATTCTAAGCTGCTCACAGAAATCTGTCACTGCCTTCTGTGAGGTATAAGATGGAGAAGCTTAAGGATGTTCTGTTGCTGTCGACTGCCGCTCTGGATGAATTTTCTAGGATCTCCACCTGTGTTCTTTTTTATAAATTAATTAATTTATTTTTGGCTGTGTTAGGTCTTCGTTGCTGTGCGCGGGCTTTCTCTAGTTGTGATGAGCGGGGGTTACTCTTTGTTGCAGTGTGCGGGTTTCTCATTGCGGTGGCTTCTCTTGTTGTGGAGCACGGGCTTTAGGTGCGTGGGCTTCAGTAGCTGTGGCATGTGGGCTCAGTAGTTGTGGCTCACAGGCTCTAGAGCACAGGCTCAGTAGTTGTGGCACACGGGCTTAGTTGCTCCGCGGCATGTGGGATCTTCCCAGAACAGAGCTCGAACCCACGTCCCCTGAATTGGCAGGCGGATTCTTAACCACTGCACCACCGGGGAAGCCCTCCACCTGTGTTCTTGATAGTCCAGTTCCTTCAGACTTGGCCCCTCTCTGCCTTTCTCCCCTAGTTGCCCACAGTCTCCGCCTGCTGGCTGTCTCTAAGGACCTAAGTTCTCCAACTTCTGGGGCTCTGTTCTAGTATTCCTTTGGCTTGGAGTACCCACTCACCTCGGCCAGCAGTCCTACCCATGCTTCAAAGCTCCTTTTGTAGTTTTCTCTTCTTAAGGGGAGAGAAGCGGCCAAACACACTCCTTCCTCTGTTCTCCTAAAGCACTTTGCATTTGTGTCTGTTCAGCATTGTCTTGTGGTTGAAAGTTTGCTTGCCTGACTCCCTGCCAACCTGTGTTTCTGTTGGGCAGAGACCCGTGCCATCTTCTTTCTTTTGCCCTATCACAGTGGAGAGTTGTTGTGTGAAATCCCATCTCTCTGAAGACAGTTTGCTCATATTCCTCCAGGTGCAGTTAATCTCTCCCTCTCCCACTTTAACCCCTCGTTACTCAGAGTATTGTCATTGCATCAGCATTGCCTGAGAGCCTGTGAGAAATGTAGGATGTCGGACCTACTAAGCTAGAATCTGGTGATTCTTACGTCCTGTGCACCTGAAAGTTTGAGAAACATTGCCTTAACACTTTGCACCTACCCCCCTTAGCATACTGAGCAGAATGTAGGTGTGTTAGAGAGTCTTTCTCCACCTCTAGATGTTGAGCTTTGGAAGCATGTGAAGCATCCATTAGTTAACACAGTACTTGGCATGTTTCAGGTGTTGAAAAGTGTTTGCTGAATTACCCTCAAGGGCCCCTGGCATTATGTTCGAGACGCTCCTTCAGTCAACATATTGTTGAAGTGCATTTAGCTGTGCATGGTGCTTTGCTAGGTACGTGAGGCACCCTGCTATGAGTAGGAGTCAGCCCCTATCTTTGACATTTAAAGATTGGTAAGGGAGAGAGCTACCCATCAGTTAACTATGAGACAAGGCAGAGTGTGATAAATTCCATAACTGCCCCGGTATCACCAGAGGCCTGAGGGAACACCAGAGAGACGGCAGTTGTTTCCAGTTTAGAGGGTTTGTGATGGTTTCATGGAGAGGATGGTGTCTGATTGGTACCTTGCAAGATGAATAGGACTTTGACAGACAGATATGGTAGGAAGAGGCATTCCATGCTGGGGATGTTCAAGGGCCCAGGCATGAAAGTGCATATGCAGGATGTTTCTTGAACAGGTAAGACATGGAGGAGCAAGGTGGAAGGTGTGATTGGGGAGGTGGGTTGAATGCAGACTGAACTCCTTGAATTCTCATGGTCAGGAGTCTGAACTGGTAAGAAACATTTGCAAATCACATGTGGTTGGTACAGTTAGATGTTGAGTGGTTTCTGATGACTCCTCCCTCCTGTCTCCTACTTACCTCCCATTCTACCTTGCTGGACGTGGGTGAGCCAGGGGAGGGTTTGGAAGATGTGGGGACAGGCCTGAGTGTTTAGCCAGCTCTTTACTGGCTCTTTCTGTGGGACCATAGCCCCAGGTCTTTTTTTAGTGCTAGCTGGTCAGCCACTTCCTCCCTCACCCCCTTCCTGAATCACTTACCCCGTGGGGCACCCTAAAGCAGAGACACACAAGCTCCATCACAGAGGGTTTCACACAGTGTGCTTTAAATGTCATCAAAACCCCCGACCAAACCAATTCCGTATGTTTCATTGTACTTGTCATCTGTTTCCCGGCCCCATGGGTTTGTGAGGACTAAACATTTCTGTGTAGGGTAGGATGGATGAGCATTCCTCTGACCGTGTTCTGGGCTGGCAGGCAAGCTATCCAGCATTCAAGATGAAGTGACACCCCCCACACCCCATTTCATTACATGCCACCTTGTTAGACATGCACCTGAACTAGACAACTGTGGAGTGGCTTATTTCTTCCAGGGTTGAGAATGCACTGTTAGTTTGGAAGGCAAGCCCTCCGCCAGTTGGCCCCAAGCCTTATCTTTTCCTTGAGGCTTTTACTTCAACTAATAAATTTTCAGATAAGGTTAGAGAGTAACACTCTTTACGCTTTCTGTAGTTAAGGGCCAGTGCCTTCCTCCCACTAGTTCTACCAGCCCTGAGCCAGAAGACCAGGATTCAAAAGAAGAGGTGAAACTCATAGAAGTTTTGTTACTTTTATCCCAGATGAAGGACTGAGAGCTACCTTTTAGATGAAATCGTTTTAGGATTCATTAAGAAGACTTGAGAATGAGGCACTAAGTGCTAGGATACAATCCTTCCTTTCCATGGGAAGAATATTCAGCCTTGATGTGGAGACATTCATTAGGGACAACATAGTGTGGTATCTTGTGTGCTAGAGGCTTGTACCAGGTGCTACAGGAAGGGGAGAGCTGACTGCCTGGAAGTCAGGTTAGCCCCTCAGGAGGGAGCATTTGAGCTGGATCTTCAAGGATGAGGAATAATTCACCAGGCAGAAAAGTAAGGGATAAGGATCCAAGCAGAGGGAATAGAGCGATGTAAGGGAATTGGCAGAGGCTTGGAAGAGAGGCATGGTGGGGAATAAAACTGGTTAGGGTCAATCGGCGCCAGTTTAGAATTTGGATCTGACTCAGGCAGTAGGGAGCTCAACAAAATGGAGACTGACACGACCAGACTCAATTTTAAATCGAGTGGATTCATTCAGAAACTTCATTCATTTAACATATACTGAGTGTTAATTGCTAGACTATTCCAGGAAACATGAAAGATTGCTCCCTTGGTGGGACTCGTGTTTTAGGAGGATAGGTAAGTTCGTTTTGTCAGGCAACCACCATTTGCTCGTCAAGGTTACCAGTGACCTCCACTTCCATGATGTAGAGCTATTCCATGACCACAGAGATCTCCCTTGTGCTACCCCTTTATCATCAGGCCCATCTCCCTCCCACCCACCATCTCTAATCGCTAGCAACCACTAATTTGTTCTCCATCTCTGATTTCAAGAGTGTTATATAAATGGAAACAGAGTATTTGACCTTTGAGATTGGCTTTTTTCACTCAGTGTAATGCATTTGAGGGCCATCCAAGTTGTTGTGTCGATAGTTTTTCCCTTTATAGTTCTGAGTAGTGGTCCATGGTATGGATGCACCACGTTTTGTTTAACCACTCACCCATTGAAGAACATTTAGGCTCTTTCCAGTTTGGGCGTATTACGAATAAAGGTGCTGTGAACATTCATTTACAGGATTTTGTATGAATGTAGGTGTTCATTTCTCTGGGATAAATGCCCAAGACTACAACTGCTGTGCCACATGGTAAATTCATTTTCAGTTTTAGAAGAAGTCACCAAACTGCTTTCCTGAGTAGCTGTACCATTTTACATTCCTACCAGCATATGTGAGTGCGATGGTTAGTTTTGTGTGTCAGCTTGACTGGGCTTTGGTGCCCAGTTGTTTGATCAAACACCAGTCTAGATGTTGCTGTGAACATATTTTTTAGATGTGATTAACATTTAAATAGTAGACTTAGAGTAAAGCAAGTGACTGTCCTTAATGTGATGGGCCTCATCCAATCAGTCTAAGGTCTTAAGAGCAAAAACTGAGGTTTCCCAAAGAAGAAACAGTTCTTCCAGGTTGCAAGATAGAAACCCTGCCTTTATTTCCCACTTGCTGGCAGATTTCAGTGAATTTTTGTATAAACTGAGGTTTATGTCAGAGTTCCTTTTTTTGCTTAAAGACGTCCAATTGCTCCAGTCTTATTTGCTGAAAAGACTGTCTTTCCTCCATTCAAGGTACACAAATGGTTGTGTACCTTTGTCGAAAACCAGTTGGCTGTACCTGTGTGGGGCTACTTCTGGGTTCTCTGTTCTGTTTCATTGGTCAGTGTCCCTATTCCTGCGCCAGTACAGCACAGTTTTGCTTATTCTAGCCATCTGTGTAATAAATCGTGAAATGGGTAGTTACTCCTCCCACTGTACTATTTTATTTTACCTTTTTCCCCCATTGTAACTGTTTTCAGTTGTACAATTCAGTGGCATTAAATGTATTTACAATGTTGTATAGCCATCACTGCTATCTATTTGTAAAAACTTTTTCATCACCCAAAGCAGAACTCTATAAACATTAAGCAATAATGCCTCAATGCCCCTTATTCCAGCCCCTGGTAGCCTTTGTTTTATTTTTGTCCCTATGATTTTCCCTATTCTAGACCCTTCATATAACTGGAATAATAAAATATTGTCCTTTTGTCCCTGATTTATTTGGCTTAGTATAATGTTTTCAGGGTTCATCTATGTTGTAGTATGCATTAGAATATCATTCCTTTTTTAAAAAATAGTCTTTTGTTTTGTTAGAGCAGCTTTAGGTTCACAGCAGAAATGAACAGAACACAGAGATTTCCCATACACTCCCCGTTCCCACTGCACACACAGCCTCCCCCACTATCAGTATCCTGCACCGGAGTGGTACATTTGTTACAATCGATAAACCTATATCGAGACATCATTATCACCCAAAGTCCATAATTTACATTAGGGCGCACTTTTGTGATAAATGTGTCATACATTTATCAAAAACCATATTCTGTGCCTAAAAATCTGCCCTAAATGTTATCTGTGCTCCACCTATTAATCCCTCCCTAACCCCTGGCAACCAGTGATCCTTGTACTATCGCCATACTTGTGCCTTTTCCAGAATGTCACGTAGTTGGAATCATACAGTATGTAACTTTTTAAGATTGGCTACTTTCACTTAAATATACATTTAAGTTTCCTCCCGGTCTTTTCATGGCTTGATAGCTCATTTCCTTTTTTTTTAAAATTTATTTTTGGCTGCATTGGGTCTTTGTTGCTGCGCACAGGCTTTCTCTAGTTGCAGCGAGCAGGGGCTACTCTTCATTGTGGTGCGTGGGCTTCTCATTGCAGTGGCTTCTTTTGTTTCAGAGCACAGGGTCTAGGCGCGTGGGCTCAGTAGTTGTGGCTCGTGGGCTCTAGAGCGCAGGCTCAGTAGTTGTGGCACATGGGCTTCGTTGCTCCGCGGCATGTGGGATCTTCCTGGACTAGGGCTCGAACCCGTGTCCCCTGCATTGGCAGGCGGATTCTCAACCACTGTGCCACCAGGGAAGTCCCAGCTCATTTCTTTTTAATGCTGAAAAATATTCCATTGACCTGATGTGCCACAGTTTATTTATCCACTCACCTACTGAAGGACATCTTGTTTGATTCCAGGTTTTAGCAGTAATGAATAAAGTTGCTATAAACATTTATGTGCAGATTTTTATGTGGACGTACATTTTTAACTCCTTTGGGAAAATCCCAGGGAGTGTGATTGCTGGATTATATGATAAGAATATGTTGAGTTTTGTCAGAAGGTGCCAAACTGTCTTCCAAAGTGGCTGTACCATTTTACATTCCCACCAGCGATGAATGAGAGTTTCTGTTGCTCCACATCCTTGTCAGCATTTGGTGTTGTCAGTGCTCTGGATTTTGGCCATTCTAGTAGATGTGTATTTTTACCTCTTTGTTTTAATTTGCGTTTCCCTGATGACGTGGTGTGGAGTATCTTAATATGCTTCTTTAATACGCTTATTTGTCAACTGTGTATCTTCTTTCGTGAGATTTCTGTTAGTCTTTTGCCCATTTTTAAATTCAGATGTTTTCTTGTTGGATTTTAAGAATTTTTTGGATATTTTGAATAACAGTTCTTTATCAGACATGTGTTTTACAAATATTTTCTTCCAATCTGTGGCTTCTTTCTTGATTTCATTCTTTTTAAGGCTGAATGATAATCTGTTGTATGTATATACCATGTTTTGTTTATCCGTTCATCTGTTGATGGGCACTTGGGTTGTTTCCATCTTTTGGCTACTGTGAATAATGGTGCTATGAACATGGGTGTAGAAATACCTCTTTGAGACTCTGCTTTCAGTTCTTTTGGATACATACCTAGGAGTGGAATTGCTGTGTCATATTGTTATTCTGTGTTTAACTTTTTGAGAAACCACCAAACTGCTTTGCACAGTGGCTACACCATTTTGCATCTCACCAGCAGTGCACAAGGGTTCCAATATCACCACATCTTCACCAGCACTTGTTATTTCCTGTTTGGTTTTTCTTTTTTTTTTTTCCTTGATAATAGCTATCCTCTCGAGTGTGGTGTGAAGTGGTGTCTCATTGTGGTTTTGATTTGTATTTCCCAGATGATTAATGATGTTAAACATCTTTTCATGTGCTTATTGGCCATTTGCACTTAATTTTTTTTTTTTTTTTAAAGGAAGAGTAAAGCCTTTTTTTTTTTTTTTTTTTTAATTTTTATTTTTGGCTGTGTTGGATCTTCGTTTCTGTGCGAGGGCTTTCTCTAGTTGTGGCAAGCGGGGGCACTCTTCATCGCGGTGCGCGGGCCTCTCACTATCGCGGCCTCTCTTGTTGCGGAGCACAGGCTCCAGACGCGCAGGCTCAGTAGTTGTGGCTCACGGGCCTAGTTGCTCCACGGCATGTGGGATCTTCCCAGACCAGGGCTCGAACCCGTGTCCCCTGCATTAGCAGGCAGATTCTCAACCACTGCGCCACCAGGGAAGCCCTGCACTTAATTTTTGTTAAAAATTGTTTTAGCTGTTTTAGTTCCTTTGCCTTTCCATATAAATTTGAGAATAATCTTTATATCTATAAAAATAATCTTGCTGGAATTTTGATAGGAATTGCATTAAATCTGTACACCAGTTTGCAGAGAATTGACATCTTTTTTGTGTTGAGTCTTGTAATCCTTGGACACAGTATGTCTCTCCATTTATTTAGATCTTTGATGTCTTTCATCAGTATTTTGTAGCATGTAAGTCCTCTAAATCAGCTTGTTGGATTTACACTGAAGTATTTAATTTTTTGAACAATTATATAATTATATTTCAAATTCTGGTTCACACGCGTTAATAGATAGTATGTGGAAATACAGTTGACTTTCTATGTCAATATTGTGTCCTGTAGCCTTATGTACTGTGACCTTGCTGAACTCACTCATTAGTTCTAGGTTAGTTCTGTGTGGGGTTTGGTGTTTCTGTGTGGGGTGGGGGTTGGTAGATTGCTTTGGATTTTGGACATAAACTGTCGTGTCATTGGCAGATAGGGATAGTATTATTTCTTATTTTCTGATGTGTATTCCTTTTATTTCATTTTGTTACCTTACTGCACTGGCTGGAACTTACAGGACTATGTTAAATAGCAGTGGTAGGAGTAGACATTCTTGCCTTTTTCTTCATCTTAGGGGAGGGCATTCAGTCTTTTACCAGTAAGTATGAAGTTAGCTAAAGTTTTTTTGTAGACATTCTTTATCAAGTTGAGGAAATTACCCTCTACTCCTAGTGTTTATCATGAATAGGTGTTGAATTTTGTAATATGCTTTTTCTGCGTTGATTGAGAGGATCATGTGACTTCTTTTTCTTTTAACCTGTTATTATGGTGGGTTATATTGATTAATTTTTGAATATTGAACCTGCCTTGGATCCCTGACATAAACCCTACTTGGTCACAGTATATAGTTCTTTTCATGTATTGCTGAATTCTATTTGCTAATATTTTGTTAAGGGTTTCTGCATCTATATTCATGAGGGATATTGGTCTGTCGTTTTCTCTTTTTTTGTATGGTCTTTGTCTAGTTTGGGTATTAGGCTAATACTGGCTTCATAAAATAAATTTGAGTTGTCCCCTCCTCTTCTATTTTCTGGAAGAGATTGTTTAGAATTGGTATTAGTTCTTTTTTAAATGTTTGGTGGAATTCTCTAGTGAAACCACCTGAGCCTGGAGACCTTCTTTTCGGGGGTTTTAAAATTACAAAATCGATTTCTTTATTAGCTATAGGGCTATTAAAATGATCAGGGTCTCATTTTGGAGGGGGAAGGGGAGGGGGAGTGTGAGCTATGAGTAACATTTCTTCAGAATCTACTGTTCACACTTACAGAGGAGGACACTAAGTAGCCCTAGCTCCTGTCCATCTGACCTCAGGCAGGTCACATACCCCAGTTATGATGGGGATTCAGATGCTGGGTTTGGCTATCCCTATCTAACGTTATGATATTTTTCTCAGAAGATAACTGCTAGGAATTCGAAAAATGAGTCATCCATGCAACAGGTATCTGTTGCCCATTTCTGCATCCCCCGCAGTGTTCCCAGTCAGTAAAACACTGTGTTTGCTTTATGCCTATGATGCCTGTAGCAGATGCTGTCACCCTGGTGTTTTCACACATGGGGTCCTTTAAGACCTAACTGTTGAGCAGAGTGGGGACCTTGAGGCACCACCGGGGTGCAATCAGAGCCGAAACCACCTTTAGTTAGAGCCCATCTATTAAGATCAGGAAGGAAGGTCCCCCTTTCCTGCATTTCCCCAGGGCTTTCTCCAGACCACAGTGCTCAGAGCTCTGGCTCTTAATGGCAGAACTAGCCTCAGTAGTCTAGACCAATCATTTATTGGCTCATGTAATCAAACAGGAGAACAGATAGGGTTGATGATGGGCCTGGGGGACTGAAATGCTGCTAAGACTCGTCCCCTCTGTGGTCAGCATCCTTCTCCCACTGCAGACTGCTTCATCACACATGGAAGGGGATGGAGCACCTGATAGCTCCTTGTTACCTGGAGGGATTGTCCCTCTTCCTTCTTCCTTATTTGAAAAATCCTGAGGAAGGGTCTAATTGGTAGGGCTTAGGTCATATTTTGTATAGTGTGGTGGGAATGAAGATAGAAGACATTCCCAGAAGAAAGTAAGGCACACTGAATAGAGCTGACATGAGATAGAGTCCATAGCTAGTCATGTTTGTTTGGAAGGTTTTTAGTGGCATGTATTGAAGCTACAGGTGTTTTCTGTTAACCTTCAAGTAACCTAAAACTGTTAATAGATCATCATCATCGTACTATTATAGATCATTCATGGTTAATATATTATTATAGCAGTATTAACACATAATTAATAGCTATATTTATACTACATAGCTATATAGAGATCATATGATATCTAGTTGATAGTAAATAATAATAATAGATTGTTGTACTAGCCCTCAAGTGTTGTGGTTATTTGAAGATTTACTGTGCCTACTTATATATGTAAGAAAATTTTGAAGGAAATGAGTAGAAAAAAAGTCACAGTGCCTCCTTCTCAGTCTTCCATATCCTTTTCTAAACTTAACTGAAAGAACCTGCAGTCCATTTTGACTATAACTTTTAGTGAAACTGCCTTTTTGTCTACAGGGTTAATTTATTTTCACAGGGAATTGTTGATTTTTCTGGGCAGCTATTAAGGATAGAGTTGGTATTTTAATTTCAATAAATATTTACTGAACTGTTTAGGGGATGTACAAGACCCTTATTACCTCAAAGAGTTTGAAGTCCACTGGAGTAGGTAAGAACAGAAAAGTACAGTTCTTGAGACTGAAGCTTCCCATCTCTAACATGGAGTAGCCTTACTTGTCTCACATGTTAAGATTTTGGTTGCCGTGGAGAGGTGGGCTGAGCTGGCTTTGTGCTGGGTGGTCGCTGAATAACGTGGAGGATTGGTTGATACCTGAGGTTGGAAGGCAGATGCTTCAAGGCATCTCCATGCAGTCCACCTCCTATGTATCTGATGGACAAGGCTGCATTATTTGCTGAGGCTAATTAGCATTGAAACTCCATGGGGGTGGGGGGTTGGAGGAAGAATAATTGTATAACTATGATTAAGAAACTGAAGTTTTGGGCTTCCCTGGTGGCGCAGTGGTTGAGAGTCTGCTTGCCAATGCAGGGGACACGGGTTCATGCCCCGGTCCAGGAAGATCCCACATGCCGCGGAGCAGCTGGGCCCGTGAGCCATGGCCGCTGAGCCTGCGCGTCCAGAGCCTGTGCTCCACAAGGGGAGAGGCCATAACAGTGAGAGGCCCACGTACCGAAAAAAAAAAAAAAGAAACTCAAGTTTTAGGGACTTCCCTGGTGGTCCAGTGGTAAAGAATCCGCCTTCCAATGCAGGGGACCTCGGGTTCGATCCCTGGTCAGGGAACTAAGATCCCACATGCCCTGGGGCAACTCAGCCTGCACACCATCGCATGCCTCAAGGAGAGAGAGAAAACCCGCAGGCCACAACTAGAGAGAAGCCCACGTGCTGCAACGAAGAGACCACATGCTGCAGCAAAAGATCCTGCATGCTCAACAAAGATCCCGCATGTTGCAACTAAGACCCAATGCAGCCAAAAAAATAAAGAAAATAAATAATAATTTTTTTAAAAAAAGAAAGAAACTGAAGTTTTAAAAAAAAGGCATTTGGTGGTTACAGGCTATTCATGACTCCAGAGTGAATGCCTTAGCTCACTTCCTTTTGAAAAGGAGCAAGTGTTGTATAAGACACTTTATCTCAGTGTTGGATTCCACAAAGTGCAGACAGATCATACTGGTTTGGCAGGGGAGTCTGTGAATACCAGCAGAAAATCAGGTGTGACGTGGGTGGAGAATGGGGGTTGGGGGGTCTTAGATAAGTGATCAGCATCTTCTTTCTAGAGAATGTGTTCACATCCCTCTTCATAATATTTCTTCCCTGTGACTCTAGAGCAGAGGTCAGCAAACTTTTTGTATAAAGAAGCAGATAGTAAATATTTTTGGCTTTGCAGGCCATTGGTCACTATCACAGCTGCTCAGTTTTGCCATTGTATGGGCATGTCTGTGTTCCAATTAAACTTTATATATGGACACTGAAATTTGGATTTTATACAATTTTCGCATGTCATGAAATATTAGGGTTGATTTTTTTCAACCATTTAAAAATGTAAAAACTACACTTAGCTCATGGGTCACACAAAAAACCAAGAGGCAGGAAGGCCGGATTTTGGCCCATAACCATGGTTTGCCGACCCTTTCTCTAAAGGTCTTAAAAATGAATTCTGTAAAGTTCTCAATTTAAGGACATTTTTTTAATTTAACAAGCACTTATTTAGCACTTAATATGTGCTACGCACTGTTTTAAATGCCATGCATTAAATGCTAATTTAATCTTCACAGTAACCCCATGAGTGAGGTACTGTTTACCCCATTTTTGCAGATTTCGTGAATTGAGGCACAGTGAAGCTAAGTAGCCCAGAGTTACGCTGCTAGTAAATGGCAAAACCTAGATTTGAACCCAGGCAATTTAGTTCCAGAGTATGTTCTTATCTACCATGATATACTTACTGTCTCTCTTAATTATCGACTTTATAGCCCAAAGGAATTTTGGAGATTAACCCATCGCTACTCATTTTTACAGACTCATTCTTACACACAAGATTCATAGCCTTTATGATTCAAATGTGTGCCTTAGTAAAATTATGGATTACTATTTATGCACTTTCAGCATCTCGTGACTGCCTAAATGCTTAGTCTTAAACCCCACTGATCCCAAGGGTATTCTGTCTGCGCAGGCAGGGCACTTAACTGTTCACTTATTGTTTAATTTATGTTCATTGTGGGCTCCTTGAAGGTAGGAGCAATAGTATCAAAATGTTTTCCGTCAAAGAGAAATCAATTCTGGGTATATCTTTTGCTTTCTTTGGGAACACCTGTCTCAGATTACTTCCAACTCAGATTTTGTCCTGCTGCTTTTCCTGCTTGAATAAGCAACTGGTTGAATCTTGCGCCTCGCCTGCCTGTGATAGGGAACAGAATTTGTGGTGTCATGCTACACTATCCCTGTTGATCCAAAGATACCACCAGGGCAGGGTCAGGAATGGAAGATTTCCCAGTCTTTCCAAGGAAGAAAATGGGAGGAGGAGGAGGTGTGTGTGTGTGTGTGTGTTTTAAACCAAGTCAAAACTTAGGTAGACATGAGGTGCTCAGGATTTCTGGTTCCTTTTGCTCAGTCAAGGTCTCAGACACTACTAACTAGAAGGGACCTCCAAGAACCTCTGGTGCAGGGGTTTCTGTGCTACAGGGATTCTGCAATTATTGCAGGGGACCCTCAAATCTATATGTGCACCAATCTGTGGGCCAGATAAATTATATCGTTTAGGTGTATGTACAGTTACTTTTCAAATGCATGTAGATTCCATCATGATTAAAAAGAAAGCTTTACTGAATTCGTGATAGGCTACTGTTAACACAACTACTACCTTTTGAGAGCCCTGATCCAGTTAAAGCCCTTTATTTACAGATGAAGAAACTGAGGCTCAGGGGTAAAGGGAAGAGATTTGCCTGGGTCATACAGAACAGGAAGAGCTGGCCTTGAAATCGGTGCAGTTTATATGTATCATATGGCTTGTGCTCTCTGTCTACTCTGGCATGGGCACAGGTAGAGACTGGCAAGTATTTTGACCTTTGACGCCATGCTGAACTTTCTAATAATGCCTAACAGAGTGGTTGATTGTGATATTTTTTCCAGTATTTTTGGTGCTGCTTTTAAGAAGTTTTTTTAAACTAGTATATTCCTTGCTGTGCACCCTGTAAGTAATAATCCTATATTCCAACCTGGAAACCTGAGATATGGTAAAATTAGGCAGCTTGCTTGTATCTGTAGTAGAGCTGGCCCTAAAACTCAGAGATTTAATCTCTCTCCCAGGGTTCTATTAATCAGACTGAACTTGAGAGGATTTCAGATATTTATATCTTGGTCTTTCATGGCTGTTGCTCTCAGCTGGGTGCAACAAAAAACTTTTAAATCTCTGTTAAGTGCCTGACGCTGTGCTGGGTGTTTTCACATGTATTGTATATAACTTAATTTAACGAGACCAAAGTTGCAATGCTGAGGCCCCTCTCAGAACAAGCTAAGTAGCACTCTGGTCCAAAGCCCATCCATCCAGGCATTTATTTATTTATCTGTTCACCATTATGGAGCACTTCTGTTGTTTGCAAAAGTGCCCTTGAATTATTCCCATTGGTGCCCAGGCTAGGACAAATCAGCACAGATCCATCCCTCCAAACAAGACCCAGGATTGACAGCAACATTAGCTTGGTCTGCACAGGACAATACTTTTTTCCCATTGGAGCTTCAGGAATTTGGAGTGTCCCTGGTCATTTGGTCAAATGATGTTCATATCAACCATTCTTAAATTAGATCTTCTCAAATACACTTGAGAAGTCAGATGAATAGGAACGGTCTCACTTTTTTAGTTGGGAAGCCAAACTTGGAGGGGACGTGTCTGAGGTAACATAACTGGTGAGGGCCTTCTAACTCCAATGTTGATGCCACACCACCTGTCTGGTGGACCACCACTGCTCAGGAAAAGGCTCTGTGTCCACTCTTTGTAGAAGCTAAGTGGCAAGAATGCTCAGTCTTTGCTGCAGTTTTAGTGGAAGTGGTTTGGGCATTCCAGTTTGAATTGATTTTTTTTTTTTCTTAGAAGCAAATTTGGCAGTATTGTGTATACCTAGGAAATCTTGTGATTGCCCCTAATTTGCTCCACAGATGCTGGTCATTGCAAATCATCCCACAGTGATTAAGTGGCTGGTGCTGATACACACGTAGTAAGTGGTCCTGTGAGCACGGGCAGTAGAGGTGTGTTGTGTACCTAATATCTTGATCCCACCTGGGTAACTTCCACATGTGTGTTTGTGAGTTTAGCTCTTTCAGTTCAGAGTGTTTCATGATACCATAGATTCGTTTCTTTCCTTCCCTCCTATCTTGTACTTTGAACCTGGGTCTTCCCAATACTTTACTATCTGATTCCATTTAATTCACTAACATTTAATTAAATTCATTTGATTTACTGTCTGATTCAATTGCATTGCTAATACTTTATGATTATAATATTGTTTTATTAATATTTGTAATATTGTTTGTTTAAAGGTAGGTATAGCAAAATGTGATTAAAGGTAGAGGTATATGCCAAATAGCCTTAACTTTTCTGACCAATCAATTATATGTTGCTTATTGATTATTTTTTCCTAAATTCTGTAGCAACAGTTCACATTTCTTTGCCACCTTAGGGATGGAAAAGGGAGGAGATTTGCAGTAACAGTGTGTAATTGAAGATCAGTGGAGAAAGTAGCCTTTGCGTGGACCTGTGTAATTCAAGATGTTAAAATAGGGAACACACTGTACTCCTGTATAAGCTGTAGTTTACAATATTAGATTTATCATTTGGATTTCCCATTTGTCCCTTTTTTTTTTAGGGAACTTTTTATTTTGAGATAATTGTAGATTCACATGCAGTTAAGAAATATTAACAGTGAGATTCCCATGTACCCTTTGCCCAGTTACCCTCAGTTGTAATATCTTGCAAAATTATAGTACAGCATCACAAGCAGAATATTGACATTGACACAATCAGCTACTCTTATTCAGATTTGCCCAGTTTTACTTTCATTCACCTGTGTGTATTTAATTCTGTATACTTTTATTATGTGTGTTAGTTTATTTTTTAATTCTAAAAATTTCCCAGTTGGCTGAGAACTTGAGCTGGGAGGGGTGTGTTATTTACTGGGTCCCTCTCAAACTCCACCAGTAAACAACTCAAGTATAATTTCCTTTCACATAATAGCTACTTAACTGGGGCAAGTTAATTCTAAATCTTGGTTTCCTCATCTATAAAATGGAATTCACAATAGCTACTTAATGCAGAGGGTTGCCGTGAGGACTAAAATGAGAAAATATGTGTAATGGGTACTTAGCAAAAGGAACTTCATAAATGATCATCTCATTTTCTTTTTTTTAACTAAGAGTACAGTGAGAGTATTTGGGTTTTTTTTTAAGCTTTTCACAAAAGTGTATTATCCTAGGATTGTAGAATTGGAAGGTCCCTTAATAGTTTTAGAATCAGTGAAGGACTTCCCTAAACATTCTTAGGTAATAAGCTGTTATTCTTTGTGATAAACTAAAATGTGCCTCCTTGTACCTTGCAGATCTGCCCTCATCCACGTGATAGCCCTTCTAGTCTTTGAGGACAGCTATAGTCATCCCTAAATTACCTATCCTTTAGCCATTCCTCGTAAGATGTAGCTTCCAGACCCTTTCCCATCTTGGTCTCACTCTTCTAGATAAAGAAAAATTAGTTGTTCCCCTTAACTGAACAGAGAATTCAGATGTAATCTGCCTAGCATATCCCAAGATAGGCCTGTCTTCTCTTTAGCTGAGCTTTTTTGGGAAATCAGGTCACCTAGTTCGTGCACATACAGCTTGTTCTTTTGTCTTCTGTTTACTTTGTAGATGGAAAATAAATGCATAGCAGTGTAACACAGCAAACTGAATGCACATTTTGCCCTCATTTCCTCCTGTAATCCCATTAAAATGATAGTAAGAGGGAAAAGAGAGATCGGCAAATGAGAGGTCAACGGAATGTCGAAGCCAGGAAGCAAGTGTGATTAACTTAGTGGGCCAGAGGAACTGAAGGTGCCTGCTTTGGCAGGGAGTGGTGGGGGGGAACTAACAAAGAGGATTTGTAATGCAGAGCCCTGGAATAGCTCCAGAATCGGAGAAACCAAATATTGGAAACAGGAAGATTAGTCGAAAGTCTATGTGAAAAGCATTTAGATGCCTACAACCCCTCCTCTACTCTCTCAGGAGACAGATATTTTAGTCTTAGATATTGAACCAGAGACACACCAAGCACAGAAGATGAGATGGAATATGGAGCAAAACTGAAAATAGGGGCTTTAAGACAAAGTTCTGTATAGTGATTAATAGGACCATTCCCCTTTCTCAATTTTCAGAGTATCTGCAGGCAGGTGCTGTCATGCAAGAGACTGAAAGATCCTCCTCTGATAAATTTAATCCCAGAGAAAAAGTCTTAGCGATACTGTCTACTTTTGGGGATCCTCAATAAAATGACAGATTCTTCTTGCCTGATCACCCTAATGTGAAGCCCATAAGTTGGCAAGCTTAGCTCCCCTACACAGAGCTTTCAAACAGCTTCTAAAAGTATGAGCAGATAGCCAAGTGTCATGAGACAGTTAAAGAACATAAAAGACAGAGTCCAGGGGACCTCCCTGGTGGTCCAGTGGTTAAGACTGCACTTCCAATGCAGAGGGCGCGGGTTCCATCCCTGTTTGGGGAACTGGGATCCCACATGCCGCATGGCCAAAAAATAAAATAAAATAAAAAGTACTGTTCTGAAACTCTAAACAGTTCCTTGGGGGAAAAAAGTCCAAATCAAATGGAGGTGAAAAAAACCTCAGGAAACAGTAAAATCAGGGAGAAGAAGAAGGAAAGCTTTTAACTATAATATCTTGAGAGAGATTAGAGAAAATATTGCATGCATAAAAGATGAACTAGATTCTTTAAAAAAAAAAAAGAACCTCCAGAAGACAAGACCTCCTAGAAATTAAAAATATGATGACTTCCCCGGCAGTCCAGTGGTGAGACTCTGTGCTCCCAATGTTGGGGGCACGGGTTCGACCCCTGGTCGAGGAACTAGGATCCCACATGCCACATGTCATGCCACCCCCCAAAAAAAAGGAATTAAAAATATTATAGCAAGTATGAAAAATACAACACAGAAATATTGAAAGGTAATGTTAAAGACAACTCCCAGAAGATAAACCAAATGAAAGAGATGGAAATGGGGAGAACAGATAAAATAAATTATAGAGGATCATTCCAAGAGGTCTAACACCTGACGAATGGAAATTTGAGAAGAAATAAACAGTAGAGAGGAGGAAATTATCAAAGAAATGGTATGAAAAGATGTTTTCAGAACTAAAATCATATCTATAGATTGATACAGCACAGTGAATGAAAGAAAACCAACTCCAACTTACAGCCCTGTGAAATTGCAGATCTCTGAGGATAAAGAGAAAGTCCCAAAAGCCTCTAGAGAGAATAGTCATATAATGTTAGTATTCAAAATGGCATTAGCTTGCTCAAAAGCCACAAACTAGGGCTTCCCTGGTGGTGCAGTGGTTGAGAGTCCGCCTGCCGATGCAGGGAACACGGGTTCGTGCCCCGGTCCGGGAAGATCCCACATGCCGTGGAGTGGCTGGGCCTGTGAGCCATGGCCGCTGAGCCTGTGCGTCCGGAGCCTGTGCTCCACCACGGGAGAGGCCACAACAGTGAGAGGCCCGCGTACAGCAAAAAAAAAAAAAAAGCCACAAACTAGAAGACAATGGAACAATACCTTCAAAATTCTGACAGAGGTGAATTCCCTGGCGGTCCAGTGGTTAGGACTCCTTGCTTTCACTGCCGAGAGTGTGGGTTCAATTCCTGGTTGGGGAACTAAGATCCCGCAAGCCACATGGCATGGCAAAAAACCAAAAAATTCTGATAGAAAAAAAATATTCTCAACCTAGAATTTTATAGCCAGCTAAACTATCACCCAAGTTTAAGGATAATAAAGACATTTTCAGACATTTTGTGCATATGCCCTCTGATATTGTGATATAATAAGAAATATGTTTTTGGTCTTTGTCCCTGATTCCTGGCACAGAGCTCCTAAAATCATTATAACTTCCTGAGTAGTAGGGGTAATAAGACCATCTTTTGTTGTAATATTTGCCCTTTGTTCTCAGTTCCTGACACAAGAGCTTCTAAAAACCTTGGAATTTTCTGAGTGATAGGGGTAAGAGGAGAAGTCAGCTAAGTTTACACTAATGAGGTAACTCTGTGTGGGCCCCTAGATAGCTTCAGTTTGGGGTCTGGTTGCCAGAAGAACCAACCATGTAATCAGAGGGTTGGAACTTTCAGCACCACCTCTCTGCCTCTGGGGAGGGGAGAGGGGCTGGAGATTGAGTTGATCACCAATGAGTTAATCAGTCATGCCTACAGAAAAATCCTATTCTAGCAAATTATCAAACCTGAAGAGGAGGTTTTGGGGACACCTCCCCCACCCTGACCATCTAGCTGATGGGTCAGAAGTATGAGTGGCCCAGTTAGCATCTGAAGCAGGGGCAGTCTGGTGGGACTGAGTCCTTAACCTGTGGGGTCTGCACTAGCTCTATGTGGTTAGTGTCAGATTTGAATTAAATTGTAGGATACCAATTGGTGTCTGGAAAGTTGGAGAATTGGTTGGTGTGAGAACAAAGCCCACACATATCGTGAAAGAAGTGCTGTGAGTTAAAAACAGTTTATAGTACACCCTTTCTTAGGAAGCTCTGCTAGAAGACACTTTTCACCAGAACAAGGGAATAACAAAGAAGAGGACTAAATGGGATCCAGGAAACAGGAGTTCCAATATAGGCAAGGGGAAAGGAATTCCCAGAAAGACAGAGTCCCAGTATGGATGTCACAAGAACAAACTGATAGGGTACCTGATGGAACATATTAAAGGGAGTTTTACACTTTATTATTATCTTCAGGGAAAACAGAAATTATACCAACAAAGAAATGTAATCATAGTATACATCCTGGCTTGTCTACAAATAGTATTCACATAGATCTAATAATGCAATTCTTAATGTTAATTTGACCAAAATTTGGCATAATTCTATGGGAAAATGGAGATAGTATGTGAAGTAGTATGAAGTAGTATGTGAAGAGAGCATGTCAGAGCAAAATCCTAATCTTCCATCATAAGAATTAAATATGTAACCTAATAGTTATATTTTGCCACATAACAAATTACCCCAAAACTTAGTGACTTAAAATAACATATTTATTATCTCACAGTTTCTGTGGGTCAGGAATTCAGAAGCAGGATTTGAGAAGCTCTCATGAGGTTACAGTCCAGGTGTCACCTTGGGCTGCAGTCATCTGGGCCTCTCAGGATATGTTGTTATCTGGCTTCCCTGAGAGCATGTGATCCAGGAGAGACAATTAGAGGAATTTGCAGTGTGTTTTATGACCTAGCCTTAACGTGACATCCCATCATCACTTCTGCTACGTTCCATCAGTCACACAGACCAGCCCTGAGACATTGTGGGAGGGACCTGCACAACATGAATACCAGAAGGCAGGGATGAGTTGGGAGCTATTTGGAGGCTGACTACCACAAGTAATAACTAAAAGTGAAAATTCAAGAAATAATATTAGAGGCATATTACTTAGAAAGATAGAGATAAATACCGGAAGAAAGTGGCTGCCCCAGGAGCAGAAATCAGGGAACCAGAAACTTCTGGTTTTCATTATAAGCCTTGTAGAACAACTTTAAGAAATATTTGCATTTATTACTGTGATTTTTTTTTAATTATGAAAAACCCTCAAAGCATGCAGCCATTTAATGTCCCCAACACTGGTAGTAGGACAACACATGGATTATATGAGGAACTCCTAGAATCTGAATCTAGTAAGGATCCTTTGGTATTTGGATGGTTGTATGCTTGATCTTGAAGGACAGTTTACAGATAATAAACCTAAAGTTCAGTGAAAAAGAGGACATAGTGAGAGAACCTGAGCTAGAATCCTTGAATAAATACGACACAAAGAGATGAGCATCAGATAGTGAGATGGCTCTGGCATTTCACTAATGTGGAACTTAGGTGAAGGGGAGGAAAAAAAAGACTGTTTGCTCTTTCTGAAGAGTAGAAAATTCTGAAGTGGAAATGTTTATGTGTCTTGGAGCTATAAATGGCAAAGTTAAAGGGAGTATCCTTTTGGCAGATAGTTGGAAAGCACTTTACGGAACTCCCCAGGCTAAGGATGTGTTCCTGAGCATTTGGTACAAGTTAGAGAGAGTCTGCCTCTGTCCACATGAGCCCTACAGGCCATGCAGAGCACTGGCCAGTCCACAGCCCCAGTCCTTCCAGCTGCTGCTGCCAGGGTCATGTTCCTTAGAGGACTCTGGGCTCCTTGTGGTCTACCACAGCCTGGTTGGTGCCCAGGGACCCCCTAACATCTGTGCCCACAATGCCTCCTCTGTCCTTGATCCCCACATGCACCCCCTATTCAAGCTTGTTTCTCCTCATCTCTTCCTGTCACTGTTTACTCTTCTGGAGGAGCCTACTGTTAGGTGCTTCAGCGTTCTTGGCCACTTTGTCTCTTCCATCTACCATCTAATAAAATTGGAATCAGGATAAAGTGTTCGAGAAATCAGGTCTTTGAGTTGGTGGGGGGAGTTTGGAGGGGTGCAGTGAAGATTGCCATATAAATAAAGACTTTTAACTGTTTTAATGCCTTATGAAAATGTGTTGTCTACATTCTCCTACTATAACCGTGTATGTTGAGTTTAAAATACTTCAAGGTCTCCATGAAAAGCCTCAGCTATCACGTCCTGGGATGCCATCAGTACCACTCCAGTGGGCAGACAGTTGAGCTGTGGAAGGGGCAGGGTGGGATTTTGTACTTGCATTCCTCAATATCTGTCTTTGTATTTTACTTTGCCTGCAGATTGGGGACCACAAATTCAGTGCTCACCGGATCGTCTTAGCAGCCTCAATCCCGTATTTCCACGCTATGTTTACAAATGACATGATGGAGTGCAAGCAGGATGAGATTGTAATGCAAGGAATGGACCCAAGGTACTAAATTCCTCCATCAGGTTTCACAACCTGCTTTCTAGGTGCAGTTTCAGCCTTGTGTTTGGTGCCCTTTGAGGGCCTTCCAGCAGGACCCAGTATCAAGCACAGCTCCACACACACAGTAGGTGACCAGTAAACAAGCTAGAACCTCAGCCCGTGGCCTGAGACAGGGTTAAAATAAGGAGAGTTTTGATGTGTTTTAACTCAATGAGAGTAACACGTCTCATAGGAACTAGAGTCCAAGATACGTTTTTAAAACTAGGACTGGGTACAAAGTTGGTGGTATATTATTCTCTTCACTTTTCTGTGCTAACCTTTCTAGCTGGCAGACTAGTCTTTCAAATAAGTGTCTTCATTCATTACCCTTCCCATCAGTCCAGAACAGTGTTGTCCACTCTTGTCCAACTTCCTGCCTCGATGGAGATGTTCTGTTTGTCCTCTCCAAATTGGTAGCCACTAACACATGCAGCTGTTGAGCACTTGAAATGTGACTAGTGGGACTGAGGGACTGAATTTTAAATATTATTTAATTTTAATTCATTTCAATTTAATTTTAGGGGAATTCCCTGGCAGTCCAGTTGTTAGGACTCCATGCTTTCACTGCCGAGGGCCTGGGTTCAATCCCTGGTCAGAGAACTAAGATCCTGTAAGCCACGCAGTGTGGCCAATAAATAAATAAATAAATAAGTAAATAATACATAATAATAAATTTAGTTTTAATTAGCCACGTGTGTCTACTGGCTGTTAATGTGATGACGCAGGTCGAGAAGGTAGCAGAAATCATGGTTATTTGATGGGTGAGAAAACTGAAGCCCGGGAATTCCCTGGTGGAGCAGTGGTTAAGAATCCGCCTGCCAATGCAGAGGACACGGGTTTGAGCCCTGGTCTGGGAAGATCCCACATGCCGCAGAGCAACTAAGCCCGTGCACCACATCTACTGAGCCCGCACTCTAGAGCCCAGAAGCCACAACTGCTGAGCTCGCATGCCACAACTGCTGAAAGCCGTGCGCTCTAGGGCCCATGCTCCAGAACAAGAGAAACCACGGCAATGAGAAGCCTGCGCACCACAACGAAGAGTAACCCCCACACGCTGCAACTAGAAAAAGCCTACGCGCAGCAATGAAGACCCAATGCAGCGAAAAATATAAATAAGTAAAATTAAAAAAAGAAGAAAACTGAAGTCCAAGGAGGTCAAGCCCGGAGTTTATCCCTCTAAACTTTCAGTGTCCCAGAAAGCCCTCCATAATGGAATCATTGGCTCCAAATGTCAGTAGTGCTGAGGTTGAGCAATTCTGCCCTAGATGAGTTTTAGGGTCAGGAGGCAGTACTATAAACCCTGAAATTGCATCATTTACACACTTACTTAAAGTTATCCTTACATCTAGACCGTCTTTACAGAAATACTTTCCTGACTTCTGTATGAAGGCTTTATATAAACATATTCCACAGTATGCCTTTTGGGGCCTTGAAAGGAAAAAGGCATATTTATATGACTTAAAAGATTTTACTGCAAGTCTGTGAACTGAGGCTGTGTGTTTATAACCTAGGCTACATCCAAGGGTCCACTGTGCACCTACTATGTACCTGGCATTGTTCTGGGGTCTGGGCATGCAGAGCAAACAGGACACGCAAGATGATTCTTGTTGGGAGAGAGACAATAAATAAACCGATGACTCCAAAATATTAGCCAGTAAGCTGTCATTTGTTGCCTAACGTCTTAATCTCCCCATGGTGAAAACTTGAAGGAAAGGAGCTAGGAAACTGTATGGTACCTTCCGGTTGATTGAAGGTGATTTGCTTCAGTACATGGAGAGGATCTGTATACCCACTGCAAGGGTGCAATCTCAGGCCAGCTACTTGTAATGAAAGACATAGAAGTGTGTCTATATCCAAGGGCAGTTGTACACTCTCATCTCTGAGGTCTGTGTCTGACAGAGCCATGCTAATCACCATGCACCATCCAAGTGCTTCATTTAACAGATAGACTGAGAACCTGTGATCTGTGCTGCTGTAGGTACTGAGGTATAGCAGAGGAAATAGAAAGCACCTCTTATTATTCCAACTTGCTAGTAGTGGCCATCTGGCAGTAAACAAATACATACATGATATGGCTGGGAAGTGAAAGTGATGTGAAAAAGGTAAAGCAGAATAAAGGCTAGCGAATGATGGTGAGGGTCTGTGCTATTTCAGGGTGATCAGGAAAGCCCTCTGTGATGAGGTGATATTTGAGCCAAGACCTTAGTTGGAGTGAGGGAGCAAGACATCTGGGGGAGGAGCCGTTCAAACAGAGGGAGTAGCCAGTGCGAAGGCCCTGAAGTGAGAGTGTGTTCAGCATATTGGAATAGAGTGAGGGGGAAGAGTGGAAGGTGATGAGGTCAGAGAGATGGAAAGGGGCCAGACCACATACAGCCCTATAGACAGAATTTGGATTTCATTCTTGGTGTGAATTGGAAGGCAGAAAAAAATGTTGGAAACCTCAGGCTGGAAACTTATCCCAAAGAAATAATCCAAAAATGTTATTTATAAAAGCTATTATGCTTACCAATAAAGGAAATAAATTATAGCACATTTACATGTTGGATTACTTTATAGCAGCCGTTGAAAATGTCAAACATGGGGAGTTCCCTGGCGATCTAGTGGTTAGGAGTCAGCGTTCCCACTGCCATGGCCCACATTCAATCCCCGGTCAGGGGGAACTGAGATCCCACAAACCGCGTGGCATGGCCAAAAAAAAAAAAGAAAGTTGAACATGAAGTCAGTGTAGAAACATGGGAAAGGGCTTCATAAGTATTACATGATTATATCCATACAACTTAAGCATGCAGGCAAATAGGAAATGGAAATTAATCTAGAAAAATGACTACAGTTGACTCAGTAGTGAGATTCTGGGTCATTGCTTTGTCTTTTCAGAACCTTCTATAATAAAATCATTTGGGCAGTAAAGACAACCTAAGAAATAGAATGATAGCTATGGTGAAGTAATTATTCCATTCAGGTAGATTCTCAAAGGGCATGGGCTAAATGTATTTGAGAGCGGGGCCCATCCGTTCCTCAGGTAACAATGTCAGCTTACTTAGGGCCTGAGTATCCTGTGGGCCGAACACCATCTCTGAAGAGCATCTTTCCTCTCCTCTAGCGCCCTGGAAGCTCTGATCAACTTTGCCTACAACGGTCACCTTGCCATTGACCAGCAAAACGTCCAGTCGTTGCTGATGGGGGCGAGTTTCCTGCAGTTGCAGAGCATCAAAGACGCC
This sequence comes from Orcinus orca, assembly GCF_937001465.1. Classification (NCBI taxonomy): domain Eukaryota; kingdom Metazoa; phylum Chordata; class Mammalia; order Artiodactyla; family Delphinidae; genus Orcinus; species Orcinus orca. The sequence continues at coordinate 40,406,417 of NC_064568.1, read as the reverse complement.
TGCTGCACATTCCTCCGAGAACGGTGAGGTGATGTGATGGGCCTGGCCTGTGTCGGGGAGCAGACCGTGTCATTTCTGGGATCCCCTGCCAGTTTGATGAGTCTTTGGGGGCATGGAGAGTCTCATGAAGGGAGTGAGATGGGAAGATAACTCTGAGGAAATGCCCTTTCTTGAAATCAGCATCAAGCAGTACCCAGTTCTTTGGGATGAACCTTTCAGGAACATGATTTATGGAGCCTTGCCTGTACTCTCCCTTGGTCTGACATGCACCTCTTCTTCTGGTCCTCTCTGTCCAATCTAACCAGCCACCACCAGATTTATTCAGTGCTCCCTCACTGTTCCATAGCTGTCTCCCTCTTTGTTTAGATCCTTCTCCCTCCTTGAATTTCTTGGCCTTCCTTTTTCCTTCTGCTCTGCAAGAGCCCACCCAAATTTCACCTCCTGGAATTCTCTGTCCCCTTCAGTCCCCTGGGAGCAATCATTATATGTTCCTTTAGAGTAAGGACCATGGATTATACCCCTACCTATGTCTAGTACTTGGCCATGACCTTTTGAGGACTGAGCAAATAAGAAGGCTCTTCCTCCCCCTCAAGAGGCAGAGCTCGTAGTCACAAGGTAAAAGCTGCCTTTAACCACTAGAGGCTTGGGGGTGAGGGTTAGTGCTGGGCTACACACAGGCAGGGAGAAACCAGAACAGTGCCCCTCTGTCTGTGGTCTCTCCAAAGCCTGGCTCCGCCTGATCTCCTCTGATCACAAGGCCCCTGGCCTGAAGACCAGCATTCCTCTGCCTCAGACCTGGCCTCCTGAACCTCATCCCCTCTTAGAACCAACCTCTCCCTCCCCCATTTCTGTTCCACCAGCTCAACTCACTTAGCAGCTCTGTGGACCCTGCCTGAGGTCCACATCCTGCCTATGTGGTGCTCACGGGCATCAGTGAGCACTGCTGTGTGTGCAGATGGCCTTAACGACCGTGGTAATGATGCTAACACGCAGGGGCACTCTGTGCTGGTTTCGTTGGGAGGTAGGTGGTCCTGTTCGGGTTTTGCAGCTGGAGACCACGTAGTGAGTGCAGCCCCAGAGCCTGGCTTGACCTGCCCTAGGATGCCTTCTGGGTCAGCCTAGAGAGCTGCGTGTGATGGGCTGTAGGGCACACACTGTCCTACTCATTTGCGAGCTTAAGGACAGAGACTGGACTTGGTTCATCTCTGTATTCCCACAGAATTTGGAGAATGACTAAGTAAGGCCCTGTGGAAAGGGTGAAGTTGGCCATTCTCACAAGGGGACAACAGCTCCACCTAGGGGCTTTTGAGTTCCTCACTGTCAACACTGGATCCAGGCTCTATTATAAAGTAGTGTCATGTAAAAAGATGCTTAGAAAAGTGATTTTTAGACCAGTGCAGTTTTTACATGCACCAGTGACATATTAGGAAAAGGTACTTAAAGCACAAAGCCTGATGTTTTGAGTCTGTCCTTGACATTTTTCTGTTCAGCATTGGGAGCCCCCTTCTGAAGCCTAAACTCACACCTTATTCCTGTTTCTATTCTCTGCCACAGGCCCCAGAGGTTTGGCCTTTCTGTTTTCTTTTCAATAGCTACCATCACTGCCTGTGTTCCTGGGGGTGGTTCTCCCTGAGCCTGGCTGCAGAGTGTGATGGAGTCTCCCAGCTGCCCCCTTCCTGTGTGTTCTTGAAGACAAGCATGTGGGCCCTTCAGTTTCAAGGTTTGATTACTAAAGACTTGAGGGAAACCATCCTGAGCGGTTGTGAAAAGGACAGGGCATGACTGAGCACAGAAAAGCTGCAAAGCCGTCAGAATTCTTAAAGCAGTAGTTCCTGAAGCCATTTCGCCTGTTAGATATTCAGCCTGCTGATTTTTTTTTTCTTTTTTCCCATGAGGTTGGGGGTTGATTTTTTTCTGTGGCTCCTTTTCCAGCCTTCAGATGAATGGACCTCCTTGTTTTTAGGTGAGGATTGGAGGTGTGTATTTTCCAAAATTCTTCTCTCAGAACTGGATCAGAACATCAGATGCGTCAGTGAACCAAGCCAATAACTTATTTAATTCAAGTCACTGCTTCCTACCTCCGATAAAGCATTACATCTTATCATGGTCAAGCTATGTCAGCAAGGAAGGAGGTTGTGAAGTGGCTATTGACAGATATGGGTCTCTATCTGCCCTTTGGGTTATTGTCCCTCTTGTCTTCCTCCTTCTCCTGAATGGTCCCCTCTCCTGCATCGCAGCTCTCCCTCCTTTTTCCCCACCAGTTGGCTTACAGACAGGCTCCCCACATCCTACCCTCTTAGATGTGAAAGCCCACTTCAGTGGAAAGTGTGTTTTGTGCTCAATTATTCCAAGCCAGTCAAAGACAACCAAAGGTGAGGCGCAGGAATCCTAACCTGGGAGGGAAAGGATGGAAATGTGTGCCAGTCAGCAAAGTGGATCATCCTTTCCCGCGTCTTTGGACTCTATCCAGTTCCTTGTCCATGGTATTTGAACCCTCCTCTTGACTTGATATCAGAGTAGTAAGAATGAGTGAAGCACATGCTGTAGAGGCCCAGGGAGGGTCTGTCCTCGTATCTGATCTGCCATACGTGCTTTTAACAAGTCTCAACCAGGAGAAAGGCTAACGTTACTTGACAGATGACTGAGCTGACATTCTGACCCTGAGTCCCGTATTTCTCCCTGGGCCATGCTGCTTGCCCAGGGGTGCTCAATGCTTATGTTTCCTTGGCCTTTGGAAATGGCCTACGTTTCCAAAACAATGGACAGAGACAGTTTAGGCTGGAACGAAACAACAGCTATGCAGAATTTAGACTAGTCATAAAGCCAGGCTCCTGAGATGCTCTGCCCTTTCAGTCCCTGACAGGTCTGCTACTGGCAGTGGGCAATGGTGAATATTGATTAGTAAGTATAGCTTACTGTAACCCTTAAATCAATATGGGGGAGAAGGGGAAGAGAAAGCGTTCTCACAAAGAGTAAACCTGGGCAATTTTAATCTAATATGTACCATCTCCCATCACAAGATTGTCAGTCACAAAATCAAAATAAGAAAAGCCATATCCCCCATGGTCCACTGCTGTCAGCAAGATTTTGGAACCACATTCGGCTCATTTGGAATTTTCTCAGGTGTAATAGTAGTAAGAAAAACAAACATAATATAAATTAAACCAGAAGCTAACTTCATACCAAGCACCATGTCGGATGCGTTTCCTACATTCCTACTTAGTCATGGCCACAGACCTAGGAGGTGAGTAGCTGTTGTCATCACCTTTTTCTAGACGAGGCTATTACTGACACTTGAGGAGCCTAAGGAATCCACCCAAGTTGCCCAGTGTGGCAGGGTCAGAATTTACCCTGGGTTTCCCTGGCCCTGATGAGTGAAGGTCTGTCTCAGGACTGTGGGAATGTGCACAAAAGGCCAGAGTTCAATCTCAGCACCACCACTTGCTTGTAGAGGGACGATGAGCACATTTCTTAGTTTCTCCAAGCCTCAGTTTTCCACCTAAAAATGAGAGCAATTACTATTGTGGAGTGTTGTTTAAAAGATCCTGGAGAATGTGTCTAGAAACCCTGGCAAAGTACTTGACTCACTGATGGTGCCATATAAGTGATAGCTGCCGCTGTTGACTGAACAGTTGGGCCCATAGAGCCTCTTTTTGTTTAAAAAAAAAGGAAAGAAAAAAGTGTAAGGGTCCTGATATTAAAGAAGTCATTTCTCCATGTGGTTTAAACTCTGATTCTACATCTTCAGGGCCTTCCCGGTGACCAGAGGCGGACATTCAATCAAGAATGTCAACCACTGAAAGAAAGCAAAGTTTTCCAGTATGTGCTCTATTCTTCTCTCCCGAGAGCTGCTTCCCAGGACTTCCCAGAGAACTCACTTCACATAGACACACGGAGCACTAGGCCCAAGAGGCAGGCTCCTTTGAGGATAATCTGCCGTGTTTTTTGTTTTTTGGTTTTTTTTTTTGGCAGCGTTGGGTCTTTGTTGCTGCGTGCAGGCTTTCTCTAGTTGCGGCGAGCAGGGGCTACTCTTCATTGTGGTGTGCAGACTTCTCATTGTGGTGGCTTCTCTTGTTGAGGAGCACAGGCTCTAGGCGTGCGGGCTTCAATAGTTGTGGTGCGTGTGGGCTTCAGTAGTTCTGGCTTGCAGGCTATAGAGTGCAGACTCAGTAGTTGTGGCGCACGGGCTTAGCTGCTCTGCGGCATGTGGGATCTTCCCGGACCAGGGCTTGAACCCGTGTCCCCTGCGTTGGCAGGCGGATTCTTAACCACTGCGCCACCAGGAAAGGCCCTGCCTTATTTTTATACCTTTACAAGTTGAGTCCCAGAGAAGCTCACCTGATGTCACACAGGGGGTTTCCACTAAAGCTGAGGACAGAGCTTGTTTTTTTTTCCATTCTGTAACTCTACCCAGAACCAACTTGAGAATGATCAAAGATAACATTCTTCCTCTAACTTTTTTCTTTTTATCTTCTCTTACGCCAAAAGGCTTCACCCCAAAAACTGCCTGGGTGTACGCCAGTTTGCTGAGACCATGATGTGTGCCGTGCTATACGACGCGGCCAACAGCTTCATCCACCAGCACTTTGTGGAGGTGTCCATGTCGGAAGAGTTCCTGGCCCTGCCCGTGGAAGACGTGCTTGAGCTGGTGTCTCGGGATGAGCTGAACGTGAAATCAGAGGAGCAGGTCTGTAGAGCAGTCCAGAGGTGACATGGGGGCTGCTGCTCTTTCTCACCTTTGTTTTCTATTTTACTTTTTTCAAAATGTAGATCATGGTGTGTGTGCAGCTGTTGTTTATTATGGGTTTGCTTTATCATACTGTATGCATTTTTCTTGAAAACTTTTTATACATTTTAGTGTCTAAATAATATTCAGCTGATTTTTATCAACCCTGTGACCCTCATTCTTCAATGTTCAGGTTATTTCCAAAATTTACTATTAGAAATAATGTTTCTGTGAACCAGAAATGAGCATAGATAACTTTCTGAAAGAGTCTTAAACTCTAAAGGAGAGTAGAGCGTGGGGGCAGTTGCTGGGCGGGGGACATGAAGTCAAGAGGCTTTTGTTTTTTTTAAGATGAGAGAAATTACAGTACAGTTGGACTGCTGATGGGAATTTTCTGGAAGAGAGGGAAGAATTGGTAATGTAGGAGAAAAGGGAGAATGGTGTCCTGGGGTAAGTGAGAAGAGACAGAGTGTAGGGCACGGGGTGTGTGTTTGAGAGGAGCTTAGGCTGTTCGCATCCACGGCCACAAGAGGGAGAAGGAGAGCACATGCCCAGCGCAGGGGGAGGATGGGTGGGAAGGGAGATGCCAGGAGTTTTTATTCACACTCTCTTCTTGTTTGTTTCTGTGTTCTCAGCTGAGAGTGAGGATGAGGGAGGAATGTTAGACGTTTGAGGAGAGATGAAAAGGTATGAACCAGTCCTCTAGGAAAGGGGGAGAGTAAATGGACGAAGCTCGGGAAATGGAGAGGGCTGGATAGGAAGCATGGCCAGATGAGATTTTCAGTCACAAGTTCAGTATGAGCTGGTCAGCCCTGTTGTGTGTTTTCTATCAGCTGCATATACTGGTGCAGGGTAGGGGGTGAATTGGATATAAAGAGCTGGACTTCACCAGGGTACAGATTTTTTTCCAGGTAAGTGTGATTAAGAGAGATAGGAGACTAGCATGGGAATAATGACCCTTGGAATCCGTGTCGGGTGAGAGAAAGGTGAGGAAATAGGCTGCAGGGGACCTGAGAGGGAGCCATGCCCAAGGCTAAGTGGAGTTGGTTGCATGGAAGAGGAGGTGAAGCTATTGGCAAGGTGAGGTGTGGGTGATCACAGGGTCCTCTGAGGACAAAGAAGACATCTTCTTGGAGCGGTCAAGAAAAGATTAAATGAGAGTGTAGGGTGTTAGTAGCCGGAGAGGAGTGAAGGACATCCTTTCTGTTCAACAAAAGTGTGGTGCAAGGTGTCTTAAGAGGACAGTGAGTCAATGTTTCTTTGAGCAGAGGGTGACGAGGGCTGGGTGGTGAAGGGCGTCGGATGTGGGGGGAATTGGACCTGGCCCTGCAGGCACCCAGAGCACCACTGCGGCAAGGCCTCTGCTCATCTGGTCAGTTGGTCATGAGTCCTGGCCTATCATGAAGCTGCCTCGGCAGAAGGAGCCCCAGGCTCCAGGAGGCAAGCCGTTGGGATGTTAGTCCCAACTCAGCTCATTTCCTTAACGTCTGAAGAGTCCTCACCCCTCCGTATTAGTGACCGTTAGAAAAGTGAACTCTGAGCTCAGCAGTGTGGGCCCTGAGATTTGTAGGAAAGAACCCCGTCCCAAGAGCAAGGGGTTCTGTCCCTGGCTCTTCCACTAGGTAATATGACCCAGGGCAGCTCACATCTATTGCAGTGATGCATTCTACAAGGGCTGTGGGGCTTTAGAGGGAGATATCCTTGTGACCAGAGCCCTTAGGGAAGCCTCCTTGGAGAACACGGATCTGGATCCAGGCCTTAAAAGAAATGGAAATGAGTTTAGATGGAAAGGAAGAGATGGGGGCATTCGAGGTAAAGGGGACAGCCGGCCTGGCTAGAGAAGAGGGTGCAGGAGCAGTGGGACGGAAGGTCAACAGCACTTTGTTACAGTACAGGAAGGAAGAAGGAAGCTTTGACAGGTTTTCGTTAGGAAGTCATAATGAAAGCCAGGAAGGTGTTGCAGTAACCTAGGCTTGCCTTTCAAGAGAGTGGGCTGAATGGGGTAGCTGGGGACGTGGAGAGAAAACAGTGGATTCAGGAGACAAGCAGGAGGAAAGATTGGTGGGCCCAGTGTAGGGAGCAGAGGGTTTGAGATTGGAGGGTACAGGGGTGTGGCCTCTGGGTGGAGGAGTTGCCTCCAGAGCTTCCCCTCTCTATTGTGGCAGGTCTTTGAGGCCGTGTTGGCCTGGATCAGATACGACCGGGAGCAGAGGGGACCCTGCCTGCCTGAGCTGCTGTCCAATATCCGCCTGCCCCTCTGCCGGCCCCAGTTCCTGTCAGACCGAGTGCAGCAGGATGACCTGGTGCGTTGCTGCCACAAATGCAGGTGAGCAGAGGTCGGCCTGCACGAGGATGATGCCGAGGGTCTGGACGGAGAAGAGAACTTGGCCAGTTAGCTTGGGGGAGGAAGGATTTGGAGTGGTCGTTCTTTTTTTTTTTTTTTTTTTTTTGCGGTACGCGGGCCTCTCACTGTTGTGGCCTCTCCCGTTGCGGAGCACAGGCTCAGCAGCCATGGCTCATGGACCCAGCCACCCCACGGCATGCGGGATCTTCCTGGACCGGGGCACGAACCCGTGTCCCCTGCATCGGCAGGCAGACTCTCAACCACTGTGCCACCAGGGAAGCCCTGGAGTGGTCGTTCTTAATTCACAGCACACAGATTGATCTGCTTTCTGTCTAGAACCTGGAAGAGCCTGAGTCTCTCACCTTTGGGCAAAGAAATGTGCCGCATGGGAGCATCAAGGCAAAAGGGGCTTCCTCCCCTAAGTTATTTGAGGATTTTCTGGCATCTCCTTCCATTGAGCTGTTTGTGGACCTACAGGCGTCTATACTGCCTGCCCGGACCCTGTCCACACCAGCAGCTGACTTATTGGTGACTTCCTGGGGCTCCTCATCCTCTTCAGTAAACATTAGTCAGTGTGCTGGCCTCAGGTGGGTCTGCCCAGCTACAGTGATGGGCAGGGGTGGGGCATGTTTAGCAGCATGCAAAACTGTTACCCGGAGTAAATCAAAAACAACAGGGTGCAGCAGAGCCACCAAAACAGCTCAGGAGACGGCAGCCCTGTAGAAGGATTGTTATAAAAGTAGAGCAGCAGAGGAAAATACGCATCTTCCTTCAAGCTGCTCCTCATATTCACAGCTGGTTCAGGAGGGAGTCAGTGGCGTGGTCCACGCAGCGTGAAAGTGTGTGTGTCAGGGAGGGGTGGAGGTATGGCTGGAGGTAGCTGAGACCCTGTGAGGAGCAGTCTCAAGGGTGCTGTTGGGGGAGTTTGAGCTTTGTTCTGTAGGCAGTGGGCAGTTATCGAAGGGTCTTAGAAAACCAGCTTGGACCCCAGTGTGGAGGCTGGAATGGTGGGGTGGGGCTGGAGGCAGGGAGATCTCTCAGGAGCAGTTGGCTTCTGCTGCCACAGTCCGGGTGAGATGGTTAATTGCTGGGTGTGAGCCATAGGGATGGAAAGGAAGAGCTGGGTCTGAGTGGCAGCAGGATGCGAGCAGCTTGTTGAACCTCCCCAAGGCTAGCTATTTTAGGGAACACCCTGTTTTTCTTCTGTTAAACTAACAGAGATGGGCTCTGCTCATCTTGCCCCTCCAATGCTGAGCACGTCCCAATAGCTGTGTATAGTTTCCCCTGGACTCACCTGGGTTCTTTGAGACCAAACCTTCCAGAAGGCTTCTCCTCCCATGTTTCCCCTGCAGTTGTGGTTGGGGGAGCCAGGCTCAGACCTACAAATGTGGGCCAAGCGGAGAGAATACCTCCTGTCCTAGCATCTTGCACTTTATTCCAGGGACCTGGTGGATGAAGCAAAGGACTATCACCTCATGCCAGAGCGCCGGCCCCACCTGCCAGCTTTCAGAACTCGGCCTCGCTGCTGCACATCTATCGCTGGGCTCATCTATGCCGTGGGGGGCCTCAACTCAGCAGGTATCTTGCAGCTCCCCTTTGTAGAACCCTGTCTTGGATGCCGTGGTTGAAGAAGCACCAAACAACCTAGCCTGGCCCTCTGCTTCCTCCCCCTTGCATGTCACCACCTTTATCCCTCTTGATTTTATATAGTTGTTCTGCAGTTAGCGCATGTCAGATATTAATACCATTGAAGCAGAATATCAACGCAAAAGGGCCCTTTAGAAACCCCAGAGGCCTGGCCCCCTTCCTTCACAATGGGGACGTCGAGGCAGGCCCAGAGAACTTTAGCTATGTTCACACAAGTCTTTTGGCTGAGCAAGGACTAGAACTCAGGTCCTGGTTCCTGAGCCTGCACTCTTCCCCTAATATCACGTCACCTATGGGATTTACTCAGCTTTGGATAGGATATAATCAGAGACCCAGTTCTGTTACCAGGCTAATCACATTCAGTCATGTGGATCTCTGGGCTTAGACTGTGAGAGTGTCACCGTAAGAAGGAAGATTCTCCAAATATGCACGGTCTGCACTATCAATACTTTTTACTCTTCACCTCTTACCTCCAGTGAAACCCACATGCCTTGTAGTCCGTGTATTATTGGCAGTTCTTGTATTATACAGTCAAGTTTTCAGGAAACCTCCATGGGGCACCCCCACTCCTGCCCACCCCAGGCACCACTGCAGGGCAGTAGCAGTCTAGGAGAGGGCAGGGGAGACACCTGAATCCTTGCAGTGCAGTGGCACAGGGAGTCGTCACCTTGGATGTGAAGGCCAGGCCTTTTCAGAGTCAGCCCAAGCTTGTGGGAGGTGGGGAGCTGGTGGGCAGTCCTGGGCAGTTTTGTTTTTAATTGAAAGTTAATGGGAGGTGGGTACTGGCCTACGCTACTTGTTAACCATATGACCTGGAAAAGGTAAGTCCTCAACTAGTAAATGCTAGAGCGTGGCAGGTGCTGAGTGTCCCAAAGCAGAATAAAACAGGGAGGGGGTTATTTTATTTGATCTTAAAAAACTGATGAAAACGGTAGGGTTGGAGTTATTATTCCTTGCTTCTGTGACTACTGTTTATTGAGCACTTGGTATATTCTAGAACTGTGCTAGGTGTTTTACATATTATATCATTTAATCCTCATGGGAACTCTGCTATGGAGATTATTTCACATGTGAGAACAGAAGATGGGGATACAAAGCAGCTTGCCCAGGGTCACCGCTAGGAAGTGAGAGCCGCATTGGAAGCCATCTCCTGCTCTGTGTCGGGGAAATAGTGGTTCCATTTGCCTTCACCTCTGCCTTTAAGCAGGTGAAGAACCTCCTTGCAACTTAAAACTGCCCTCTCTAGAAAGTAAATAAATGCCTCCTGTCTGATTCTGATTTTCCTTAAAGAATTAAGTTTGAGGTTATCATGGCTGCAGTTTCTTAGTGGGCCCTCCTGGCTTGAGTAATTTCTGCGGGAAGAGCTGATAGGACGAAGTTGAACATTCCGTATAATCATTGCGCAACAGCTGTGATCTAAACGAGCGGTCTCATTTGTTTTAATTTGAGTAGCAAATTTTTATGCAGGTGATTCCCTGAATGTGGTGGAAGTGTTCGACCCCATCGCCAATCGCTGGGAGAAGTGCCATCCCATGACCACAGCCCGCAGCCGTGTCGGTGTGGCCGTGGTGAATGGACTCCTCTATGCCATCGGGGGGTATGACGGCCAGCTGCGGCTGAGCACTGTGGAGGTCTACAACCCAGAGACGGACACGTGGACCCGAGTGGGGAGCATGAATAGCAAGAGAAGGTATTCTGGGAGCCGGTCTGTACGTCCTGAGCATACACACCAGGCATCTGGGGGACACCACGCTAGACAAGCAGGGCACATTATAAAGTAGACGCTAGCTTCAGCCTGGGGATCCCCTGCAGCCAGGCCAGCCACTGCCCGTACCTCCTGGAAGCCAGCCCCCATCTGCTTAAAAGTAAAACCCCTGCCTTGTCCTTTGAGGAACTTGGGGAGACAAGACAGGGAAGACAGGGACGTGTGGAAGTTGTATTATTATTTAAGTGCCAGGTAAGAACTAAAGGTTTGTATTATGGAAGACGCGAGGCAGGAGAGAAGCTGGACTGGAACATCTGGAAGATTTCAGGGAAGAGGTGAGATTAAAGTTGAAACCTGAAGAATAAGGAGGATTTAACTTTATTGGTCATAAAAGGGAATCCGAGGTGTTCCTCTTTATACTTTCTTTCCCCCAGGATCCCTGCCCCACATGTGCTTTCACTACCAGGGAGTATGTGAACCACAACAATGCTCTTTACTTCTGGATGCCACACGTCCCCCAGGCATGAGCACACAGCTAGTTGTGAGGTGGACCGAATTTATATCTCTTTTTTTAAATAAATTTTTTAATTAATTACTTTATTTATTTATTTATTTTGGGCTGCGTTGGGTCTTCATTGCTGTGCGCAGGCTGTCTCTAGTTGTGGCCAGCCTTACTCTTCCTTGCGGTGCGCGGGCTTCTCATTGCGGGTGGCTTCTCTTGTTGCAGAGCGCAGGCTCTAGGCACGCGGGCTCTAGAGCACAGGCTCAGTAGTTGTGGCACACGGGCTGAGTTGCTTCGTGGCATGTGGGATCCTCCTGGACCAGGGCTCAAACCCGTGTCCCCTGCATTGGCAGGTGGATTCTTAACCACTGCGCCACCAGGGAAGTCCCGACTTTATTTCTCTTAACGCCTTCCAGCCACTTGTCTCCTCCTGCTCACATTTCCTGAGTAAGAAGACATAGTGCCTCCATTTAGTCTTCTTAGTGCCAAAGTGACTGGCAGCATCCTTCCTTATGTCAGCCGTGTGTGGGGTATTGTCATGGTTGGACGGCAGGAGCTTTGGAGGGGGAGAGTGTAACTGGACAGGCTCTGTGTTCTCCTACCCTTGGGGTAGCCGCCCCAGATTGTGGTGTTTTGTTTGTTTGTTTGTTTTTGGCTGCGTTGGGTCTTCGTTGCTGCACGTGGGCTTTCTCTAGTCGCAGCGAGCCGGGGCTTCTCTTTGTTGCGGTGCGTGGGCTTCTCATTGCGGTGGCTTCTCTTGTTGTGGAGCACGGGCTCTAGGTGCACGGGCTTCAGTAGTTGTGGCGCACGGGCTTAGTTGCTCCATGGCATGTGGAATCTTCCTGGACCAGGGCTCAAACCCGTGTCCCCTGCATTGGCAGGCAGATTCTTAACCACTACGCCACCAGGGAAGCCCCCAGATCATGGTTTCAGATGACGCTCTGATGTTTCTCTTCCAAAACTAACGGAAGATAGGACAGCCATCCAAGGCCCCCTACCCGTTTAACCAGAACAGCTCTGTGTTTATCCCTTTTATGTATTGAGCTTCCTTGACATATGCCCAACTTTAGGAGGAAAAAGTTAAATGAAACTTTTTTTGAGAGGGGCAGTTCGAAAACCACTGGACCAGTTGCCCTTTAAAGGCCTTTCTGCTTTGTAATTCTCTCATCTGAGAATTTGCCTTACAGACCCCTTTGTCTGGCCATGATTTGGGCTTTCTACTTGTAAGATCATGTGACCGCCAAAAAAAAAGATCAAGTCACTGCATGTGGTCAGGAAGAAGAGTCATGTTGCAGTGTGGAAGTCCTTTGCCACATGAAACTGTCACACAAAACTGTCACACATGGTCCGTGATACACATGGTGTATCACGTTCAGTAGTGTTTGTTTGTGGCCTTGAGCAGGGGGGAATCTGCCTTTGTACCAGTAAGATTCACAAAAGGCCAAAGTAGCTTTGATTTTGGAAGAAAAAATATGTGTATAAGATCTACTCCTCCCGAAGCCGTAAGCTACACTCTCATGGTTCCTTCCTCCCCCCACCCCCCACCTCTGCTTCCGTGCTTCCCCTTCTTGCTCCTTGGATACTTTGCAGCTTTCTGTGGCCTCGAATGACTCACTGCTCCATATATATCACCAACCAGGAGGGCCTTTTTCACTTTGATGTCAATCAGTTGTTCATTGTGTGTCTGCTCTGGGCCACTTGCCAGCTGTGATGTCACAGGGTTTGGAGTGCTGTCTGGGAGGAGCCCTCCGGGTAGCCCTTTCCCTCACTGTGGTTAATGCCCTGTTATTAGTAGTGTGGGCCCAGCTCCATTTCGTCCCCTTTAAATTACAGGCTACCTTAAAATGTTCATAGTCACTTCTCCCCTGATGAACCACACACCCTCTGTCCTGCCAGTTGGTGACAGCCTCCTTTCTGCCGTCATTCCCTGTCCTTCTCCAGTCTTCCAGGCTGCTTGCGTGGAGCCTTCTCCCATGCCTTATCCAGTCCACACTGGTCAGCATTTCTCCCCCTTGTCTCTTCACACTGTCTTTACCGTTTCGTTGATAGTTAATCTCACACAGTTTTGTGGCACCTCTCAATTCTTCCTCACATTTTTGTTGAACTCCTAAATTGTTACTTTTGTCCACTTCTAGAAGGATAGTGACATGTCTAGTGAGTTTGTGACCTTCCCACAGTCCTCTCCCAAGGCAGGTCCTTTTCCTCTTTCAGGCTGGTTCAGGGACATCGTGTGTGTGTATCACTTTGATTTGCTGTGTACATTTGGAAGGGGGCTATAAAGCCTGGTACAGTTTATCTTCCTATTTGTTAGGCACCCAGATTCATTTTTAATCTTCTCCAGCATCAGGTTTGAAAACAGTGAATCGGGCAGCTTGGCATTCATGTTTAATTTTTCATGAGGCTTTATGTAGAAGATTCTTAGGAGAACTTGGCATGATGAACAGTGTGGGAATCAGACTTGTGTCATTGAAATCTAAGGCATGCCTCTCTCTGGGCAGCCCTGAGAGGATAGCCCAGACTCCCCAAGCCACAGCTACTCATCTATACAGTGGTGATGGTGATGCTTCATGCAGGATGTGATGAGAGTGGAAAATAGCAAGTGTGGAGCACCTGATGTGTGTAGTAAGTACGAAACAAACAGAAGCTGTTGCCTCACCCACTAAGACAAACTAGGGGACATGCAGGGCCATGTATGTAATGGAAAGATGTCTGTCAAACTTTATAGTGAATTGCGTGGGGAAATCAAGGTAACACAACAAACGTATGTTGAGGGCTTGTTACGTACGAAGCACCACATTAAGTACTGTGAGGGTCACACTGATAGAGACCCCAGTCTTCCAGGAGGTCCCCGCTTGTTAAGAGGTGGCGGGTCGATTCCTGGTACCCCGTGGGCAGGAGTCTGGCTTGCTCAGTTCTCTAAACCTGGTGCATGGGACGGTGTGCCTCATGAGGGCCTGATGAAAACGTGCTGAACGAATGGACAACTGACAGGAGCTGTGATAAAGGAGCTGTTCTGGGAGTGTGGGGTTGGGAGGGAGTAATTCTTGCTGGGCAATGCAGGATGGCTTTTGGAGGAGGAGAGAGAGGAATTTGACCTGGGCCTTAAAGGTAAATCAGACCCTGAGCATGGCAGGGTGGAGATGAGCGTATCAGGGACTGAGGAGGAGGGAGAGGAAGTAACCCCAGGCAGGGGGGCAGGAGGCAAGAGGAATCACAGGGCAGCTCCTTTCCCCTCAGTGTTACACTTTGCTTAGTCACATTCCTGGGATTTAGGTCTGTTCTAGAAAGAGGCAGTTGGGGGCTAGGTTTACTTCTCAGTGAGCGTGAGAGGTTGCCCCAAGAAGTCTGAGGCCCATCGGGATGACACCTCTGTTTCAGTGCCATGGGGACGGTCGTGCTGGACGGGCAGATCTACGTCTGTGGTGGCTATGATGGCAACTCTTCTCTCAACTCTGTGGAGACCTACTCACCTGAGACGGACAAGTAAGGACTCCAGCTCCCCTGGGGCAACTGGAGCTTGCTAAACAGAGTATGAAAAATCAGAACTGCAATCTTTTAATCATGCTTCTAAGGATAGGGAATGTCTCACCTATTTAGCCCCTGTAGTACCTTGCATATAATAGGCATTTAATAACCTTTGGTTAAATGAATGAATGATTAAATAAATTCTAAAAACAGTCTGCTTAGATACTTGGAAACAGTTATTAATGCTCTGTACCTCTTAACTAAATCAGCGCATTTTAATAGAAATGCAGGTGAAAAGGGATGAGAAATAGATGAACAGCCCTTTCCAAAGTGGGTAAGATAGGATTGTGGGGAAAAAAGTTACATTTCAGATACTCAGAGAAGCTTGGGAAACATTGATGTCTGTACCACCAGAGGCCTCATCTTCCCATAATACATATTACTATTTTAAAGACTGAAAAATTATGCGGCAGAGAAACCTCTTTAACTTCATTTTATCTAACACCTATCACCATCTGGTGGACTTATTTTGCGGAACACTCTTTGGAAAACACTGGCAAGGTTAGCCCGAGTTCTTCATTTCAGTATTTGAATCTGCTTTTACTATAACAATATAAGCACATTAGTAGAATGGATTCATCACAGTGCTTTTAAGCCAATATTCCATTCACTTAACCAACTTACTATGTATCGGGCAGCGAGCAGGGTGTCTCAGATCCTTAAGTAGCACCTAGTCTGTTGGGGCCACAGCACAAGGTGATCGTCCTCCCTTGAGTGCCTATGTCTAGAGCTCTTGGGCACAGAGTGGGGAGGGCTCTCATCTTCCCCACAGCTTGCGGGGAGAGTCAGGTTGCAGAGATGTCTTCTAAGGGGAGACCCATCGTGGATAGTGGGAGACGTGCATCCCAGGTGGGGGGACAGCAGGAAGAGAGGCTTGGAGATAAGAAACAGCTGTGTGTGGTTGAGGAGCAGGTGTGGGTGGCGCATGGCAGGAAGCAAAGCTGGAAAGTGGATGAGGACCAAGTGGTAAAGAACCACATTAAGGAACTTGGACTCTGCCTTAGAGGAAACAGGAGTCCTCACTAGAGGACGTGCTGTGCAGGATCGGAATGGGGATGTTCTGAAAGCCAGGCCACCTGTAAGGGGACTGTTGCAGTGGTCCAGTGAGAGGCCAGAGCTAGGGCAGCAGTAGTGGGATGGGGACAAGCAGTGACTAGGAAGCAAACCAGGGGGGTCATGGTGACCACAGAATGTTGAGGATGATGGAGAAGAGGTCATAAAAATGCTGAGATTATAAGTATAGCAACTAGGTAGCTAGTGGTCCCATTATCGAGACCAGGGAGTGTGATGGAGGAGCAGATCTGTCAGAGACGTCTTGCTTGGGCGATGTTAATTTTGAGTGCCAGCAGAGATGACCAGCTATGGGCCCGAAGCTTAAAGTGAGAGGCGGCAGCCAGAGTGAGCCCTTAGCAGAGGTGGTGTGGGAGGCGATAAGAAGTGGGGAGATTGTCCAGGGTGAGATGGAGCACAGCACAGTTCCCCTGAATCCTTCTAAGCTGTCTTGGGAGGGCAGGAACACCAAATCTCATGGCTCCCCTTCTACTTTGCCTCTTTCCTGAAGGTGGACTGTGGTGACCCCGATGAGCTCCAATCGCAGTGCTGCAGGGGTTACAGTCTTTGAGGGCAGGATATACGTGTCAGGCGGCCATGACGGTTTGCAGATCTTCAATAGTGTGAGTCTGGGCTCCTCCTGGGCTAAGGGCACCCACTCTTGTTTTCTTTGAGAGTTATTTTGAAAGGATATTCTTTGGGAAAAGCCTCAGCCTTGCCATTGCTAGGTAAGGTGTCATCTAGGGGCCTCAGGCCATCTGCCACATGCTCCGAAATGCTTCCAAGAATGGGAACCAGTGTGCACAAAGGAGAGAGGTAGGGTGTGGCCATACCACCCCCACCCCGACCCTGTTCAGTTCCCCAGCGGATGCTGCGTGAGACCCGGTGAAATTCCTGCCCAAAGTAAGCCCAGTCATATACAGAGGGTGAATTTTCAAATAGTTGCATTCTTCTGGATAATTTGTTTGAAATTGCATTTATTCTTTTAAAAAAATCTCGAGAGCCACTTGCTGGTCACTCCAAAGTCAGTCAGTGCTGTGAGGGAACACGCTGTGCACGAATCTCAGGAGACCCTACTCTCATCCCAGCTCTGTCACTACATAGCAGTGCATCCTGGGCAACTCCTTGATTTGTTTCCTCAGGTGTAAACAGAACTGGTCAGGTTAGGCCATCTCCCTCTCACCTGTCCCTATAAGCCCACGAGCAGGTGCGCAGCTGAGGAAACTGGGCATCCGGGGCAGAGCACACACTGGCAGAGCTCCTTGTCCCCAGGCCTCCCCCTGGGGCCTGATGCCAGGTGGGCCACCGGTGACCAAGCTTTGGCTTTGACTGAACCTGCACCTGTCTCCCCGCTGCAGGTGGAGCACTACAACCACCACACAGCCACCTGGCACCCGGCGGCCGGCATGCTCAACAAGCGCTGCCGGCACGGAGCTGCATCCCTGGGAAGCAAGATGTTTGTGTGCGGGGGCTACGACGGCTCGGGCTTCCTCAGCAGCGCCGAGGTGTACAGCTCTGTGGCAGACCAGTGGTGCCTGATAGTCCCCATGCACACACGCCGGAGCCGGGTCTCCCTGGTGGCCAGCTGTGGGCGGCTCTACGCCGTGGGGGGCTACGACGGACAGTCGAACCTGAGCTCGGTGGAGATGTACGACCCAGACACGGACCGCTGGACGTTTATGGCCCCCATGGCATGTCACGAGGGAGGGGTCGGTGTGGGCTGCATCCCTCTCCTCACCATCTAAGGCGAAGGGTGGGATGTGGTGGAGTAGGGATCTGGTACAAACACAGGCACTTCCTTCCAGGGTTAGTCCCCCTCGGAAGAGGTGGTGGACCAGAAGACAGGGTGAAATGTGAGCTCGCCAGCGGTACAGTTTTCCAGGTGCTTAAGTCCTCCCTCCCTGTGCAGCCCTTGTGACCTTCAGGCCTAGGTCATCAAGATGCACAGCGTGGGACAGAAGCCCCTCTGGGTCCCGCAGCTGGTGACACAGGACTGCTTTGCTGGTCCACATGTCCACAGGCTCCATCCAAGCCCAGCTCCCACCTGCCACAGCTCTGTGGGTCGCCCATCTGCAGAGTGTCTTCCATCTGACACTCCTTGCCTACTGCTTGCCAGGTGTGTTGTGGCCAGTTTGCGATGGGGTGGCTTCAGTGGCCAAGCGTGTTGGAAACTGTGGGGTGTGGGTGGGAGAGGAGGGACACAGGCCGGGTTGTCCTCACTGCGAGGCTGCAGCCATGGCAGTGCTGGTTGCACACACGCACCTCCTCCTTCCATCCGAGCGCACCGAGAATTTTGTCTGCATTGCTGAGTAAGCACGAAGAACAGAAGCTTTTCCTGTGTCTAATTTTGGGATTTCAGCGAGGTCTTTTTCATCTTGTTCAGGAGAAACAGAGGGAGAGGATAAAAGATACTTGAAAGAAACTGAAGGAAAGTTAAAGAAGCACTTGAAAGAAACTGAAAAGAAAAATAATTTTTTAAAGTGAACATTTTTTTGCAAGAAGAAAACATAAAAGACACTAGAGGCAAATATGTGTTTAAATGGAAAACCACCCAACGTGAAAAGGGTGGTATCCGCTCCCACATTCGGATCCCAGGGTCCTAAGGCCTCGCATGGCACTCGGGGTTCCCTCTGAGCCCCTGTGTGTCCAGAATCAGTGCACACTCGACCAGTCCTGTAGCAAGGTGCTCGTGGGGTTTGTCTTCACACCCACTATCAGAGGACTTTTTTAATCGTAGGCTTAGCGAGTTGGCTAAGTTATTGCCACTCTTCTAGGTGGGAGCTCCCAGCTTGTCGCTGGAGGCTCCAGATGCCCCTGTGGTTATCTCCCACTGCCACCATGGCACTCATGCAGATTCCCACCCCACTTTCATTCCTTCCTTATTTGACCAGCAGGAAACAGCAGGTCTGGCCAGATTCTCATTTGCCCATCTATCATTCTTGGATAATTTTCTTCATCGTGATGCTTCTGAGGTACATTGACCATTTGTACCTCTAGAACCTAACCAGAGACTTGGTCCTTCCACCAGCCACGGCTGGCTTGGTCCAGTAACCATATCTACCCTGCCAGTCCGCTGCTCCTCCATCCACTCGCCAATTCCAGGGGTCTGGTCTCCCCTCCAGCCCTTGGCAGACTGACCAGCAAGGTGGACCTTTATATTCTAGCAAAGCTGGCTTTATGACGTAAAGAACTAAAAGCTGAAAGAATCTCTTGCTGCTGCAAAGAACAGATTTTATATTTCTTCCTATGATCTTAGCTAATGACCTCTTGAAGAGACTCCATGCTCCTCCTTCCTCCTCCCTGGATGGGACCTTGATGCTGCACAGTGGGACCCCAACAGGAGGACTCTTCTCTTACCAGTGCACTGGGCAGTGGAGCTGTCCTTCAACTGCTGCTGCCAAAATTTGGTTTTCCAAAATTCTTCCAGTAGAGACTAAAAGAGGATACATTTCCAATGCAAGATTGGGTCTCAGGGTCCCAATCTCTACTTGGTTGGTCTGCCCATCGCTGCCTGCCTGGGTGTCCTGGAAGCCTGTTCAGAAAGGCACGATGTGACACCTGAGACGTCTCTCCTACCCTGGGACTGTGAGGTTTACCAGTGTGTGCAATCGCCATGTTTCCAGAGGGAAGTACTTTTGTTACCTGCCACTTAGGAGCTGGGCCTCTGCTAAAAGCACTTGAAAATGATGTTTTTATTTTAAAAGACTTAACAATCTGATATAGTTGAGCCTGGGCTTGTGGTAGAGCTCTGGCATTTCTCGCTCCCTGTCGGTTTGCCTGTTAGAGGTAGACTTGGAAGGAGGGTGGGGTCTGTTATTCCTGTTAGAGAGGCGTTATCAGTGCTTGTCTTCTTATTATAAGCCCCTTTCTTTTGTGAATTTGCAACAGCACTGACAAACCTGGGTTGTGAATGTGTTAAGAATCAACCAGTGGACCTCACCAGGTCCTTAGGATGCTGACCCAGATTTTGCCATTGGGGTTGAGAGATCATTTTCCCATGATCTGCTGCTCTTGTGATAGCCTTCCTACATCTACTCCCACCTCCTGGTGTAGAAGTTACACTGCTCCACCTGGGGTCAGTGTTTCCAAGTAAGGTGAAGCCAGTGCCTTGATCTGGGCTCTGAGCACAAGTGAGCAAACACTAACATTTTCACACTCTCCACAGTTGGTTCCTCAGTCTGACGGTGATGACTGTTTACAGGTGGCTGGTCTGACCCTTTGATGTTGGAGCCTTTCCAGTAAAACCATGAAAAGAAGAGATGCCACCCATAGGTATTGTGAAAAGGGTATAGGGCAGATACTGTGGACAGTGAACCTTGGGGTCCGGCCCAGCTCTGAGCAGAGGACTGTGGCATTCGCTGTCCTAGGGTATTTCCCCTTAGATAACACAAGGAACCTTCTCTTCTGGGTTTCATCCGAGAGCAAAGCCAGGATGGGAGCTGAAGTCCAGCCTTTTGACTTGGCCACAGAGATGTGAGTAGGTAGGAATTCCGATTCCCCCTCCCCCCAATTTATTGTTTCCCAGAAAAATCTTAATTCCTTTTATTTATAGAACGCATGTCTTTTGTGTTAAGAAACCAAAGAGAAATAAAGAGTACACTCCTAATATCTTCTTGCCCTTTCCTGATTTTATTTTTTTTTAATTAGAGGTAAATCATTTTTATCGTAATTCAGTGAAAAAATATTGGACAAAGTGAAAATATTTCTGTGAAAATAAGGAAAAAGCCCAACAGCATGGCAAAAGTAGTCTTTGGAGAGACGTGTATATTTTATAAGAATGGGTTCTGATGAAAAATATATGCAAAAGACTTCCTGAGCGTGTTGCATATTTGCTCCTGTCCGGATCACCACTTCTCTTGGATTTCCCCCTTTCTTCACTCCCTGCCATAAAACTCCTAGAGTTCCTAAGTGGAATGTGACTGCCTGTGACCACCTGAAGCCAAAACCCCCAGCTCCTTTTTTATACCTCCAAGCCAGAGGTGCTTAGCTTTGGTGCACATAAAAGTCACTGGAAATTTTTTAAACCACAGATTGACTTGTAGAACCCTCCCCAGAGACCAATTCCCTAGGGCTGGGGTGCAGCTCAGGCCCTTGTGCAGGCAAGTTTCCACCATGGTTGGTATGCTCATCCCAGTGTGAGAACCAGACTCCAGTGTTTAGTTTCCTCTTCCAGATCTGCCTTCCTAAGACTGCATCCTGGTTACTGTGGTGGTGGATTTTAGGAAGCTCTTCATGCACACTTTTCCAAAAGTCAGTTTATGGTCAGCCTCATCCAGTGGGTAATGGTTGTACTCTTGGATGACAACTTTTTGTGTGTGTGTGGCTGTGTTGGGTCTTCGTCACTGCACATGGCCTTTCTCTAGTTGCGGCGAGCAGGGGCTACTCTTCGTTGCAGTGCGCGGGCTTCGCGTTGCGGTGGCTTCTTTTGTTGTGGAGCATGGGCTGTAGGCACACGGGCTTCAGTTAGTTGTGGCACACGGGCTCTAGAGCGCAGACTCAGTAGTTGTGGCTCACAGGCTTAGTTGCTCCGCGGCATGTGGGATGTTCCCAGACCAGGGATCGAACCCGTGTCCGCTGCATTGGCAGGCAGATTCTTATCCCCTGCGCCACCAGGGAAGCCCTGGATGATAACTTTTTAAAAACGTTTTTGGAAGGGTATGTCACTCCCACATACACCCCCTCAGCATGTTTCACATATAAACACAGTTGATTCTCACTTGGTCCTCTTAGTAACCTCTGTGCAATAGGTGACATAGCTCATTTTAACATAAATTTTCTCAGAAGGGCTGAGTAACTGACCTGATTCATCAACTAATTGGTAGTATCGTCAAGAATTGAGACCAGATCTCCACATTCACAGTCCAGTTCACCTGAGGAAAGCAGTGTCTTCGTCCTCTGGAACAGCTGATTCATCCAGCCTCCATGCCCCGAGTGTGGAGGTCTGCTGCCCAGTACTGTGATGGCCTTCGAGAAGCAGACTGAGCAGCGAGAGAAAGAGAAGAACCCTGTTTGGATTATGGAAACAGGTACCTTTGTGTTGAAAAAGAGGAAACCAGATTATCTGTGGACTCTACTGTGGGAGAAAGGTCAAATGCCTCTAAAGTATTAACAGCCCTTTCCATGAACCTACACCCCTTTGCTCAGAACCAAAGAGCTCATGGGTAGAGCTCTTTGCTCAGAACCAAAGAGCTCATGGGTAGAGAGTGGACCAGTGAACTTTAGCTAGACTCATCTGCTTGACTTTCCATTTCTTTCCATGTTCTTTGAACTCTGCTTTCCCAACTAGCAGCAGAGCCCACTCCTCTTCACCCCAAAGATCAACAGTACTGGTTTTTACTGCTGCTCACAATAACATAACATTACCCAATGGAAAAATGGCAAGGGAATCTCACAGTTCTTACAGAAATTATCCCAGGCTTACTGTTTCCTATTTCATCTCTAGTGATACACAGATGTTTTCCTCTAACGGAGCTCAGTTCCCTATTTAATTCTCTTTTTCTAGGTTTGCAGTTCAGGATAAAAACCCAAACTACCTAGCATGCCATAGAAGGCTGCTGTGGTCTGGCATCTCTGGTCAGCCTAGTACTTCTCCTCCATGCTTGTCCCTGACTGTATCCCGGCAGGGCAGTGGCCTGTTTGCCTGTCTCACCCACTAGATGGTGAGCTCCTTAAGAGTCTCCACTATTGTGTACCAACACCAGACACATGGAAGAGACACAACCATTATGTTTCTTGACGAACTTGAGGTCAGGTATAGCCAGATTCAAAGTTCACCTAATCATGCTTCCTAGTTTCCCTTTGTTTTGCATCACTGTTGGTTTTTTTTTTTTTACAATTTTATTGAGGTATAATTTACATACCTTAACATTCACTCATTGTAAGTGCAGTTCAGTAGTTTGTAGTAAATGTGCAGAGTTGTGCAACCATTACCACTATCCCATTTTATACTATTTTCATCAATCCATAAAGTTTCCTCGTGCCCATACACAGTCCCCATTCTCACCCCTGTCCTTGGGCAACCACCATTTTGCTTTCTGTCTCTATAGATTTCCCTGTTCTAGATGTTTCATATAAATGGAATCATACAATATGTGGTCTTCTGTGTCTGGCTTCTTTCCTTAGAATAATGTTTCTGAAATTCATTCATGTCATAGAATATATCAGTAGTTTGTTCTTTTTATTTTATTGTTCCTGAATAGTATTCCACTGTATGGATATACCACATTTTATTTATCCTTTTTTTTTATCAGTTGATGAATATTTAGATTGTTTCCAGTTTAGGGCTTTTATGAATAGTACTGCTATCATGTACAAGTTTTTGTGTGACATATATTTTCATTCCTCGAATATATTCCTAGGAATGGAATTGCTGGGTCATACGTACGGTAAGTTTATGTTTAACCTTTTAAGAAACTGACAATTTGCATTTCTCTAACAACTAATGGTTTTTGAGCATCTTTTCATGTTCTTGTTAGCCATTTGTCTATCTGTAGTAAAATATCTACTGAAAACTTCCCCATTTTTAAATTGGGTCATATGTCTTATTGAGTTAAAGAATTCTTCACATATTCTGGATACAAATTCTTTATCAGATAAATGATTTGCAAATATTTTCTCCCAGTCTGTGGCTTGTCTTTTTATTTTCCTAATAGTGTCTTAATAATGTTGTAGAAGTTTTTAATTTTGATTAAGTTTAGTTTTATCAGTTATTTCTTTTATGGATTGTGCTTTTGGTGTCGTATCTTAAGAGCTTTTGCCCAACCCAAGGTCATGAAGAAATTCTTCTAGAAGTTTTATAATTTTAGCTCTTGTGTAGGTGTATAATCCATTTGAGTTAATTTTAGAATTCATCTTTTTTTGTGCGTGGATATCCATTTGTCCCAGCACATTTGTTGTAAAGGCTATCTCTTCCTCCATTGAATTGCTTTGGTACCTTTGTTGAAATCAGTTAACCATAAATATAAGTGTTTACTTCTACTTCTAGACTCTCAATTCTGTTTCATCGATCTCTATGCCTGTCCCTGAGCCAATACCACACTGATTGTATGCTACTGAGTTTTCCAGCTTTAAAGTAAGTCTTAAAATTAGATAATGTAAGTTCTCCAACTTTGTTCTTTTTAAAAATTCTGTTGAATATTTTAGGTACTTTGCATTCCCATATAGCTTTTATAGGTCAGCTTGTCAATTTCTACAGAAAGTTTTCTGGGTTTTTAATAGATATTGTGTTGAATTTATAGTTCATTTGGGGAGAATTACCATACTGACAATACAAAGTCTTCCAATCCATGAACATGGGATGTCATTTGTTTAGATCTTCCTCTGTTTCTCTTAGCAATATTTTGCCATTTTTGTTGTATGAGTGTTGTACTTCCTTCTGTTAAATTGATCCTAAGTATTTTTGTTTTTATGCTGTTGTGGATGGAAGTGCTTGCTTAATTTTAATTTGGGGTTTTTTTTGGTGCTAATATATAGAAATACCGTTGTTTTTTTGTATATTGATCTTATATCCTGTGACCTTGCTAAACTTATCTATTAGTTTTTCTTTTCTTTTTTTTTTTGGCTGTGCCACGTGGCTTGAGGGATGTTCCCCAACCAGGGATTGAACCCGGGCCATAGCAGTGAAAGTGCCGAAACCTAACCACTAGACTCCCAGGGAACTCCCTATTAGATTTTATCTTTTAAAAACAAAAATTGTAGGGCTTCCCTGGTGGCGCAGTGGCTGAGAGTCCGCCTGCCGATGCAGGGGACACGGGTTCGTGCCCCGGTCCGGGAGGATCCCACATGCCACGGAGCGGCTGGGCCCATGGGCCATGGCCGCTGGGCCTGCGCGTCTGGAGCCTGTGCTCCGCAATGGAAAAGGCCACAGCAGTGAGAGGCCCGCGTACCACAAAAAAAAAAAAAAAAAAAAAAATTGTATATGTGTATTCCTTGGGATTTTCTACACGCATGATATGTCATCTGTGAATAAAGACAGTTTCACTTTTTTTCTTTCCAATCTGGAAGCCTTTAATTTTTTCCTGCTTTGTTGCACTGGCTAGAATCTCCAGTACAGGGAGTTCCTTGGTGACCTAGTGGTTAGGACTTGCTGTGGCCCAGGTTCAATCCCTGGTTGCAGAACTGAGATCCTGAAAGCTGCGTGGCCTGGCCAAAAAAAAAAGAACCTCCAGTACAATGTTGTGTAGAAGTTGCACAAGTGGACATTCTTGCCTTGTTCTCAGTCTGAGGGAGGAAAACATTAAACATTTAGTCCTTCACCGTTAAATATGTTAAGCTGTGGATTTTTTATCAATGTCTTTTTTCAAGTTGAAGAAGTTTTTTTTGTTTGTTTGTTTGTTTGCGGTACGCGGGCCTCTCACTGTTGTGGCCTCTTCCGTTGCGGAGCACAGGCTCCAGATGCGCAGGCTCAGCAGCCATGGCTCATGGGCCCAGCCGCTCCGCAGCATGTGGGATCTTCCCGGACCAGGGCACGAACCCGTGTCCCCTGCATCGGCAGGCGGACTCTCAACCACCGCGCCACCAGGGAAGCCCTGAAGAAGTTTTTGTCATGAATGGGTGTTAGGTTTTATCAAATGCTTTTCCTGTACCTATTGAGATCATCATGTGGTTTTTGTCCTTTAAGCTGTTAATATGTATATAATATTGATTTTCAAGATGTTGACCCAACATTGAATTCCTGCGATAAATCTCACTTAGTAATGGTGTGTAATCCTTTTTATGTTGCTGGATGGTTTGCTGATTTTTTAGGAGTAGTTTCTGCATCTGTGTTCACTAGAGAGCTATTTTCTGTAGTTCTCTTTTCTTGTGATGTCTTTGGCCTTTGATACTGGCCTTATAGAATGAGTGAAGTGTTTCCTACTTATTTCTCTAAGAGTTTGTGAAGAATTAGTATTATTTTTTAAAATATTTGATAAAATTCACCAGTGAAGCCATCTGGGCCTGTTATTTGAAGGATGATTTTAAATTTCTTATTCAGTTTTTTCACTTGCCTGGGGGCCTCCTGAGGGTGGGTACCCACTTCTCTTAGAAGGTTGGATTCTTGTGGTTAGGGATATTCTTGCACCATTAACAGAGATTGATATTACCAGAGTGGGCCTGGTCTGTGCCCTTACAAGCCCCTCACTTTCCCTCTCTCCCTTGCCTGGAGATGCTCACCTCTTCTTGTCTCAGAGATCATGATCATCTCTTCTCTCCACTCCGGTACTTCCCACTTCCACCTCTTTCTAACTTCCAAATATAAAGAGGCCTCAGAGCTCAGAGTGAGCCCTCCCTAGCTGATACTGCCCTTTCCATATGTGAGGAAGGCATCTGGAGTCTTATCTCTGGGCCAGCACAGATTCACATATGCACTTGAATATGTCCCAGTATGACCATGTCCAAAGTGGAACCTCAAACCTGGTCAGCCCTTAGTTTTCCCCATCCTTATAGTGTATCTCTCATCTTCCCAGTGGTTTAGTCAGGAACCCAGTGCTGGGTTTTAGAGGGAGGAAGGGATGAAAGTTACTCATCATCATCATCTCCATCAGCTAAGCCATGACCTAGTTCTGTTGACTCTATTTCCAATCCAGTTCTGTCCTCTACTTCCATCCTAGTCCACACTGTCAGCATATCCCTTAGAACCTGGATCACTACAGTGGCCTCCTAAGTGGTGTCCCTGCTTCCACCCTCGCGCCCCCGCTTCCACCCTTGTGCACTTTGCAGTCTATAGGCAGCAGAGCAGCCAGAGTGAAATTGTAAAGTTGTAAACCAAAATTGTGTCACTCTCCTGTTCATACCCCTCCAGTGGCTCTCCAGGGCTTCAGGGCCTGTTCTCTTCTTGGGATGGTTTGGGGAGAAGTTCAGACACAGTTGCCTTAGCAGATAAGAGGTGTGGCCCCCTCCATCCCAAACAGAGCACTCCTTGGTTCTTTTTTTTTAATGTATTTGTTTTTGACTGCATTGGGTCTTTGTTGCTGTGCACGGGCTTTCTCTAGTTGCGGCAAGTGGGGGCTTCTCTTGTTCTGGAGCACGGGCTCTATGTGTGCAGACTTCAGTAGTTGTGGCTTGCAGGCTCTAGAGTGCAGGCTCAGTAGTTGTGGTACACGGACTTAGTTGCTCCGTGGCACGTGGGATCCTCCCGGACCAGGGCTCGAACCCGTGTCCCCGGCCCTGGCAGGCGGATTCTCAGCCACTGTGCCACCAGGGAAGTCTCTCCTTGGTTCTTTATAGAGCATTGCATATCAAGTCTTGTCAGATACTCCCAACAGCCTGGTTGAAGAGCTAGCAGGGCTATCCCCATTTTATAGATGTGCAAATAAAGGCTGAGAGTGGGGGAGGAGACCTACTCAAGGCCACTCAATAAGTGGTAGAGAAAATAGATAAAACAGATAACAAATTGTGATACATCCATACTTGGCAATAAAAGGAATGACTGATATATTGATACAACATGAATGAATCTCAAAATAATGATGCTTAGTGAAAGAGCCAGACAAAAAAGGAGTATATGCTGTATGCTCTGTCTTGGTCTGTTCAGGCTGCTGTAACAAAATACCGAAGACTAGGTGGCTTATAAGCAACAGACATTTATTTCTCACAGTTCTGGAGGATGGGAAGTCCAAGATCAAGGGACCAGCAGATTCACTGTCTAGTGAGGTCCTGCTTCCTGGTTCACAAACAGCTGTCTTTTTGCTGTGTGTCCTCACATGATGGGCATGGCAAGGGAGCTCTCCGTAGTCTCTTTTATAAGGACACTGATCCCATTCGTGAGGGCTGTGTCCTCATGACTTAATCACCTCCCAAACGCCCTCCCCTCCTTACTTTAGAGGTTAGGAGTTCAACATGTGAATTTTGAGGGAACAAAAACCTCCATTCTATAGCAGATTCCATTTATATAAAACTCTGGAAAATGCAAACTAATCTGTAGCAACAGAAAGTAGATCACAGTTTGCCTGAGGACAGCAGGATTGGCGAGGAGGGTATTTGGGAGGAGTCAGGGGATATAAAGGAGTGTGAGGAAACTTTGGGGGATGGTGGATATGTGCACTGTCTGTGGTGATGGTTTCACAGATGTATACTATGTCAGACTTACCAAAATGTATACTTTGAATATGTGCAAGTTACTATATGTCAATTATAGCTCAATAAAGCTGTTTAAAAAAAAAAAAAAACAGACACTGATTTTCCACTGTGGCTTCTGAGTCCCCAAGGTCTGCTGTCTCCTCTGGGGCTCCCGATCCTGGGGTGCAGTTCAGGCCGAGATGGTAAGGCGACCTGTGGACTCCAAGGGCATTGTGGTCTCCATCACGTGGGGACAACCCCAGCTTAGCAGCTCCTTTGCTGGAGTCAGGTGTGTCCTCCATGTGGGTTAACTTCAGAATCCTGCTTTTGTCTTTTTTTTTTTTTTTTTTTTTTTTTTTTGTGGTGTGCGGCCTCTCACTGTTGTGGCCTCTCCCATTGCGGAGCACAGCCTCCGGACGCACAGGCTCAGCGGCCGTGGCTCACGGGCCCAGCCGCTCCGCGGCATGTGGGATCTTCCCAGACCGGGGCACGAACCCGTGTCCCCTGCATTAGCAGGCGGACTCTCAACCACTGCGCCACCAGGGAAGGCCCTGCTTTTGTCTTTTGACACAAACACTTTCCTCGATGTTACATGGGCTTCAAGATTATCACGGTTTTGAAATGTTTAATTCCTTTATGCATATGCTCACCTCATACATACCCCTCCTATTTCATATAAATGCAGAAGTGTGCCTCATAGTCATCCTTGCTAAAGTGCAGCTCCCACTTTTTTCTTTTCCTTTTTTGCTGACTTCATTCTCCTACCTCTTGTATCAGTAACTCCCCCAGAATAACCCACGTTAATACCCTGGGGTATTTTCTTCTCTATTTTCGCTACACCAATATAAAGCATCTGTATGTATCTGCAGGTCCATATTTGGGAGTTTCTGTTTTACAGAAGATGGATTCCATTGTACATAATTTTTGGAGCCTTCTTTTCCCCACACCTTCTGCTGAAGCTCTAATCCATTTTTAAAGGCTGTGTCATGTCCCAGGGTGTATATGTCCCATCATTTATTCAGTCATTTCTCAGCTGGTTGTTTCTTTGTTTCCATATGTTGGCCATTGGGTTTTCTTGAAAGATGTTATTTTATTTTTTTCACATGTGTCTTTAATCCAGCTAGAATTTTTAGCAGATACTGTATTTTTTCCTCCAGATGGTGAACCAGTTAGGCCTGCCTCATTTATTAAAATATCCACCCTTTCCCCACTGAATTGAACTGCCAGTTTAGAACTTACTGCCTATGTTTTCTTCTAGGAGTTTTATGGTTTCAAGTCTTCCATTTAAGTATTTAATCCATTTTGAGTTTATTTTTTGTATATGGAGTGGAAAGTTGTCTAGTTCAGTTGTTTTGCAGGTAGCTGTCCAGTTTTCCCAACACCGTTTATCGAAGAAGCTGTCTTTTCCCCATTGTATATTCTTGCCTCTTTTGTCATAGATTAATTGACCAAATAAGTGTAGGTTCACTTCTGGGATCTCTGTTCTGTTCCATTGATCTATATGTCTGTTTTATGCCAGTACCATACAGTTTTGATTACTGTAGCTCTGTAGTATAGTTTGAAATGTGTGATACCTTCAGCTTTATTCTTCCTTCTCAAGACTGTTTTGGCTATTTGGGGTCCTTCATGTTTCAATACAAATTTTAGAATCATTTGTTCTAGTTCTGTGAAAAATGCCTTTGGTATTTTGATAGGGATTGCATTGAATCTGTAGATTGCCTTGGGTATGTTCATTTTAACAATATTAATTCTTCTAATCCATGAGCATGGTATAATATTATTTTTGATGCAATTGTAAATGGGATTGTTTTCTTAACTTCTCTTTCTGATAGTTCACTGTTAGTGTATAGAAATGCAACAGATTACTGTATATTAATTCTGTACCCTGCACTTTACTGAAATCAGTTATTAGTTCTAATAGTTTCTTGGTGGCATCTTCAGGATTTTCTATATGAAGTACAGAAAATGTTGTCATCAGCATACAGTGACAGTTTCACTTCTTTCTTTCCAATTTGGATTCCTTTTCTTCCTCCCTCCCTCCCTCCCTCCATTCCTTCCTTCCTTCCTCTTTCCTTTTTCTTTTCTTTTTCCTGCCTCCCTCCTTCCTTCCCTACCCCTCTCCATTCCTTCCTTCCCTACCCCTCTCCATTCCTTCCTTCCTTCCTTCCTTCCTTCCTTCCTTCCTTCCTTCCTTCCTTCCTTCCTTCCTTCCTTCCTTCCTTCCCTCCCTCCCTCCCTCCCTCCCTCCCTCTCTCCCTCTCTCACTCCCTCCCTCTCTCTTTTTCTCCCTCCTTCCCTCCAGCACTATATTGAACTATAGGACTTCCAGCACTATATTGAATAAAAGTGGCAAGAGTGGGCATCTTTGTCTTGTTCTTGATCTTGGAGGAAATGCTTTCAGACTTTCAACATTGAATATGATGTTGCCTGTAGGTTTGTCATATACAGCCTTTATTATGTTGAGGTATAGTCCCTCTATACCCAGTTTGTTGAGAGGTTTTTTCTTTTTTTCTTTTTAATGTTATTGAAGTACAGTTGACTTACAGTGTTGTGTTAATTTATGCTGTACAGCAAAGCAATTCAGTTATACACATATATATTCTTTTCCATTATGGTTTATCACAGGATATTAATTACAGTTCCCTGTTCTATACAGTAGGATCTTATTGTTTATCTATCCTATATATAATAGTTTGCATCTGCTAATCCCAAACCCCTGAGTTTTTTTAATCATAAATGGATGCTGAACTTGTCAAAAGCTTTTTCTGCATCTACTGAGATGATCATATGATTTTTTCTTCAGTTCATTAATGTTGTGTATCATATTGATTGATTTGTTGATTTTGAATCCCTGGGATATGTCCCACTTGATCATGATGTATGATATTTTATTGTTGGATTCTGTTTGCTAATATTTTGTTGAGGATTTTTGCATCAGTGTTCATCAGTGATACTGGTCTGTAATTTTCTTTTTTTGTGATGTCTTTGGTTTTGGCATCAGGCTTTTTAGAATGAGTTCAGAAGCATTCTTTATTTTTTGGAATAGTTTGAGAAGAATAGGTGTTAACTCTTCTTTAAATGTTTTGTAGGGAATTCCCTGGTGGTCCAGTGGTTAGGACTTGGTGCTTTCACTGCCGGGGCCCAGGTTTGACCCCTGGTTGGGGAACTAAGATCCTGCATGCTGCACGGTACAGCCAAATTTTTTTTTTAATGTTTTGTAGAATTCACCCATGAAGCCATCTGGTCTTGGACTTTTGTTTGTTGGGAGGGTTTCTTTTATTCTTATTATTCAATTTCACTACTGATAATTAATTGGTCTATTCATATTTCTATTTCTTTTTTTAAAAGATTTATTTTATTTATTTTATTTGGCTGTGTCAGGTCTTAGTTGCGGCACACGGGATCTTCGCTGAGGCATGCAGGATCTTTTTTGTGGTGCACGGGCTTCTTGTTGTGACGTGTGGATTTTCTCTCTCTAGTTGTGGCGCGCGGGTTCCAGAATGCGTGGGCTCTGTAGTTTGCAGCACGCAGGCTCTAGTTGAGGCACAAGTAGTTGTGGTGTGCGTGCTTAGTTGCTCTGCGGCATGTGGGATCTTAGTTCCCTGACCAGGGCTCAAACCCACGTGCCCTGTGTTGTAAGGCAGATTCTTTACCACTGGACCACCAGGGCCAGGGAAGTCCCTATATTTCTATTTCTTCCTCAGTCTTAGGAGAGTGTACATTTCGAAGAATTTATCCATTTCTTCTATGTTATCCATTTTATTGGCATATAATTGTTCATAGTAATCTCTTATAATCCTTTGTATTTCTGTGGTGTCAGTTGTAACTTTGCCTCTTTCATTTCTGATTTTATTTATCTAGGCCTTCTCTTGATGAGTCTGGCTAAAGGTTTATCAATTTTGCTTATCTTTTCAAAGAACCAGCTCTTAGTTTCATTGATCTTTTCTATTGTTTTTTTCAGTCTCTATTTCATTTATTTCTGGTCTGATATTTATTATTTCTTTCCTTCTACTGACTTTGGGTTTTGTTTGTTCTTCTTTTTAGAGTTCCTTTAGGTGTAAGGTTAGATTGTTTATTTGAGGTTTTTCTTGTTTCCTGAAGTAGGCTTGTATTGCTATTAAACTTCCCTCTTAGAACCTCTTTTGCTGCATCCCATAGATTGTAGATCATGTGTTTCCATTTCATTTGTCTCCAGGTACTTTTTTAAATTTCCACTTTGATTTCTTCAGTGACGCATTGGTTGTTTAATAGCATATTCGTTAGCCTCCACGTTTTTGTGGTTTTTTGCAGTTTTTTTCTTGTAGTTATTTCTAGTCTCATACTGTTGTGATTGGGAAAGATGCTTGATATGATTTTAAATTTATTTAGACTTGTTTTGTTGCCTTGCATGTGATCTGTCCTGGAGAGTGTTCCATGTGCACTTGAAAAGAATGTGTATTCTGCTGCTTTTGGTGGAATATTCTATATATGTCTATCAATTTCATCTGATCTATTGTGTCATTTAAGGCCAGTATTTCCTTATTGATTTCCCATCTGGATGATCTGTCCATTGATGTAAATGGAGTATTAAAGTTCCCTACTATTATTGTATTAATGTCAATTTCACCCTTTATGTTAATATTTGCTTTATGTATTTAGGTGCTCCTTGATTGGGTGCATATATATTTATAATTGTTATATCTTCTTGTTGGATCAATTTCTTTATCATTATATAATATCCTTTATCTCTTGTTACAGTCTTTGTTTTAAAGTCTATTTTGTCTGATATAAGTATTGCTACCCAGGCTTTCTTTTGATTTCCATTTGCATAAAATACCTTTTTCTGTCCTCTAAATTTCAGTTTATGTGTGTCTTTAAATCTGAAATGAGTCTCTTGTAGGCAGCATATATATGGGTCTTGTTTTGGTATCCATTCAGCCACTCTTTGTCTTTTGATTGGAGCACTTAGTCCATTCACATTTATAGTAATTTTTTTTCAATTACATCATTTGCATTTATTTATTGAAGGCCATATATGCCGTATAAAGTAATTATCGATAGGCATGTACTTACTGCAATTTGTTCATTGTTTTCTGGTTGTTTTTGTAGTTCTTTTTGTTTCCTTTCTTTTTCTTTTGCTCTTTTCCCTTGTGATTAGATGACTGTCTTTAGTGTTATGTTTGGATTCCTTTCTCTTTTTGTATGTGCGTATTTATTACAAATTTTGGTTTGTGGTTACCATGAGGTTCATATGTAATGACATATATATGGTTATTTTATATATGTGGTTATTTTATATGTGGTTATTTTATATATATATAGCTGTTTTAAGTTGATGATCTCTTAAGTTCAAATGCATTCTAACAACCTAAAAATGCAATTTTTACTACCCACCCCACACATCAATGTTTTTGACATCATATTTTACATATTTTTGTGTATCCCTTAACTGTTCATTGCACATATAGATGATTTTACTACTTTTGTCTTTCAAGCTTCCTACTAGCTTTATGAGTGGTTGATCTACTACCTTTACTGTATGTTTGCCTTTACCAATAAGATTTTTCCTTTCCTAATTTTCATATTTCTAGCTGTGGTCTTTTCCATTTAGCAAAGTCCTTTTAACATTTCTTGTAAAGCCTGTTTAGTGGTGCTGAATTCTTTTGGCTTTTGCTTCTCTGTAAAACTCTGTATCTCTCAAATGTGAATGATAGCCTTGTTGAGTAGAGTGGTTGTAGGTTTTTTTCCTTTCATTGCTTTGAATATATCATGCCACTACCTCTGGCCTGCAAAGTTTCTGCTGAAATGTCAGCTCATAGTCATACGGGAATTCCCTTGTAGGTAACTAGTTGCTTTTCCCTTGCTGCTTTTAAGATTCTCTATCTTCAATTTTTGCAATTTTTATTATAATGTGCTTGGTGTGCACCTCTTTGGGTTCATCTTGTTTGGGACTCTCTGTGCTTCTTTGACTTGGATGTCTTTTTTTTTTCCCCAGGTTAGGAAAGTTTTCAGCTATTATTTCTTCAAATAAGTTCTCTGCCCCTTTCTCTTTTCTCTTTCCAGGACCCCTGTAATGCAAATGTTAGTATGCTTGATGTTGTCCCAGAAGTCTCTTAAACTATCCTCATTTTTTTAAATCTTTTTTTCTTTTTTCTGTTTGGCTTGGGTGATTTCCACTACTCTGTCTTCCAGTTAACTGATTCATTCCTCTGTAACATCTAATTTACTGTTGATTCCTTCTAGTGTATTTTTTATTTCACTTATTATATTCTTCAGCTCTGTTCGGTTCTTCTCTATATTTTCTAATTCTTTACTAAACTTCTCACTGTGTTCATCCATTCTTCTCCCGAGTACATTCTGCATCTTTATGATCATTACCTTGAACTCTTCTTCACTGTGTTTTTCTTCTAGTGTTTTGTCTTGTTCCTTCATTTGGAATATATTCCTCTGTCTCCTAATTTTGCCTAATTCTTTGTATTTATTTCTATGTATTAGGTAGGTTGGTTTTGTTTTTGATCTTGAAGAAGTGGCCTTGTGTAGGAGACATCCTAAGGGGCCCAGCAACACACTTCCCTTTGGTCACCAGATCTGTATACTCTAGGGATGCCCCCTATGTGGGCTGTTCTGTTGTGGTTGACCTGACTACTGTGGGTGTGCTGGTAGGTCAGACTGGCCCCTACCCCCACTGGCTGCCAGACCTTGCCTTGTGTGGTGGCTACCAATCTTTGGTGGACAAGGCCGGGTCCTAGTGTGGCTGGCTGCAAACCCCGGGGGAACCTGGGGCTGGTCCCAGCCTACTGGTGGGCAGGTTAACCCTGGCACTAGTAAACTAGAGGGAGGACTCCAAAATGGTACTTGCCAGCACCAGTGTTCTCATGGTAGAATGAGCTCCCAAAAATGGTTCCAGCCAGCATCTATGTCCCCAGGGGGAGTCCCAGTTGCCTCCTGCCTCTCCAGGAGACTTTCTAAGATAAGCAAGTGGGAATTCCCTGGTGGTTCAGTGGTTAGGATTTCATGCTTTCACTGCCGAGGGCCTGGGTTCGATCCCTGGTTGGGGAACTAAGATCCCCACAAGCTGCGTGGCATGGCCAAAAAAAAAAAAAAGATGAGCAAGTAGCAAGTAGGTCTGACTCAGGCTCCTTTCAAATTACTTCCTCTACACTGGATCGTGTGAGATTTTGCACGTGCCCTTTAAGAACAGTCTGTTTCCTACAGCCCCCCAGCTCTTCTGAATGCAAGCCCTGCTGACCTTCAAAGCCAGATGTTTTGGGGGCTCACCTTTCTGGTGCAAGACCCATAGGCTCAGGAGCCTGGTGTGGGGCTTAGACCCCTTGCTTCTTGGGGAGAAACTTTGCAGTGATGATTATCCTCCTGTTTGTTTGTTGCCTATCCGAGGGTGTGGGTCTTGACTTATATCACATCTCCACCCCTCCTCCCCATCTCATTGTGGTTCCTTCTTTATATCTTTAGTTGTGGAAAATATTTTCTGCTGGTCTTCAGGACATTCTCATAGATAGCTGTTCTATAAATGGTTGTAGTTTTGGTGCACCTGTGGGAGGATGTGAGCTCAGGGTCTTCCTAAGCTACCATCTTGGCCACACCCCCTATACTATCTTTAGGT
The DNA here is from genome assembly GCF_937001465.1 of Orcinus orca. Lineage (NCBI taxonomy): Eukaryota > Metazoa > Chordata > Mammalia > Artiodactyla > Delphinidae > Orcinus > Orcinus orca. Next base: position 40,371,282 of record NC_064568.1, on the reverse strand, counting down.
TCTACTATTAAGTGTATTCTGAGACAAAGAAAATGAATTGAGGAGCTTTCCATCTTTTTCCTTGATTTTGAATTAAATAATTTATACATAGATATATAATTTTATGTGTATTTTATATAAACTATTAACAAAGTTTAAATAACTTTGGAATTATATGTCCTTTAAAGCCTCCCTGTTCCAAGTGTGGTTCATGGATCAACGGTGTCAGCATCACCTGGAAGGTAGTTACAAAAACAGATTCCTGGGGCCCACCCCAGGCCTACTGGGCTGGAGTCTATAGTTTAATGAGACTCCTCAGATGACTGTTATGTTCATTGAGAAGCCCCACTCTAAAGACTAGATAAATCTCAGCTATGGACCATCTGGTCCTGGAACTCTAATCACCTCTCCAGACTCTTCTGAGAAAATGGGCCTTTTCACATATTCCCCTTCAGGTCCTGAGTCAATGTTGATAAATCATGTTTAGCTAAGAAAGCATTCATTTCCTCCAGGTTTTCGTATTCTCTGTGGTTGTAAGTAGTCATAAGCTCTTAAATTCTGTCACTCCTGTATCCATGGCTATCCCCTTTCATGTAACTTGAGCAGTTTTTGCCTTCTGTCCCTGTTTTCTTTAATCAGGCTTTCTGCAGTCTAACACAAGAATTTTCTTTGATATAACATTGTCTTCAAATTATCTTAAAGCCTGTACAGTATTCAGTGAATATAATACAAATTACTTAACCATTCCCCTGTTCGGTACTCAGGCAATTCCCTATTTCCCAGCAGCATAAATAAAACTGCCAGAAGAGCAATATTGCTAAACTACTGTCTATAATTCTAGATAGTAATTTAGCAATACGATAAATTCTTTTTTTTTAATTTATTTATTTATTTATTTTTGGCTGACTTGGGTCCTCATTGCTGCACACGGGCTTTCTCTAGTTGTGGTGAGTGGGGACTACTCTTCGTTGCACTGCGTGGGCTTCTCATTGCGGTGGCTTCTCTTGTTGCGGAGCACGGGCTCTAGGCTCATGGGCTTCAGTAGTTGTGGCACACGGGCTCAGTAGTTGTGGCACGCGGGCTCTATGGCGCAGGCTCAGTAGTTGTGGCGCACGGGCTTAGTTGCTCTGCGGCATGTGGGATCTTCCCGGACCAGGGCTTGAACCTGTGTCCCCTGCATTGGCAGGGGGATTCTTAACCACTGTGCCACCAGGGAAGCCCCTAAATTCTTAATATGGTCATACACTTTGACGTCATTTCCATTCTAGGAACTTATTTTCATCTCAGCATTGTTTACAGCAATTTCAAAGCAAAACAAAATGGAAACAACTTCGACAGCAGGAGTGACTTAAATAAATGGAGGTCTAACCACCCAATGGAGAATTACACAGAAAAAAACATGGGGTGAGTCAATAGTGACGGAAGTGTGTTAGCTGACAGGTTAAATGAGAATAAGCTGGTTGTAAAATGGGCCGTAAAATGACTGTGAAGTCATTTTTTCTTTTAAAAATAAAACTCACATTGTACCTGTATGTATGAGGAATGAAATTTGATTCCTGCAGCTATTTAGATGTTGCCCTAGAGGTCTGTTCACCCATTGTGTTCCCACCCCCAACCCCCAGTGAATTTTTCCTTCTCGGTCTTGCTTCTGTGGGCCTGAAGACGTTCAGAAGCTGCCAAGGCCAAGAGGCTGAGCTGTATTTGGAGCCTTGATACCATCTCAGGGCCTGATAGTGTCTGGGCTATGAGAATACAGCAGAGTGGCCCCAGGAGAGCCTCGTGGCTGATCCTACAGGCCTGCCCTCTTGCGGGGTACAGCATGATGGGCCTTGTGTAATGTGGCATTGACCACCATAGATGAGCCTTGAGCTTCCTGGGAGAAGTTGCTCAGCCCGTTAGTGTCCAGAACCCCCTAGAAGACCTGGATGAGACCTGGAAGTACTCTTTCGGGGTGGGGGTCAGGCAAGGGAGTGATATGTGGTGGTGTGCCTGCGGTGCTGGTGCCTTCTGCTCTCTGCAGGAGCTAGAAGTGACCTTCTCCAGCTGAACATCATTGTCCCACCATGGGGAGAGGGTCTGGGGTCTAGTTTATCCTGCTCAGCCCAAACCTGCCCATTTCCCACCCCAGGGTTGCTCCCTGCAGCATCCCCCACCCCCTCTTGCCCACCAGTGGGGCTACCTGAGATTTAGGTGGCAAGGGAGTTGGAGTGTGGACTATGGGCAAGTTAACCAATTTCCTTGAGGCTTAGTTTTCTCACTAAAAGTTGCAGGTGATGCATGCAGCTTGCAACGCATTTCTGAGACCTGAGAAGTGTATTCCCATTCACTGTATGGGAAGTGGCATTCATAAATCGTGGCTATTATTATCATTAATGGAGAGGAGTCCTTGGCTTTCCTGGGATAATTACTAAAAAACCCATTTCCCCAAGGGGCTCTACACCATGGCCCCTCAAATGAGAGTTTCCCACAGATATTTCTGTAGCAAAGACTTGAAAAAGGAGCCTACTAGTTAGAAGACAAGGGCATTCATCCATTCAACAAGTATTTACTGAGCAACTACAGTGTGTCAGGCCCTGTTCTCAGGGCTGGATGTATCAGGAACCAAGGCCAGAGTTTGCTGGTGGACCAGATGTGGCTGTGAAAGACAGCAGAGAGCCAGATGCTCAGGTGCTTGGATGGAGGCTGCCATCAGCTGGGCTGGGGTGGGCTGTAGAAGGGTGGTTTGGAGGGAAGATACTGTGTGGCACACCTTGGACATCCATGGGGAGGCGTCCAGGAGGCAATCTGAAATGCGAGTCTGGGGTTCAGGGAGAGGTTCTGGCTGGAGCTTAGATAAAGAAGGAAGCATAAAGGAATGAAAGGTGGTTGAGGAGGCTGGGGGCAGATTACTCTGCCTTCTTGAGCTTCCAGGAAAGCCCTTGGATGCCCCCCCAACCCATGTTTCTCTTCATTGTCCCTGCCCTGACCTCAGGGAGTCTGTGTTCCCATGATGCACAGTGGAATCACCCCCAGGACCTGTCTCATTTGTCTCCTCACCCCAAGTCCAGCTGGCCCAGCTCTAACACCTTATTCATTCACATTCATGTAATCATTTATTTTAGAAACGTTTTATTGAGTTTCTCTCCTGTGGCTCTCACCAGAGAGTGGCCTGACCCCCTCTTGGAGGTACCTGGATATATGAAGGGACATTTAGTTGTCACAGTGACTGGGCAGGGAACAGGGGCACTCAGGGTCCTGCACAGAAGGAACTGCCCTCCCAGGATTCAGGAGCACTTTGCTGAGATAGTCATTCCCCAGCCACCTGCAGCTGGCTGAGGAGGGCTCAGCTGTGAGTAAATACAGTGCTACGGAGCCTGGGACACAGCAGGTAATGCCAGGTAATGGTTTGGGGATCATGAATGCACAGATGAGGGAAGGACACTTCTGCTGCCCAGGGAAGAGCAGAGAGGCTTCCTGGAGGAGGTGACTTTGGAGCTGTGCCTTAAAAGATGAGCAGGATTTACAGACACAGGATGGGCAGGAATTCCAGACAGAGGGAAGCAGGTATGCGAATGCAGAGGAGTATGGGTGGGCTCAGACTGCAGGAAAGGGAGTGCTGAGGGCAGCAGAGGAAGAGAATGGGTGGGAATAAGAGGTTGTGGTGGGGTTGCAGGGCATCCCTTCCCTTCCGCAGCCCTAGAAATTCCTCAGCATGTTGGTGATGATGTCGTGCTTGGCTTTCTCGTACAGGTCCCTGACTGCATGTGGCAGTTGGGAGCTCTCAGTTCCTGGAGTGTCCACTCCAGGGGACCCAGCAGAACGCCTCACCCGGCGGACCTACAGAAGTGATGCAGACGTGATCACCCTCATTGATGGCCCCCTTTCCTGTCCTGCCTGTGGCCCCTCTCTCCAGGTGGGGATGAGTGTGAGGCACCGGCAGTGATGTTGGTGATGGGGCTGGAGGTGGTCCCCAGTGAGGCCCTTCCACTCGGAGCCCAGAGGGCCTGGGAAGGCCTGAACTCTGCCGCTCACTTCCTCTCTGGCTATTCCACTCACTTGCTAGGAGGCTGCACCTCCGGCTTCAGTTTTTCCAAATGTGGGGTGTGGAGGAGGGTTCCCAGAGCTCAGGGCCCAGAGCAGAGCCAGTGTCCTGTGAAGTCTGAGCTCCCTCTCACCCCCAGGACGCCCCTTAGCCTCGACCACCAGTCTCTCCTCCCCACCCCTCCTGCCAAACGACTAGCAGTCATCAAGGTCCAACCGCGCCTCACACTCCACAAGCCTTTCCCCTCCCGACGACTTGCGTTTAGAAGGGCTCGATCGGCCCGGTTTCCAGAGGAGGAAACTGAGGCCCCACGCGCCGAAGTCAGTGGCCCGGGTGAGGGCCCTTCGGTCATCGGCGGTCACCGGGCAGAGCGCCGCCCGCGACGGAAACAGACTGGGGCCAGCGCGGGCGCAGGGGCTCATCTCCGGCTTGAGCTCGCGCTCGTGGTCCGGGTCCCCAGGGCAGTTGAGGGATGGTTGAGGGACGGAAGGATGTGCTGCAGCATGAAGAAGATGCCCGTGCAGTTCCGCTCTTCCTGCGGGTCAGTGAGCACAGGGGTGCGGTGGCCAACGTTCTTGCCCAGGTACACAGGCTCCCGAAGCCGGCGCCCTCCCTAATCCTCCCCCCAGAGCCAGGCGGGAGCGGCGAACGCTGGGGGGACCCGGACGGGCTTCGTGAACGCCCAGTAAAATTAAGGACTTTCATGCAAGTTATATTAAACGGGAAAAGGCCTCCAAAATTAGCCTCAGAGGAAGCTATATTTGTTTAAAACACTCGTGTGTACATAAAAAAGATACAGAAGATGATTCACCAACGGTTAATGTTGTCTCCTCCTGGGTAGTGGGGTTGCAGGGGGTTTTTGTTTGTTTGTTTTTAGTTTGCTTCTCCACATTTTGTTAATTTGCTATAATAAAATATTATTTTCCTAATTTTAGAAAAACAGTTATCACTAGGTGCATTACGGTCCCCTTCTTCTTTCTCTTAATATTTAGTCATTTCTTTAGCATGTATTGTTTTTCTAATAAGAATTGATAATTTACATGTAGTAAGAAAAACCAGTAAGGAAAAACCCAGTTTTAAAAATGGCTTCTGGGCTTCTCTGGTGGCGCAGTGGTTAAGAATCCACTTGCCAATGAAGGGGACAAAGGTTCGAGCCCTGGTCCGGGAAGATCCCACATGCTGCGGAGCAACTAAGCCCATGTGTCACAACTACTGAAGCCCGCGCACCTAGAGCCCATGCTCCGCCACAAGAGAAGCCACTGCAATGAGAAGCCCGCGCACTGCGGCGAAGAGTAGCCCCCGCAAGCCAGCACACACCGACGAAGACCCATCGCAGCCAAAAATAAATAAGTAAATTTATTATTATTTTTTAAATGCCTTCCATAATCAAACCTCACCTGGCGAGGTGAGGAGGGTGGAAGCAAATACAGCCTCCGGGAGAAGGGAGAGAGGGGAGGTCCTTCTCTTGCTCATGGGGGCAGGGAGCCAAGGGATGGGAGACTCGCCCCGCCCGGCCTGAAGGGACATTCTCGGGGCTGTCGGCGGTGCCAGAGCAAAAAGCACACCGTCTCTTTAATCCTGAAGTTGAGCGGGATCATGGTGTTGGAGTTCTGAAAAATCAAGAGAAGACTCATGATCATCTATCTCCCTTTTACAGAGGAGGGAACAAAGGCAAGGAGGAGAGGGTTCACAGTTCCAAGTTGGAAGGGGCTTAGCCGAGGTCTGCACTTTCCACCTAAAGGAGGCAGCCTCTTCAAGTGGCCTGAGCAGAGATTTAAGGAAACTAGCCGAGGCTAACACCTCATGGCTGTACCACCTTGAGGGGTCACTTCCCATCTTTGCCCCTCAGTTTCCTCTTCTGTGACAAAGGAACTAGAATACTTGCCTCGCATGCTCAGCTGCCAGGAGAGAGATAATGGGGTGGGAAGGGGACACTGGAAGGCCCTGATGAGTCGCTGGTGAGACCAGTCCAGCTCCTGTCTGTCCTTTGAAACAGCCCTGCTTGCTCCTACAAACCCAGGGCCTGAGTGCAGGCTGGACTCCCAGAACCTGCATTTCATCCTTGGGCAAATCCCGGAATTGACCAGCTAGCCAGCTGTCAGGCCCGAGAGAAATTACGGTCTTTGTCTTATCTTCTGAGGGGAGAAACATTATAATAATAAGAACAGCAGCTAATGTCAACCAAGCACTTTGTGCCTGTGCGAGGCATTCTCTCCTGCCTGCTGTCCTCACAGGCTGCTATAAGGCAGAGTGTTACCCGCTTCCTGGGCCTGAGCCCCCAACACTCACCAAGCTAGGCAGTGGTGGGATGGCTTCCAGCAGGCCAAAGAGTCGCTGTCCTTGTCGCCCCTGGTTGAAGAACCACAGGGCCTGGGTGACTATCTCTTCATAGCTCAGACTGCGCTGGGCCACACAGGCCATTGCTGCCAAGCCTGCCACCAGCACCAGTGCCCTCCAAGCCCCTGCCATTGTCCCTTCTTTGATCCACTGCCACTTGCAGCCCCTTCTAGGTGCTACTTGGGCAGCCTTGCCCAAGGGCTGCTGACGACATGCAGGGCTGGGGCCTTCCTGAAAGGGGCCTCTCCTTTCCTTCGCTAGGCACCCAGTATTAGCCAATGTTCCAAAATACCCGTGACTAAGAGGCAAGTATGATTGGGTTATAGTCCAGGGCCTAGGAGTGAGGCAGCCCTGAGCTGGGGGCAGGAGACATGTGTGATGCTGGGCAAGTCCCTTCACTCTGGCCTCAGTGTCCCTACCTGTGCCACGAGGAGGCCACCTCTGATAGTCCAGGACTCTGTGCCGTCTCTGCCTGGCTGTTCTGGTTTGATTCTGAAACAACTGTCTGGGATCCATGAACTCTCTATGTGACAGTTCCTCAGCTGAGAGCACAAGGAGACAGTCCAATCTGAGGCTGTACTCAAGCTGACACCTACCATGTTACATATGTTTTAAAATACTGATTGTCAACCCTTAAAACTCTGGATGCCTGACTTTGAAAAAATCATGAGATCTGACAATGCATGGCTCACAGCCCCTCATGGATGTGACGTCAGCAACTTCTCCAGGGAAAGCCTCGCTGTCCACTTCCCCCAGGCCATTCCCTGCTGGCAAAGCAGGGAGGCTGTCCCCAACAGGATCAGGGCAGGGATTCCTGGCTGCTGACAGGGCCAACCCCAGGCAGCAGCTCACAAGAGGAAGAGCAAGGGCCTCCCCTTCCTCTGAGGGCTCCCATTTTCCTTGACTCCCTCAGTTACTGGGGTCTGCATGTTAACTTCCCAGCCCTTTCTTGGCTGCGGGGCTCCTGTTCTGCAGGAGACTCAGAAACTGGGAAGGAGGAGAGCAACTACCGGGTGTTTCCACTGAAGTCCACCAGTGGGGAAACCAAGGCACAGAGCAGATCATGACTTCCCCCAAAAGCTAAGGGTAGAGCTGAGCAGGTCAGAGCCAGAAGTGAGGAGAGAAGGCAGAGCACAGAACAGTCCTCCGCAGGCCCAACAGGTCTTCAAAGGCCCAAGTCTCATAAAATCCATGCAGCCATGGCATATAATGGTGAAAACTTAGAAAAAACCTAAACGTGCTTCAAGGGATTTCCTGGTGGCACAGTGGTTAAGAATCTGCCTGCCAGTGCAGGGGACACGGGTTTGAGCCCTGGTCTGGGAAGATTCCACGTGCTGCGGAGCAACTAAGCCTATGCGCCACAACTACTGAACCTGCGCTCTAGAGCCCACGAGCCACAACTACTGAAGCCCGCACGCCTAGAGCCTGTGCTCCGCAACAAGAGAAGCCACCGCAGTGAGAAGCCTGCGCACCGCAACAGAGTAGCCCCTGCTCTCTGCAACTAGAGAAAGCCCACACGCAGCAACAAAGACCCAACCCAGCAAAAAATATAAATAAATAAATGTGCTTCAAGAGCAGATTATTAGAGCAGTTGTGATATGTCCACCTATGGAATACCGCTACTACTTATTGGAATACAGGTCCAGTTATTGGTGGGTGATTATGTTCATCACAGGTTCTTAGCTGAAGAATGAGGGTTCTGCTGCCTCAGGTCTTGTGTCCATCACAGGAAGTGTGAATAAGGAAGGATGGTGGGTGCTCACTGTAGAATTCTATGCAGCAGTTAAGCAGTGGTTCTCCACTGGGGTGACTTTGCCCCTTGACCCCCCCCCCCAGGACAATTGTCAATGTCTGGAGACAGTTTTGATTGTCACAACTGGGGAGAGGGCACAACTGACATCTAGTGGATAAAGGCCACTGGATGCTGATAATCACCCTACAATGCACAGGACAGCCCCAGCAAGGAAGAATGGTCCAGCCCCAAATGTCACTAGTGCTGAGGTTGAGAAGTCCTGTGACAGAGCAACCAGATGGATCAATCTTAAACACATGGTGCTTGGTTACAAAGGAAAGGAACAGAATGAGATGTGTAACAACTCTCCCTCCCTCTCTCTCTCTCTCCATTTATGTGTATGGAGAATACATCAGAATACATCCTTCAAACTGATAAACATCTTATAACACCCACAAGGCACAGGTAAGAATGAATGATGGTTGAGAGGGCAGGAAATGAGATTGGGGAAAAAAAAAAAAAAGCAGAGAGAGGGCTTGCACAGACCAAAGAAAACTCACCAATGCAGCCTGCAGTGTAAGGTTGGATTCCTTGTACAGAAGATTGTACACTGATCAATATCCATAACAGTATCACTAGCAAGGTGCCTGAAAAGGTGTTCACTAAAATATTAATAATGAATATAATGAATAAATATCCATACAGTTTTTCTCTGTATGGAGCTGGCAAAGGATTTTGATTCCTTCTTTCAACTTTTCTTTATTATTTGAAAAAAAATTACAATAAACAACTTTGTTTTACAAAAACAGCAAAAATATTTTGTAAATACCCACATGGAATCTACATTTTATTCCACATCTGCAACTACTTTTTTAAGTTCAATGGAACTCTTTTTATTGAGATAAAATTCACATATCATAAAATTTACCCTTTCAAAGTGTACAATTCGCAACATTTTCATCATCCCAAAAATAAACCTTGTGCCAATTAGCAGTCACTCCCCATTTTCCCCTCCCCTTTGCCCCTGGCAACCAATAATCTACTTTCTGTCTTTATGGGTCTGCTATTCTGGATATTCATATAAATGGAATCATACAATATGTGGTCTTTGGTGTCTGGCTTTGTTCACTTAGCATGATGTTTTCATTTTCATCCATGTTATGGATTAATTCCTTTTTATGACTGAATAAGATTTCATCATATGGATATATCACATTTGTTTATCCATTCATCAGTTGATAGACATTTGGGTTGTTTTCACGTTTTTGCTATTATGAATCATACCACTATGACTATTCACATACAGGTTTTTATGTGGACATATATTTTCAGTTACCTTGGGCTTATACCTAGGAATGGAATTTCTGGGTCATATGGTAACTCTGTGTTTTAAATTTTGTGAGGAATTGCCGAAGTATTTTCCAAAGAGCCTGTACCATTTTACATTCCTACCAGCAATCTGTGGTATTCCACATCTTAATGATTTTTATTGTCTCTTTTTTTTATTATAGCCATCCTAGTGGGTATGAAGTGATATTTCATTGTGGTTTTGACTTGTATTTCCCTAAGAGCTAGTGATGTTGTGCTTATTGTCCATTTGTATATGTTCTTTGGAGAAATGTCTATTCAAGTCCTTTGTACAATTTTTAATTGGGCTATTTGTCCTTATATTGTTGAGTTGTACACACTGTTTTAACATTAAAATGTTTTAGATTTCCATCGGAGGAAAAAAAGCCTCCAGTAAAATCAAGGCTTTAGATGTGTAAAGTAGTTTTTCAGGGACTTTGTAGACCCCCACCACATGGCTCCCCATCAGTTTGAGAAGCTCAGCTTGTCCCCAGCATTGATAGATGAGGAAAATGAGGCCTGGAAAAGTTAGGAAGTGTGTCCAAGTTACGCAGCTGAGTCCTGTGTAGAATGATGGGAAACTGGGAAGCTTTCCCTGGAGGAGAGGACTGACAAGGAGACCTTGATTCCCTGCTCTGTCTCCGAAAGGCTGCCACGAACAAGAGGACCAGATTGTTCTTCCCAGGGGGAGTCATGTCAACAAGAAAGTTCTCAAAACAAAACAAACGAACAAAACCAAGAAAGGTCTCTTGATAATAGCTGGAGTCCAGCATGGCAGAGGTGGCCTGGGAGTCTAGAATATCACTTGGCAGGGAAATTGTAGGAGACTAAAGGGGCCATTTGATGCCTGGCTTCTCCAGCATCCATTTGCCCTACCCCTTCTCCCTTCCAATGAGGCCCCAGTTCCCCTTTGAGGATCTGCATGGCTCTGGGAGAGGAAAACTCGACTTGGTCTAAGTCAAGCAATGCCTTCCATCTCTCCACCACCACTGGTGATTGATTAAGCTGGTCCACTTAGAATACATCTCAGAACTTTTGGTGGGAATACTAGGCACTTTCTTTCCTCCTGGAAGTAAACAAGGAAGCATGGCTAGATGTGACAAAGAAAACATCTTAGGATGTGAGGTGGGCCCCTTAGGATGAGATCAGCACCACAGAAGGCAGAGAGGAAAGAGAGAAAAACAGATCCTTATGACATCACTGAGCTTCTGGGTCACACCTTGCCTGAAGGTGGAGGGCCTCCGGATGCTACTATTTAAGCTAGTTTGAATGGGCTTTTCTGTTACTTGCAACATGATGTCGCAACAAATGTAGGGTTCAGGCATCCAATAGAGAGGTGTGGGGACAGACTATGTAGCCTTTATAATCTCATCAAACCATAAGACTCTATGACATGTCCAAAGGTTTGAGGTTGGATGGCAGTAATCAGGCCCGGGAACTTGGGTTGGGGGCTCTGGTGGGATTTTTTTTTTTTTTTTTTTTGACCAGTGGACCTTACAGAGTATGAGTTCCAAAGGTCAAACTCTGTTATAGCCACATAAAAATCCTTCAATAACTTGTGCTTGATAATTGACCCAGAGCATCTTCAGAATACAGCTCTGTGAGCCCTGCCTCAGATTCAGGGCTCCACAGACCTGGGTTCAAATCCCACCGCTGCCACTTCCCCACTGGTTCTTGGACAGTCTCTCTGGGATTCTGTGTGCCTCATCTGTAAATCGGAGATAACAATTCTTACCTTGTAAGAATTGTGAGAGGATTAAAGCTAATGTGGGTGGAGGAAGCTCAGGTGTGGTGGCTTTTATCTAGGGCAGTGATGGCTCAGAGATGCAGCTGAGACCATTAGGAAGCACAGAGCTCTTACCCCTCCAGGCTCTGACCGGGAGACCTGATTTTGCAGATGAGGAGACTCAGGCACTGGGATGTTACGAACTGGGCCCCGACCCAGAGCTGGTAAGTGGAGGTTCTGGGATTCCAGCCCAAGGTAGCGTCATCCACCGTGCTGCTCTGCCTTCAGCGTGGGGGCTGTGTCTGGTCCCCCAGCTGCTGGGAGCTGAGCTGCAGAGGGTGAGGGCAGGATTCCAGGTGTCCAGCAGGAGGTTTCTCCACCCAGCCTGTGACTTGACCCTGGGGCCTGAGGTTGGAGCAGGGTGTGGGTAAAGCTCCGGAGGGTGGCTGGGGGGTAGAGGAGCAGGAAATGGACACTCCAGGGGAATGTCTTGCAGGAGGCAAGAGATCCCATTCAGGTGAGCATTTCCACTCTGCAATTACCTGCTCAGCCAGCACCCCAGGTAGCTGGGGCCCTTGACTTCTCCTGAATGACCCCACGGCTCCCACACCTCCTTGAAAAGATGGTTGGAACAAAAAGCTTTCACAAGGTCTGGAGAATGATGAAGAAAGAAGCCTGGTGGGCCCTTGGGCAAGCTCTGCCCTTCTCGGGCCTTGGCTTCCTCCTTGCTGTAATGGGGTGGTCAGGAGGGGGCGCACAGATTTCAGAAACCCTTAGCCCCTTGCCCAAGTGGCCTGTGCAAGTCAAGGAAGGTGTGGAGAAAGCGGCTGTGGCCACATTGGTCCCCTGGGGACACAAACCTGATGTTCTAGAACCAGCAGTGTGGACACAAGTTGCCCACACTACCCATAGACACAGAGACCTCAGCTGGGAAGATCCTGGCCTCGGAAATTCCCACAAGCTGACCTCATCCCTGACCCATCAGGTTTGTCACCACCCCACCCCCAACTAGGGGTGCTACCCAGCCTCCAGGCTTTCACTGCAAAGGCCAGAACGTCTCAAAGTTCTGCCACATATGGCTGTGCTACTGCTCACTTCCTGGCACCATGCAATCAGGAGGGTGTATCTGGGAAATCTCGAAGGCACCATTTACCCTGGAGGCCCTCCCTATCAAGGCCTGAATGAGGGTGTCTGTCCTAGGCAGGGGAGGAATAAATCCCCTGTTGCTCTCTTTCTGCTCACAGACACTGGGACAGGAGGGCCCCCTTCCCCCAAGAATTAAACCTGATTCTGAGCAAAAACAAACAAAAAAACCCATAATTTCAAATCTGCTGGGCTTTTGTGCAGCCAGTGACCCCCAGGATCGCCGCCGTGCTGTGACAACCGTGTGGCCTTGGTGCCATCTGCTGGCCAAGTGACTTGGGAGCTAGGGAGGGGTGCTGGTTTTGTGAATGGGCCTCAGAGATCCCCAACCTTCTTCATATTTGCGAACCTGTCTTGTTGGAGCCTTTTCTAGGGAGAAAGTAAGCAATGCTCCAAGGGTTCCTGGAGGGCCCAGGACCCTCTGGAGGGAGGAGCAGCTGCTTCTTTGCTGCTCCCATAGAAGCCTCTTTCTGAACCAAGGGAGGGGGGGCCACCCCAGAGTTCCCTCCCCAAGCTCCAGGAGCATGGATGTTGGCTGAGATGGAAGGGATACAGTGGAATTCTTCCAGCTCTGGCCTCCAGCTGACCAGGTCTGAGACCAGGTGAGTTCCCCTCTTCCCCTTTACTCTTCTCCCCAACTCCCTTCCCCGGCCACACCAGACCTCTCCTCTGACCTTCCCTCAGAGGCTACATGGTGTTTGGGGCAGCCTCTTTCCCCTCTCCATGCCTCAGTTTCCCCACCTGTAATGCAGTGATTCTGGATTCGCATCCCAGAAAGGTGGCAGCGGGAGAGAGCTCCATGTTTCCTGTTTGGGTGGCTATGACCCTTCTTTCTGGACATGCCTCCTGGTGTTTGTGGGCAGGAGTCTTTCCAGGCTATACAGACACCCAGCAATGGAATTGCTGGGACACAAAGGACGTATAGAGTTGCCGACTGAAAGAAAAAAAAAGCACAGCCTATAAGTTGAGAATTATGTTTTATTCAGCAGACTTACTGAGGACTTACGCCTGGGATACAGCCTCTCAGTTCTGAGTGACTGTTCCAAAGAGAAGCCAGAATACATAGGAGTTTTTGCTGAGGAAAAAACATGCAGTAGGACATCCAAGGATTACTGCTAGTCACAAAAACACATCTCAAGTTAATGATTTCAGGGCTTCTCTACGTATGGGAAGATGCAAAAGTCTGGGCTTATTGAAATCATTCCTTTGATAGGTACCTTAATCATCCAGGGCCAGTATCCTGTTTTTCTCCATCCTGAATCCCCTCAGGGCACACAGTTGGGGGCTGCAGTGGCTGATGGCTTTATGGCCACAACATCCTTTGTTTACTGAATTGGCAGGTGACATTCTTTGTTCACAGTGTCAACACGACTAAATAATGCCAGTTTTCCAAAGTGGTGGCACCAATTTACATCCCATCTGCAGAGGATGAGAGTTCCTGTTGCTCCATGTCCTCACCAACAGTTATTTTTGACTAATGTATACTCATTCATCCCATGAGTACAAAGTGAACTTTCATTGTGGTTTGGGTTTGCATTTTTCTGGTTACTGATGAGGTTTGACATCTTTCCATACATTTTTGGCTGTTTCTGTAAGTTGCCATACAAGTTGCCATTTTTCTATTGAGTTGTTTGTCTTTCTTGAGAACTCTTGGGAGTTTTTACATATTCTAGATGGTAAACTTTTCTTGCTTATGTCTCACAAATATCTTCTCCCAATTTGGTCTTATCTTTCTACTTTCTTTATGTGTTTTTCTTTTAACTTTTTTCTTTTGCCATGATTTTGGACTTACACAGAAAAGTTGCAAAAGTAGTGCAAAGAATTCCTTCATATCCTTTACTCAAATTCCCCAAATGTTAACATTTTACCACATTTCCATCCTCCTGTTTTCCTTTTCTCTCTCCCTCCCTCCTTTCTTCTCTTTCTCTTTTTCATATATATATACATATATATATATATATGTTATATTATATATAAAATACACACACACATATTCTCCCTTCTCCCCTCCCCTCCCCACAAGACACTTGAGAGTAAAGGGTGGGGGCAGAATGATGCCTTTTTATGCCTAAATACTTCAGTGTATATTTCCTAAAAACAAGAACATTCTCTTATATGTAATCATAACCACTGAACAAATCTCAAAATCAGGCAATTAACACTGATACACTACCATTATCTGATGTACAGACCTTATTCAGATTTCATCATTTGTGTTAGTAATGCCCTTTAGAGCAAAAGAAAATCCCATATCGTGTTATTTTCAGTTGTTAGGTCTCTTTAGTGTCCTTTAGAACAGTATATCATTGTGTTTCATAACATTTTTGGACCGTTCCTCAGCTTATGTTTGTCTAGTGTTTATTCACTGTTATATTAAGGTAATTTTTGATGCTGTGTCCTTCTCAGTGCATCATACCAGGAGGTACATGATGTATGTTTATCCCATTGCTGGTGACAGTAAATTTCATCCCTTAGGTTAGGGTGAGGTCTTTCAAGGTTCTCCATATAAAGTTACTATTTTTCCCTTTGTAATAATAAGTATATGTGGGGAGATACTATGGGACTTTGTAATTATCCTGTTACTTTACTTCTCAAGTCCATTAGTTTTACATCCATTGATGGTTTTCCCTGAATTATTAATTTCGTGGTTGCTGAACAGTGGTTTTCTAATCTCATCCTTCCTTGTACATCAAGTAGTTGGCTTTCTACTGTAGAGAAGAGCTTTTGTCCTCTCCCACAATTATTTATTTAAACCTGTGTAAATTCATGTGTTATTTTATTTGATGGGTTATAATCTCTTACTATCCTTATTTTATTTTGATGCTCAAATTGTCTCAAATTTGGCAGGTGAAGCCTCTTAAGTTGGTTCCTGTGTTTTATGATGTCTTTTGCTCAACGGAAGTTCTTAACTCAAGTGAAATTTAATTTATTGATCTTCCTTCACGGCTAGTGCTTTTTATTGCTTGTTTAAGAAATTCTTCCCTAGCCAACTTTGTAAAGATATTCTCCTGTATCTACTTTTTAAAAGTTAGAGATATTTGTCTTTCTCATTTTGGTCCCTAATATACCTGGAATTATCTTCTTATGTTAACATTTTTTTTTTTATTAAACTGTAACATATATACAAAAAATGCGCAAAAGAGAAGTGTACAGCTTGGTTTATTTACCTCTTACAGGAGTAAGTAAACAAACTCCTATAACTAGCATCCTGATTGATCAACAGACAGAATATTCATAAGATCCCACAAGCTCTTCTTGTGTCCCCCACTTCCAGTCACTTCTCTCCCCCAACCCACAAGGATGACCGCTCTTCTGACTTCAAATACTACTGGAAATATGGTGTGGAGTAGGCTCTCTATCAGTCAGGGTTTTCCAGAAAAACAGAACCAATAGGAGACAGATAGTTGATAGATAGACACATAGATAGACAGACAGAGTTATTTTTAAGGAATTGGCTCAGGTGATTGTGGGGTTTGGCAAGTCCAAAATTTGTAGGACAAGCCAGCAGGTCAGAGACTCAGGCATGAGTTGATATGGCCATCTTGAGGCAGAATTTCTTCTGTTAAGGACACAAGTCATTGGATTAGGGCCCACCCTAATCCAGTATTATCTCATCTTAATTTGATTATATCTGCAAAGACCCTATTTCCAAATAAGGTCACATTCACAGATCCCTAGGGGTTAGGACTTCGACATAGCTTTTGCAGGGGGTGATACAATTCAACCCATAACAGACTCCAATTTAATTTTTTTCCTCTGGATGACCAACTGACGTGCATCATGTATTCACCAGTACCTCCTTTCCTCACTGGCTTGCAATACCACCTCTAGAGTCCATTAAGTGGACGTGGGTTCTGTTTCTGGGTTCTCTGATGGTCTAATGTTGTGTTCTTGAGCAAATACCCACATTGTTCCAATTACTCAGCTTTCTTTTTTTTTTTTAATTAATTAATTTATTTATTTTTGGCAGCATTGGGTCTTCATTGCTGGGTGCGGGCTTTCTTTAGTTGTGGCGAGTGGGGGCTACTCTTCGTGCAGTGCACAGGCTTCTCATTGTGGTGGCTTCTCTTTGTTGCGGAGCATGGGCTCTAGGCGCACAGGCTTCAGTAGTTGTGGCGTGCAGGCTCAGTAGTTGTGGCTTGTGGGCTCTAGAGTGCAGGCTCAGTAGTTGTGGTGCACAGGCTTAGTTGCTCCGTGGCATGTGGGATCTTCCCAGACCGGGGCTCAAACCCGTGTCCCCTGCACTGGCAGGCAGATTCTCAACCAGTGTGCCACCAGGGAAGCCCTACTCAGCTCTCTAACAGGACTACACATCTGGTGGAACAGGGCTTCTCATTTTATTTCTCCTCTCTAAGACTTCTTAGGCCTTTGCTTTTCCATATAAATTTGAGAAACAGCTTGTCAACTTCCACACACCAAAACATTGGGAACTTGACAGGAATTGCACGGAGCCTATGGATCACCTCTCTTCTCCCAGGAAGCCTTCACTCCTTACCAACCCCATGAGGCTCTCTGCCCCCTCTGGGTTCACACTCGCTCCACCCTATTCTATAGAGGTGATTTGGCCTCTTTGGCTGGCCTAAACCCAACAAACCCCATCCCAATGCTGCCCCTGTGGTATATTTCTTTTTCAAGCCGCCCTCACATGTTTCCTGTGTGTGTCCGTATTCCAGACCCCCTAAAAAGACCCTGAAGGAGGATCTGAGTGGTGCAGTTTTCCTGTCTCCGCCCTCCCCTCTCTAGGGCCTAGAATAGTGTCCTGGGAATCCACAACCCCAGTTAAGGGTCCTTCCTCCTAGTCACCACTCCCTTCCACAGTCGATCAATACAGCAGCCAGTAGAACCCTTAAACTTACATCGGATTTATCCTTCCTCCGTTCCAAATCCTCCCATGTTTCCCCAGGTCATCCAAGGAAAAGCCCAAATCCTCATTACAGTTTTTGAGAGACCCTACGCCATGGGCAAGCCCTACCCATTACCTCTCTGACCCCATTTACTGCTCTTTTCCACACTCACTCTACCTCAGCCACTCTGGCCTCCTTGCTGTCCTTCAGGCATGGCAGGGACAGTCTCGGCTCAGGGACTTTGCATTTGCTATTCTCTCTTTCTAGAACACTCTTCCCCTAGCTATGCCCCTGGCTTGCTCCTTCATGTCCTTCAGATCTTCGCTCAAATAGTATCTTTTCAGTGAAGGCTTCTGTGACCACCCCATATAAAAGATATAAAATTGTAAAAGTCCTCCTTCTCATATTCCCACCCTCCTTTCTCCGCATTTTCTTTTTACCATAGCAGTTTCTGCCATCTCATACACTGTATATTTTTTGTGTTAATACCTATCTCGCCTCGTTAGATTGTAACCTCATGAGGGCAGAGATCTTTGCCTGTTTTATTCAACAGTGCCTAGAACAGCACATAGGGTGCAGTGGGTGTTGAATAAATATTAATTGAATAAATGAACTAGAAAGGAGGAGACCCAGGCCCAGCCTGACTCTTTATCCACTTGCTGGGAGAGTTGAGTGGTCCACTCCCCAATCCAGGCCTAAGTTTCCACATCAGTAAAATGGATCCACATCGATTAAATGAGGGAGGATGTCTATGTGTCTTTGAGGTCATTCCAATTCTGATAGGAGGGTTGTCTTGAGAAAGGGGTGAACTGACCTGGCTGAATGGGGTGTTTGCTGCCCCCTTGTGACAGGGCCTACCCTTCCCCAGTACTAGTGAGTCTTAGATTTCCCCAAACTCCCAACTCTGCCTGTCTCTGTGAGGAAATATGTGCATAAGGAGGGCACCCCTTAACCCAGAGACATCCTTTCTGCTGTCTCACCTCCACTGACCCATCTTCATTCCATTGCCTCAGCATTCAAGTCTCCCTCACAGGACCTCTTGGTCTTTGATGCCTCTCATGCCAATTGCCCTCATGTCACTGAGACCATATGTTACAGGCTGAATTGTGTCCCCCAGAATTCATATGTTGAAGTAATAACCCCCAGTACCTCAGAGTGTGACTATTTGGAGATGGAATCTATAAAGAAGTAATTAAGTTAACATGAGGTCATGAGGGTGGGCCCTAATCCAATATGACTGGTGTCCTTATAAGAAGAGATTAGGACAGAGACATTCACAGAAGGAAAACCATGTGAAGACGTGGGCAGAAGACATCCACCTACAAACCAAGAAGCAAGGCCTCAGAATAAACTAACCCTGCTGACACCTTGACCTCAGACTTGTGGTCTTATCCTCAATTCTTCCACCTCTGAGCAGGTGACCCCAAGAAGGTCCTCCAGATACGAGCTCTGATAAGATGCTGGTAAATTTTTCTTTTTCCTTAAAAAAAAATATCTGTAAGGTCTTGCGTTTTTTAAAAGTATTTATTTATTTTTGGCTGTGCCAGGTCTTCGTTGAGGCATGCAGGATCTTTGTTGTGGCATGCGAGACCTTTAGTTGCGGCTTGTGGACTTCTTAGTTGTGGAATGCGAACTCTTAGTTGCAGCATGTGGGATCTAGTTCCCTGACCAGGCATCGAACCCGGACCTCCTGCATTGGGAGCGTGGAGTCTTACCCATTGGACCACCAGAGAAGTCCCAGGTCTTGGATTTTTTTTTTTTTTTTTTTTTTTGCGGTACGCGGGCCTCTCACCGCTGCGGCCCCTCCCGCTGCGGAGCACAGGCTCCTGACGCGCAGGCTCAGCGGCCATGGCTCACGGGCCAAGCTGCTCCACGGCACGTGGGATCCTTTCGGACCGGGGCACGAACCCGCGTCCCCTGCACTGGCAGGCAGACTCTCAACCACTGCGCCACCAGGGAAGCCCTTGGATTTTTTTTTTTTAAGTTTTTATTGTGGTAAAATATACCTAACATAAAGTTTACCATTTTAGCCATTTTTAAGTGTACAGTTCAGTGGCACTAAGTACATTCACATTGTTGTGCAACCATCACCACCATCCATCTCCAGAACTTTTTCATCGTCCCATCCTGAAACCCTGTACCCACTGAATACAAATTCCCCATTCCCTCCTCCTCCCAGTCCCTGAGCAATCACCATTCTACTTTTTATTTTTACAAATTTGACTACTTTTAGTTAACTGATTTAAGTCGAATCACACAATATTTGCCATTTTGTATCTGGCTTATTTCACTGAGCATCATGTCTTCAAGGTTTATTTATGTTGTGGCATGTACTGGGTTAGCCAAAAAGTTTGTCCAGGTTTTTTCCTAAGATGTTACAGAAAAACCTGAACAAACTTTTTGGCCAATCCAATATCCAAATTTCCTTCCTTTCTAAGGCTGAGTAAAATAGTTCAGTGTATGTTATACTACACTTTGTTTATCCATTCATCTGTTGATGGACATTTGGTTTATGTCCACCTCTGGCTGTTGTAAATAATGCTGCTGTGAACATTGGTGTCGCACTTGCATTTTCTTTTGCTCTAACTCCAATTGGCATGAAGGTCCTTGATTGCAAAGGGGGCCTGGGCCCTTGATTATGGATGAGCACCCTCTTCTGAGCCCAGATCACACATCCCGTGGTCTCCTCCACATCTTCTCTTGAACAACATAAGGGCATCTATATCCAGCTTAACAGAAACAGCCCTGAACCTTTGCTCTTCCCTTCCAAACCTGTTCCTCTCCGCATTTTCCCATGTCGGTAAACAGTCGTGGAGCCACCCAGCTATACCAACTAGAAACTTGGCAATAATCTTTTATATTCTCAACCCCCTACATCCATTCACCCCAAGTTCTGATACGTTTTTCCAAAACATTTCTCAAATCTGCCCACGTTTCATCTCCCTTTGCCCCAACCTGACATCACTTGTCTCCTGCAAGACTACAAAAGGCTCCTCACAGATTTCCTTGCTTCCACTTTTGCCCTATCTAGCAAACCATTCTCCATCTTATTTGTTTTTAAAGCTAGGTAATATATACATGAGTTTAAAATCCCTTCTCTACAGGTTACCTCTTCAGAGGCAATAGCTGTTCTCTTCTCCCTGGTCCGCTTCCAGACAGTCGGAAAGGTACTCCCGTGGCTGTATATATTCATCCCCACCCCCATCTACCCACATTGCTCTAGGCCTCTTTTTTTTTTTCCGCTTTACACACCATCTACGCCTTTTTTCTCATCATCACAAACGGACGTGCCCGTCTCTTAGGCAGTGCCCGGCCTTACAGGCTGGACCGAGTGTGCCAGTCTCCAACCAGTCACTCCTCTGTTCCAAAGCTCGACACCTGGAATGAAACCTCTTGCTCTCTTCTTAGCTCTCCCTCCCTCTTGGCATGGAGGCCCCTACCCCAAGGCTCAGTTTTTTGTTTTTGTTTTTTTTTGCGGTACGCGGGCCTCTCACTGCTGTGGCCTCCCCCGCCCCGTACGGACGCGCAGGCCCAGCGGCCATGGCCCACGGGCCCAGCCGCTCCGCGGCATATGGGATCCTCGCGGAGCGGGGCACGAACCAGTGTCCCCTGCATCGGCAGGCGGACTCTCAACCACTGCACCACCAGGGAAGCCCAAGGCTCAGTTTTTAAGTCACCTCTTCTGAGTGGCCTGCCGCCACGTTATCTCTACCACCGCACCTAACCCCATCTACCAAGGCCCTCGACACTACTTAAGTCTACAAGTTCACGGTTACGTTCTTTTACGCCCTTCCCCTGAGTGGGGAGCACCTCGGGCCAGAGCCAATCCAGCAGGTCTACTTCCTCCAGGAGGAAGAAACCAGTTACTACCCTGTCTGGCATTTAAGTGCAGGTAGACTACTACTCCCAGAAACCCTTTCGCCTCGGGCTGGAGATTTGCCCTCTACACACGCCCCGTGGAGGAGGCTGAGCATGCGCAATGGAAGATGAGCCTGCGCGAAAGGCTGTGCGGGCGGGGACCGCATCTCCCAGCAGGCCGTGGGGGCATTCTTTTATCCCAGCGTGACCAGTAACTTCCGGCGTGGAGGGGCGGCGCGGTGCCTACAGCTGAGCTAGTACCTGGAAAAGCTAGCGGAGCGGCCGAGTGGCCGGCGGGCGGCAGCCGCCATGGAGGCTGTGCCCCGCATGCCTATGATTTGGCTGGACCTGAAAGAGGCCGGTGACTTCCACTTTCAGCCGGCCGTGAAGAAGGTGAGTGCGCCTCCTCCCCGCCCCCGCTTCTCCCGCGTATCTCTGTCGTCTGCCGGCGCGGGACGCCCCCTGCGCGTCCATCATCTCCCCAGACCCTGTCGCGACGTCGGGTGAGGCCAGGAGGGGCCTCCGCTGGCTTTCCTTAGCTTGGCCCACCCCCATCTCACCCCAACCCACCCCTGCGCGCCCGCAGGCCCCTGGTAGCACCCGCTGTCTCCTCGGCCATCCAAGATTCCCATCCAGGCACCTCACTTCCTCGGTGTGACGCTCTGGACCTCGTTCTGCTCCGCCCCTAATCCACGCCAGGACCGCCCTGCGGGGAGCAGTGGGCGGCCCTCCCTGAACGGCTGGGTGGAAAGGCTGTGCCCGGCCCTCGGTGCGCTGTCTGTCCACGACCGGACTGGGACAGACGCTGAGGATGGCTCAGGATGTGTTTTAAGATGAGAGCTCCGTGAGCCACAGGAATGCCTGACCTCTGCGATTGGAGTCTCTCTGACGGTGCCATTCTGTCTGGTCTCCTCAGAAGAAGAACCCTAATCTGGAGACCCTTTGGACCAGAAAATACAGTTCCGTGTCATTTGGGAAGGGTTACTGCCTTTCACGACTGCCCAGAGGGGATAAACAGTGTTGTAGCTTCCGGAGAGACTTTAGGAGTCATTTGTTGAACCTTCAGTTGGACGGAAGAGGCTGGCAGGTTTGGCGCTGACGGAGGCGAGGGATCGCTGTGGCGAGATCAGGTGTGGCTGGTACAAAGCGGGGCCAGGTGTGTCGACTGGGCATCAGAAGCCCTCTGAGACATCTGCTGCCTTGGGAATGACCACCTGGTAGCATTGGGGGTCAGAGCAGAAGTAAAAAGGAACAACCAGGAGGCTCTTGCAGGTTGATATCCTTGTGGTTTTTTTCAGTAAGGTGCTTGAGGAAAAAAATAGGACAAAGAAAATAGATTGAGAAGTAGTTTCCGAGGAAGGTCTCCCATTCTCTCTTGACACTGCCACTGCCTCAGTTCAGACACTAACAGTTTGTATCCCTTTGAGTCCATCATTTAATCTCTTTGGGCATCTTTTCCCTCATTTGTAAAACCAGGAAATTAGATTAATTGATCTAAAATTCCAAAAATTCGTTACCTCTTTCCCAGAGTTTGGTAACTCCTCTCATGGAGGCCCAGGGGCTCCCAGGGAGAACATTGCTCACATAATACCTTGTGGGCTAGGTGTAGGTGACAAGAGCATCGGAGGCTAAGTTTAAACAAAAAGATCTCCAAGGAGTTCCTGGGCTAAGATTTTATCCACTGGATTTATCTTCCATCTGCTCTTTTAATTCAATTAGGTGAATTTTTCTAAAACACAGCAAAACTTTGTTTTCTAGTTCAACCGTAACCTATTCAGAATACTCTCTGACCTACCCCAGTTCTTTCATCATTTTTTCAGGGCTCAGTATGTGTTTGATCTACGTGCTTCTGATACAAGTATCCCAGATTCTGTTCACAGCTACTTGCTGTTCCCTTAACATTCTCTGTATGTTTGCTCTTCTGTGCCTTTGGTTGTGGAATTCCTCCCACCCAGAAGAGCTCACGTCTTTGCCCTCTGGAGTGGGGATGGGGTTCTTCTTTTTTAAAAAAAAATTTTTTTTGTTGTTTTTTTTTTGATGTGAACCACTTCTAAAGTCTTTATTGAATTTGTCACAGTATTGCCTATGCTTCACGTCTTGTCCCCCTGGCCCCGAGGCATGCAGGATCTCAGTTCCCCGACCAGGAATCGAACCCACCCCCCTGCATTGGAAGATGAAGTCTCAACCACTGGACCACCAGGGAAGTCCCGATGGGGCTCTTCTTTTACTTTTTTTTTTTTTTTTTTGTGGTACGCGGGCCTCTCACTGTTGTGGCCTCTCCTGTTGCGGAGCACAGGCTCCGGACGCGCAGACTCAGTGGCCATGGCTCACTGGACCAGCCGCTCCACGGCATGTGGGATCTTCCCAGACCGGGGCATGAACCCGTGTGTCCTGCATCGGCAGGCGGAGTCTCAACCACTGTGCCACCAGGGAAGCCCGGGGCTCTTCTTTAATCTCTATTTATTGATTCTGTCAGTCTTTCAAGGTCCAGTTTAAGCTCTGTCTCATCCACAAGCCTTCTTTCATCTGGATTAATCTTTCCCTTCTCTGAATTCCTCACTCTTTTTATCCTTTTCCTAGTGACAGTTATGTGCGCTATGTTTTAACCCCACTGTTCTATTGTAAGTAACCTGAGAGGCATCTCCCTGCTCCTCAGAACCTAGCAGGGTCCCTTTTTCATAGTTGGCATGCAGGAAAATGTTTCTCAGATGACTGACAGTTGAGAGGGAATTAAGAGATGGTGACCATAAATTTATGGAAATCCAGTGGATAAAATCTTAGTCCAGGAACTCCTTGAAGATCTTTTTGTTTGAACTTAGCCTCTGATGCTCTTGTCACTTAACACCTAGCCCACAAGGTATTATGTGAGCAGTGATCTCCTGGGAGCCCCTGGGCCTCCATGGGAGGAGTTACTCATTAGCCATTTACTAAGGTGGTATCAGATGCTGAGGAAAAATTCATTTCCTAGACATCTGCTCTTTTTCTTTGTTTCCTTATTTTGGGGTTGGGGAAAGATACACCATTTATTTGATAGGTTAAAATTGTTGCATGTTTTACATGAACCCACTGAAAAGGAATAGCAATCTTGTGGGTGGCCAGGTCCTTTAGGTACTCTGGAACTGTCTTCCTGCAGAGGAGACTACAGTAGCCACTGCAGCTGGGAACTCTCCCTGACCAGGACTCCTGTCCCCAACCCTAGAACCCACGCTTAACCTTCTGCCACTGGTACCCTTGTCCTTTCCTACCCTTGCTCCGACCTGCAGGAACCTTCACCAATGACTTAGAGCTTAGGAGTAGAATTT
The DNA here is from genome assembly GCF_937001465.1 of Orcinus orca. Taxonomy (NCBI): domain Eukaryota; kingdom Metazoa; phylum Chordata; class Mammalia; order Artiodactyla; family Delphinidae; genus Orcinus; species Orcinus orca. Next base: position 40,346,993 of record NC_064568.1, on the reverse strand, counting down.
AATTTAGGATAGTAGAATGAAAATGGTTCTGTTGAGGTCAATCTGTTGAGCACCATGCGGAGTTCTGAAATACAGATGAATAAGAGTCCTTTTTTCATGGAATACATAGTTTGGTAGAGGAGATTTAAAAATTAGATTGTGACATCAGTGGAAGAGTAGAGATATGTGCAGTGTGTACAGAAGTACCAGCCTAAGGAGGGGCCATCAGGGGAGGCTTGCCAAGGAGGTGGGTTTTGAAGAATAAATAGGAGTTTTTCAAGAAGGTAAAGGGTTTCTTTATTTGTGAGAGCTGGGCCTTTGAAAAAAACCTTTCATAATGGTTAGTACTGGTTTTCATTCCTGATGGATATGCCTTCAATTATGGAATAATGTGAAATAAGAGCCAGGAGAACAGCAAGCTGGTTTTGAACAGCAGTGCCAAGTTTTAGGTTGGGATACCTGGACTCACATAATTTTTTAGTGGGGAAATGCTGCTAGCCCTGTACCTTACCTGTGTTTTGGAGCCCAGAGTGCTCACTGGAAACTGATGAAGGATGACTCTGTGCTCTTCATCAGTGAGTGATTTGGCCACACATGTTCATGTTAGAAGTTCTTTCCTCCTGTGGTCCCAAACACCTGCCCTTAACCAACTGCACTTGAGCTCAGGTCAAGCTCACTTGGACTCAGGTGCTACATCCATCCCTGATTCATTCATTGAACAAATAGTTATTGAGTGACATTCTCAGGGCTGTATGTGATGACAAAAATGTCTGCCCTCATGGAGCTTACCTTCTAGTGATCCACATAGTAAACCACCCTCAAGGACAGATGTACCATAGGTAGCCACCCTACCAACCAAGTGGCTTCTTGGCCTCTCCCCTCTTCCCTCTCTGGCTGGATTGCTCTCTCTAAGTCTCCACTTTCGCACCAGGTTACTCCAGAGAAACTGTCCGCTGTTCAAGGCCTGCCACCACTTCGCTTCAGCCTGCCTTTCACACTTCAGTCTTACCAGGCCTCTCACATAGGAACTTTCAGCCTCTTTTGCTGGTCATTGTCCTTGTTCCGGTCCTTACTGGAATTCCTTTCCTCTTGTTCATCACCCAGGTTGAACCGTACTTTCTTGGGGTCCCTTTAGCTGCCGGCAGTTGTACCACCCTCCTTCAAATTCAGACAGATCTTACCGCTCCCCTCACTCAGTTGATCTGTGCCACAGAGTGTACACTCTTGTTGCCTCTTCTTACTGTTCATCTTACTCTCATGTAGGTAGAGTGTGGTTTTCAGGTTTGTGGAGTTTTTATCCCCTTCCAGATTTCTCATGGGACAGCTCACTCTTGAAAAACTTGTCCCACACACAGATGGGGAAATGAGATGACCAGAGGCCTAAAAGTGCCTGGCTCCTCAGCAGTGAGGAGCACAGGATGTTGCCAGTTGCCTTTGGTGGTGACCTGTCTTATCTCTTATCACAGATTTGGAGTCACTGAGCCGGTCTGCTTGAGCCTATCTGCCCACTCGAGTTTACTGCAGAATGGCTTCAGGTGCAGGTGACCTGGATTGTTCAGTTCATTCTTCTCTGACTTTAATCTCATACATAAAAGCCGTATATCCCTTTCACACCAGATTCTTTACTTGGGAAGTAATAAATACTTGTGTGTAGAGAGTGCTTAGGTTGAATGACCTAGTCTAGTTCTAGCACCCTCCAGGGGAGGTAACTTGAGTCGACCTCACTAGTGTTATCCAGGCAGTTGGAGGGGCTGTTCAGAAGAGATGCGGGAGAGAAGCCTTGAGTCTTATGTAGGGGTTAGACTAGGTGAGGATGAATGCCTGTTCTCATCCCTGATGCTCTTGGCCTGTAATTTGGTCTTAGGCTTGCTGATACCAAGGGGCTGAAGATTCCCCTTGGCAATAATACTTCCTTCTCTGAATAAAATTAATCTCACTTGAAATTCAGTAGCAGAACATATATTGTATTCATTAACAACACTGTAAGTGGGACTTAATTTTATGTGGAATAGCCCAAGGCATTCCCCATATTTGAGTCAATCCTGCAAGTGAAGAAAAAAAGAAATATAATGTGCATGGTGAATGAATACAGTGCCAACAGCTGTGATGCCTTTTATTGCCTTTTCTTCTTGGGTTATTGCTTTAATTAGCACCATGAAATTCCAAGGTGTTATATCAAATTAAGAGCAGAAGCTAAACATCCCCATTATCCAGGGAAAAAAAAAGAGCATACACAGAAGAATGAGACCATGATAGTACCAGAGAAGGTGACACAAAAGGAATATCCCTGGGTCAAGAATCAGGAAGTTTGGCCCAGAGTGCTAGCACTGCGATTGCTCATCTCTGCAAAAGAATGGCAGGACCCAGGATGGATGTTTCCAGTGATCTCAATTTACCTGCAGAATTCTGGGCTACTTGTTGCTCGGTAAAAGAGCAGAGTACCATCATGGAAATAGTATAGACGTTGGAATCAGACAGACCTTGCCTTAGGTCCCACCTTTTCGACTTAATAGTCGGTGACTTTCAGCTGGTACAAATGATTACATCATTAACCTGGGCCTCATTTTTCTCACCTGTAACATGGACTAATATACCTTATAAGCTTGTGGGAATCAAGAGTTAATGCATGTGAGTCCCTAGTACAGGTCTTGGCATATTGTAAACAATATTTTCAACTTAGCATCCTCTTCCTCTGTTTAGTGAATAGCTCAAGACCTATGACAGCTCTGTGAGTTAGACATAGCAGGTAATTTTTTAAAATAATTTTTAAAAAAATTTATTTTATTTATTTATTTTTGACTGCATTGGGCCTTCGTTTCTATGCACGGTCTTTCTCTAGTTGCGGCGAGTGGGGGCTACTCTTCGTTGCGGTGCGCGGGCTTCTCATTGCGGTGGCTTCTCTTGTTGTGGAGCACGGGCGCTAGGTGTGTGGCCCTCAGTAGTTTTGGTGCGTGGGCTCAGTAGTTGTGGCTCTAGAGCACAGGCTCAGTAGTTGTGGTGCACGGGCTTAGTTGCTCCATGGCATGTGGCATCTTCCCGGACCAGAGATCGAACCCGTGTCCCCTGCATTGGCAGGTGGATTCTTAACCACTGAGCCACCAGGGAAGCCTCATAGCAGATAATATTAACTCCATTTTACAGGTGAAAAACCAAGCCCAGACAGATCTCAAAGCAACCCAGGGGCATAGCCAGGACTTACTCAGTCTTGGTATTTCTCTCTGGAAGTGGTCTTTTCATTCTGTTTTATTGTTTTCACTTATAACTCCTTCCTCGCCGTTTTGCCCCCTGCCGTGGCTCTGAACCCTGAACATGCTTTCAGCATAAAACTGTTCATAGGTCTCATTGTTCCCTCAGAAAAGGATTCCCAGCTACTCCAAAGCCTGGCTGGGCTCTGGAGGTTCCCTGATCCTCCTAACCCCCACCAGCTGTTAGTTGTGTAGCTGTGCTGGGGTCCTGTCAGTGCCTTCTAGTATCTTACTCTTGATCTGGGGTGCCAAGGCCCAGGCTCTACCTGCTGCTGGGCCTTCCTTCTCAGACTCTGCTGTGACCTTCAAATCCTGACCAGACCTTGTTCTGAGCTGTGCAGAGGTGTGAGCTATAGAGAGAATGACTGAGAGATGGTCTCTGTCCTTTACTCTAGAACCTTCAGCCGCCTCTTTCCTCTGTTCAGTAGGGGGAGTGATCAAGCCATGGAGGATTTTATCAGAATTTAAACAATAGCCTGTCTGCTCCACTGACTCATTGTGTGGCTGGCGATTCATTTTTGCTTCCCATTTTTTGTTTTATGAGAACCATGTTTAAAAAATAGAAATGGATTGGTCTAATGTGTGGTTAAGAATATGGGCTCTGGAGCCCAAATGCCTGGATTTCAGTCACTGCCCCATCAGTTATTGGTGCTGTGTGACCTCGGCAAATGCCTTAACTTCTGTGCCTCAGTTTCCTCATTTCCTCATCTGTAAAATGGTGACGATGATGATGTCTGCTTCTTTGGGTTGTTGTTAGGATTGAGTGACTTATTAGGCACTTGGCACAGTGTTTGGCCTGTGGGTAGGAGCTCAGTAAGTGTTTGCTGCTGATCTTGGAGGAGGAATGAGACAGGTAGAAGGTTTCCTCTAGGGACAGTTTGCTGGCAGTGGAGGCAGCATCTCTCTCCCCTTTACCATTGTGTGACTACAGGGACAGATGTTCTCAGCGATGTCAGGTGAAGCCTTGTTTCTAGGACTCTCAGATATCCCTCCAATCCCTTCGGCCTCTGTCCCACAGGACCTCCTGCAACAGGAGTAGTTCCAGCTGCCTTAGTCTGTTGATCTTAGGTGAACAAGGGGCCCTTTGGTCCAGGCCGTGCCTCCAGGCTGGTGAGTGTGCTCACTGTCCAAGAGGTGGTGAGTGCTGTTGTGGGCAGGCATGCCAGTCCCTTCTCTGATATGGGCCCCCTCCTCTCCCCTCCCCCTGTCTGGGTCATTCCCATCACACATCCACAGGCCTTTCCTCACCAATGAGATCACTTACTTCTGTGGTGCCCTTTCCGCAGGAAGGCGGGCTGGTGAAGAAGGCTTTGCGCTCCCACTCTTCTTTGGTTCTTCTTCCTACTACATTTGCTGTTGGGTCAGGATTATGACTGTGACCCCAGGACACACCAGGGACCAGTACTTGAGGGAGGCTTGAATTTCTGGCCCATTTTGGGATGCTCAGTAGGATCCCATTTCAGACAGCTGAGTTCCCCAGCTTCCTGAGCTGGCAGAGTCCTGGGCTTCATAGAGAGAGGGCTGCAGCATGATGAGGGCCAGCCAGGGTGTTCCATTCAGGTTGTCCAGTCTTCTTTTCCATTTTGTTCAATGGAGGAGGCTCCCGCAGTCAGCATCTTGGTGCTGTCCCATTATTGAGGTCGAGTTTCTTGCGGCCCAGGAGATGAGCTCGTGGTTGTGGGTCTGGACTCCATCCTGAGCCCTGACTGGTGATTGCCGAGGACTCGGAGGGCAGGAGCAGGAGCAGGGCAGTATGCTCTATCCCTGGTTTACAATCTTCTCTCTCTCTCCCTAGTTTGTCCAGAAGAATTATGGAGAGAATCCAGAAGCCTACAATGAGGAACTGAAGAAGCTGGAGTTGCTCAGACAGGTAGGAGGATAGTGTTTTTATGCAGGTGTGGACAGAATTGGTTTGATAGGGAAGTAAAGAAACCACCTAGAACTGTCTTCTTATTTTAATTCAGTATTTTTTCCTCTGTAAAAGCAGCAAAATTAATGATAGAAAAATTTGAAAATACTAAAAAAGCAAAAGAAAAAACCCTTTTCACAATTTTTTTGTATATATATATATATATATATTTTAATGTTATTTATATATACTATATAAAACCACAGTAGGACCACGTACCACCTATACTGCCTATGTAGCCTGCCTTTTTCACTTAACATACTGTGGATATGTTTCTGTATCAGTGAGCATACAACAGTGGTATTTTTTTTCTTGGTTTATCTAATAATTTTTCTTTAAGTTTTATTTTATATTGGAGTATAGTTGATTTACAATATTGTGTTAGTTGCAGGTGTACAGTAAAGTAATTCAGTTATACAGATATCTGTTCTTTTTCAAATTCTCTTCCCATTTAGGTTATTACACAATATTGAGTAGAGTTCCCTGTACTATACAGTAGGTCCTTGTTGATTATCTGTTTTAAATATAGTAGTGTGTATATGTCAGTCCCAAACTCCCAGTTTATCCTTCCCCCACCACCTTTCCCCTTTGGTAACCATAAGTTTGTTTTATAAGTCTGTGAGTTTTTTTCTGTTTTGTAGATAAGTTCATTTGTATCTTTTTTTTAAGATTCCACATAGAAGTGATATCATATGATATTTGTCTCTGTCTGACTTACTTCACTTAGTGTGGTAATCTCCTGGTTCATCCATGTTGCTGCACATGACATTATTTCATTCTTTTTAATGGCTGAGTAATATTCCATTGTATATATGTAGCAAATTTTTAAAAAAAATTATTTATTTTTGGCTGTATTGGGTCTTTGTTGCTGTGTGTGGGCTTTCTCTAGTTGCAGCGTACAGGAACTACTCTTTGTTGCGGCGCACGGGCCTCTCATTGTGGTGGCTTCTCTTGTTGTGGAGTGTGGGCTGTAGGCATGCGGGCTTCAGTAGTTGTGGCACACAGGCTCAGTAGTTGCGGTACACAGGCCCTAGAGTGCACAGACTTCAGTAGTTGCAGTGCGTGGGCTCAGTAGTTGTGGCTCGTGGGCTCTAGAGCGCAGTCTCAGAAGTTGTGACGCATGGGCCTAGTTGCTCCACAGCATGTGGGATCTTCCTGGACGAGGGATTGAACCTGTGTCCCCTGCATTGGCAGGCGGATTTTTAACCACTGTGCCATCAGGGAAAGTCCTGTACCACATCTTCTTTATCCATTCATCTGTTGGTGGACATTTAGTTTTCTTCTATGTCTTGGCTATTGTAAACAGCACTGCAGTGAATATTGGGGTGCATGTATCCTTTCGAACCTTTCAGGCTTCTGTTCCATTACTTCTTCCCCTTTACCTTTCACCCCCAAGACAAATCCCAACCCCTGCCAAACCGCTGTGGTGTTGTATGTAGGTGGGGTGGTGTACGTAGGTGGGGTAACTCTAAGGAAGGAGGCTGGAGGTGGGAATCCCCCCACCAGGAGACTTGGAGGCCAGCTGACTTTTCAAAGCTGTTTCAGCCCAGAGGGTCCAACATTCTTTGGGTACACTAGACTTGGTTTAACTGTAGGAGGGCCCACCTGGATCTGGAGATTGTGGTTTCGTGCAGAGGGACCAGGCACTATATGTCTGCGGGGGTGGAGGGGGGGCTCATTTGCTGGCACATCCTCCCCAGCTCCCTCAGCCCCATAACAGTCCAGCCTCGGGACCCAAGCCTGCTCAGGCTTTAGGGATGTGACACCAGCCAAGGTCACCGAGGCCTGAGGGGAATAGAGTAGGCATTTCTTTTTTTCTTTTCTTTTTTTTTAAAATTTTTATTTTATGTTGGAGTATAGTTGATTTACCACGTTGTGTTTGTTTTAGGTGTACAGCAACCTGATCCAGTAATACATGTACATATATCTATTCTTTTTCGGATTCTTTTCCCATGTAGGTTATTACAGAGTGTTGAGTAGAGCTCCCTGTGCTATACAGTAGGTCCTTGCTGATTATCTATTTTATATATATTAGTGTATACAGGTTAATCCCAACCTCCTAATATATTCCTCCTCCCCCACCTTTCCTCTTCGGTAATCCTAAGTTTGTTTTCTAAGTCTGTGAGTCTGTTTCTGTTTTGTAAATTAGTTCATTTGTATCAGTTTTTCATATCTACCTATAAGTGATAACATGATATTTGTCTTCCTCTGTCTGATTTCAGTTGGTATGATCATCTCTAGGTCCATCCATGTTGCTGCAAATAGCATAATTTTATATGGCTGAGTAATATTCCATTATATATGTGTGTGTGTGTGTTTATTTATACACACACACACACCCACACACACACACCCCACATCTTCTTTAGCCATTCATTTGTCGATGGACATTTTGGTTGCTTCCATGTCTTGGCTATTTTAAATAGTGCTGCAGTGAGCATTGGGGTGCATGTATCCTTTCAAACAATTGTTCTCTCTGGATATATGCCCAGGAGTGGGATTGCTGGATCATATGGTAGCTCTATTTTTAGTTTTTTAAGGAACCTCCGTACTGTTCTCAATAGTGGCTGTACCAATCTACATTCCCACCAACAGTGTAGAAGGGTTCCCTTTTCTCCATACCCTCTCCAGCATTTATTGTTTGTAGATTTTTTGATGATGGCCATTCTCACCAGTGTGAGGTGATAACCTCATTGTAGTTCTGATTTGCATTTCTTTGATAGTGATGTTGAGCATCTTTTCATGTGCTTTTTGGCCATCTCTATGTCGTCTTTGGAGAAATGTCTATTTAGATATTCTGCCCATTTTTGATTAGGTTATTTGTTTTTTTGATATTGAGCTGCATGAGCTGTTTGTATATTTTGGAGATTAATTCCTTGTCAGTTGCTTCATTTGCAAATATTTTCTCCCATTCTGAGGGTTGTCTTTTTGTTTTATTTATGGTTTCCTTTGCTGTGCAAAAGTTTTTAAGTTTAATCAGGTTGCATTTGTTTATGTTTGTTTTTATTTCCATTACTCCAGGAGATGGATAGAAAAAGATCTTGCTGTGATTTATGTCAAAAAGTGTTCTGCCTATGTTTTCCTCTAAGAATTTTATAGTGTCCGGCCTTACATTCGGGTCTTTAATACATTTTTAAAAATTAATTAATTAATTTTTGGCTGCATCAGGTCTTTGTTGCTGCGCGCGGGCTTTCTCTAGTTGCGGCGAGCAGGGGCTACTCTTTGTTGTGGTGCGCGGGCTTCTCATTGTGGTGGCTTCTCTTGTAGCGGAGCACAGGCTGTAGGCACGTGGGCTTCAGTAGTTGTGGCTCGCGAGCTCTAGAGCGCAGCCTCAGTAGTTGTGGTGCACGGGCTTAGTTGCTCCATGGCATGTGGGATCTTCCCAGACCAGGGCTTGAACCCATGTCCCCTGCATTGGCAGGCGGATTCTTAACCACTGCACCACCAGGGAAGCCCCTTTAATACATTTTGAGTTTATTTTTGTGTATGGTGTTAGGGAGCATTCTAATTTTATTCTTTTGCATGTAGCTGTCCAGTTTTCCCAGCAGTTCCCACACATTTATTGAAGAGACTGTCTTTTCTCCATTGTATATTTTTGCCTCCCTTGTCATAGATTAGGTGACCATAGGTGTGTGGGTTTATCACTGGGCTTTCTATCCTGTTCCATTGATCTGTATTTCTGTTTTTGTGTCAGTACCATACTGTTTTGATTACTGTAGCTTTGTAGTATAGTCTGAAGTCAGGGAGCCTGATTCCTCCAGCTCTGTTTTTCTTTCTCAAGATTGCTTTGGGTATTTGGGGTCTTTTGTGTTTCCATACAAATTGTAAAATTTTTTGTTCTAGGGACTTCCCTCGCGGTCCAGTGGTTAAGACGTCGCCTTCCAATGCAGGGGGTGTGGGTTTGATCCCCAGTTGGGGAGCTAGGATCCCACATGCCTCATGGCCAAAAAAACCAAAGACATAAAACAGAAGCAATATTGTAACAAATTCAATAAAGACTTTAAAAATGGTCCACATCAAAAAAAAAAATTAAAAAAAATTTTTTTCCCCTAATTCTGTGAAAAATGCCATTGGTAATTTGATAGGGATTGCATTAAATCTGTAGATTGTTTTGGGTAGTATAGTCATTTTCACAGTATTGATTTTTCCAATCCAAGAACATGGTATATCTCTCCATCTGTTTGTGTCATATTTAATTTCTTTCATCAATATCTTATTGTTTTCTGAGTACAGGTCTTTTGCCTCCTTAGGTAGGTTTATTCCTAGGTATTTTGTTCTTTTTGTTGTGATGGTAAATGGGATCGTTTCCTTGATTAATCTTTCTGATCTTTTGTTGTTAGTATATAGAAATGCAACAGATTTCTGTGTATTAGTTTTGTATCCTGCAATTTTACGAATTCATTGATGACCTCTAGTAGTTTTCTGGTGACATCTTTAGGATTTTCTGTGTATAGTATCATGTTATCTACAAACAGTTGACAGTTTTACTTCTTCTTTTCCAATTTGGATTCCTTTTATTTCTTCTTCTTCTCTGATCACCATGGCTAGGACTTCCATAACTATGTTGAATAAAAATGGCAAGAGTGGGCATCCATGTCTTGTTCCTGATCTTAGAGGAAATGTTTTCAGCTTTTCACCATTGAGTTTGATGTTAGGTATAGATTTGTCATATATGGCCTTTATTATGTTGAGGTGTGTTCCCTGTATGTCTACTTTCTGGACACTTTCTGGATGGTGGCCTTATAGAATGAGTTTGGGAGTGTTCCTTCCTCTGCAATTTTTTGGAATAGTTTTAGAAGGACAGGTATTAACTCTTTTCTCTAGATGTTTGATAGAATTTGCCTGTGAAGCCATCTGGTCCTGGACTTTTGTTTGTTGGGAGTTTTTAAATCACAGTTTCAATTTCAGTACTTGTGATTGGTCTGTTCATATTTTCTCATTCTTCCTGGTTCAGTCTTAGAAGATTGTACCTTTCTAAGAATTTGTCCATTTCTTCTATGTTTCCATTTTATTGGCATATAGCTGCATGTAGTAGTCGCTTGTGATTCTTTGTATTGGGTTGGCCAAAAAGTTCGTTTGGTTACCGAATACATTGTTGAATACAGTTCTTGGTGAAAATGAAAAGTGTGTCTTTTATTTTTACTTAAAACCAAACAAATTTTTTGGCCAACCCAATATTTCTGTGCTGTCAGTTGTAACTTAGTTTTCATTTCTAATTTTACTGATTTGAGCCCTGTCCCTGTTTTCCTTGATGAAACTGGCTAAAGGTTTATCAATTTTGTTTATCTTTTCAAAGAACCAGCTTTTAGTTTCTTTGATCTTTTCTATTGTTCTCTCCATCTCTATTTCATTTATTTCTGCTGTGGTCTTTATGATTTCGTTCCTTCTACTAACTTCTTGTTTTGTTTGTTCTTCTTTCTCTAGTTGCTTTAGGTGTAAGGATAGGTTGTTTGAGATTTTTCTTGTTTCCTGAGGTAAGATTGTATTGCTGTAAACTTCCCTTTTAGAATTGCTTTTGCTGTGTCCCATAGGTTTTGGATCATTGTGCTTTCATTTTCATTTTTCTCTAGGTATTTTTTGATTTCCTCTTTGATTTATTCAGTGATCCATTGATGGTTTAGTACCATATTATTTGCCTCCATGTGTTCGTGTTTTTTATCATTTTCCCCTTGTAGTTGATTTCTAATCTCAGTCTTGTGGCCAGAGAAGACGCTTGATATGATTTAATTTTCTTATCTTTACTAAGGCTTGCTTTGTGGCCCAGCATGTGATCAGTCTTGGAGAATGTTCCATGTGCACTTGAAAAGAATCTGTATTCTGCTGCTTTTGGATGGAATGCACTATAAATATCAATTAAGTTCATCTGGTCTGATGTGTCTTAAGGACTGTGTTTCCTTATTGACTTTCTGTCTGGATGATCTGTCCCTTGATGAAAGTGGGGTGTTAAAGTCCCCCACCATTACTGTGTTACTGTTGCTTTCTCCTTTTATGGCTGTTAGTATTTGCCTTATATATTGATGTGCTCCTGTGTTGGGTGCATATATATTTACAATTGTTATATCTTCTTTTTGGATTGATCCCTTGATCATTATGTAGTGTCCTTCTTTGTCTCTTATAACACTCTTTATTTTAAAGTTTGTTTTATCTGGTATGAGTATAGTAAGTCCCCTACATACGAACGAGTTCTGTTCCAAGAGTGTGTTCGTAAGTCCCGTTTTGTTTGTAAGTCTAACAGAGTTAGCCTAGGTACCCAGCTAACACAGTCAGCTGTATAGTACTGTACTGTGTTAGGTTTATAATACTTTTCACACAAATAATACATTAAAAAAACCCACAAAAAATAAAGAAAACATTTTTAATCTTACAATATAGTACCTGGAAAAGTACAGTAATACAGTACAACAACTGCATATAGGGGCTGGTATCGAGTGAACAGGCAAGAAGAGTTACTGACTGGAGGAGGGAGAGGAGGTGGGAGATGGTAGGGCTGATGGATTATCAGCAATAGGAGATGGAGGGCAAGCTGCAGTTTCACTCACGCCTGAAGTTGACGGTGCAGGTTCTGATTCCTTCAATTCCATCTACCGTCTTGAAAAAAATGTTCCAGTGATGTTTGGGTAGTACTGTACCAGCTACACCACCGCTGCATTTATGCTTGCTTCCGGACATCCTGGGCTGGAAATAAAGATACTGTACTACTGTACTCTATACAGTACTGTACAGTAAAGTACACAAAAACACAGCCACCGGTAGAAGATGCACGCATGTGACAATGTACGCCAGACACATGAACCGACTTACATGATTAGACATGAGAATGCACGTTCACGTCTTTGAAAGTTTGCAACTTGAAGGTTTGTAGGGGACTTACTGTATTGCTACTCCAGCTTTCTTTTGATTTCCATTTGCATGGAATACCTTTTTCTGTATCATCATTTTCAGCCTGTATGTGTCCCTAGATCTGAAGTGGGTCTCTTGTAGACAGCATATAAATGGGTCTTGTTTTTGTATCCATTCAAGCAGTCTGTGTCTTTTGGTTGGAGCATTTAATCTGTTTATGTTTAAGGTAATTATCGATATTATGTTCTTATTGCCATTTTGTTAATTGTTTTGGATTTGTTGTTGTTTTTTAATTAATTAATTTTTGGCTGTGTTGGGTTTTCGTTGTTGTGCGTGGGTTTTATCTAGTTGTGGTGAGCGGGGGCTACTCTTCACTGCTGTGCATGGGCTTCTCATTGTCGTGGCTTCTCTCATTGCGTAGCACGGGCTCTAAGCGCGCAGGCTTCAGTAGTTGTGGCACATGGGCTCAGTAGTTGTGGCTTGCAGGCTCTAGAGCTCAGGCCCAGTAGTTGTGGCGCACGGGCTTAGTTACTCCACGGCATGTGGGATCTTCCCAGGCCAGGGCTCGAACCCGTGTCCCCTGCATTGGCAGGTGGATTCTTAACCACTGTGCCACCAGGGAAGCCCCTTTTATTTGTTTTTGTAAGTCTTTTTTCTACCCTTTTGTTCTCTTGTGATTTGATGACTGACTGTAGTGTTTTATTTGGATTCCTTCTTCTTTTTTTGTGTGTGTGTATCTATTATAGATTTTCAGTTTGCAGTTACCATGAGGTGTTTTTTTTTAAAAAACTTATTTTTTTAAATTTTTGGCTGCGTTGGGTCTTCATTGCTGCACGCTGGCTTTCTCTAGTTGCGGCAAGCAGGCTTCTCATTGTGGTGGCTTCTCTTGTTGCGGAGCACCGGCTCTGGGCCCTCAGGCTTCAGTAGTTGTGGCACATGGTCTCAGTAGTTGTGGCTTGCAGGCTCTAGAGCAAGGCTCAGTAGTTGTGGCGCACGGGCTTAGTTGCTCTGTGGCATGTGGGATCTTCCAGGACCAGGGTTCAAACCCATGTTCCCTGCTTTGGCAGGCGGATTCTTAATCACTGCACCACCAGGGAAGTTCATAAATAGCTTTTATTATGTCGAGTTATAGTCCCTCTATACCCACTTTTGTAAGGGTTTTTATCATGAATGGATGTTGAATTTTATAAAATTCTTTTTCTGTATCTTTTGAGATGATCATGTAGCTTCTGTCATTTCTGCCCCTCACCCCCCCGTTTTGTTTTTTTTGGCCATGCCATGTGGCACATGGGATCTTAGTTCCCTGACCAGGGATTGTACCCATGCCCCCTGCAGTGGAAGCATGGAGTCTTAACCACTGGGCCACCAGGAAAGTCCTGGTTTCTGTCCTTTCTTTTGTTAATGTGGTGTATCACATTGATTGACTTGTGTATGTTGAACCATCTTTGTGACCCTGGGATGAATCCAACTTGATTGTGGTGTATGACCTGTTTTATGTATTCTTGGATTTGGTTTGAGAATTTTTGTGTCTATATTCATCAAAGATATTGACCTGTAATTTTCTTTTTTGGTAGTGTCTTTGGTTTTGGTATCAGGGTGTGTGTTGGGTTTTCGTTTCTGTGCATGGGCTTTCTCTAGTTGCAGCGAGCGGGGGCCACTCTTCATTGCAGTGCACGGGCCTCTCACTGTTGCGGCCTCTCGTGTTGTGGAGCACAGGCTCCAGACGCACAGGATCAGTAGATGTGGCTCACGGGCCTAGTTGCTCCGCAGCATGTGGGATCTTCCCAGACCAGGGCTCGAACCCATGTCCCCTGCATTGGCAGGCAAATTGTCAACCACTGCGCCACCGGGGAAGCCCATTCATTCAGTTTTGATGGGCTGTATGTTTCTAGAAAGTTGTCCATTTCTTTGAGGTTGTCAAATTCGTTGGCCTATAATTATTCATAGTATTCTCTTACGGCTTTTTGTATTTCTGCAGTATCTGTTGTGATTTCTCCTCTTTCATTTCTTATTTTGTTTGTGTCTTCTCTCTTTTCTTCTTGGTGAGCCTGGCTAGAGGTTTGTCAATCTTGTTTACCCTTTCAAAAAACCAGCTCTTGGTTTTATTGATTTTTTTGTCTTGTTCTTTTATCTCTGTTTTATTTATTTCCTCTCTGATCTTTATTATCTCCTTCCTTCTGCTGACTTTCAGTTTTGTTTGTACTTCTTTTTCTAATTCTTCTAGATGGTGGGCTAGGTTGTTTATTTGAGATTTTTCCTGTTTCTTAAGGAAGGCCTGTATTGCAATGAACTTCCCTCTAAGAACTGCATCTAAGAACTGCATCCCAGAGATATTTATGGTTGTGTTTTCATTGTCATTTGCCTCAAGGTTTTTGGGTTTTTTTTGTTTGTGGTACGCAGGCCTCTCACTGTTGTGGCCTCTCGCATTGCGGAGCACAGGCTCCGGACGCGCAGGGTCAGCGGCCATGGCTCACGGGCCCAGCCGCTCTGCGGCATGTGGGATCTTCCCGGACCGGGGCATGAACCTGTGTCCCCTGCATTGGCAGGCAGACTCTCAACCACTGAGCCACCAGGGAAGCCCTGCCTCAAGGTATTTTTTAATTTCTTTGATTTTTCTTGTTGACCCTTTGGTTTTTTTAGTAGTATGTTGTTTAGTCTCCATGTAATTGGTTTTTTCTTGTTTCTTTCTCTGTGGTTGATTTCTAGTTTCATGCTGTTGTGGTCAGAAAAGAGGCTTGAAATAATTTCTATACTATTAAATTTGTTGAGGCTTGTTTTGTGCCCTAGTATATGGTCAGTCCTACAGAATGTTCCATGTGCACTTGAAAAGAATGTGTGTTCTGGGTTTTTTTGGATGTAATGTCCTGAAGATATCAATTAAGTTTAACTTTTCTATTGTATTATTTAGGATCTTTGTTGCCTTATTGATTTTCTGTCTCAAAGATCTGTCCATTGATGTGAGTGGGGTATTAAAGTCTCCTACTGTTAATGTATTCTTGTTAGTTTCTCCCTTTATGTCTGTTAGTATTTGTTTTATTTATTTGGGTGTTCCTGTGTTGGGTGCATATATGTTGACAAGTGTAATATCCTCTCCTTGTGTTGATCTTTTTATCATGTACAGTGTCCTTCTTTATCTTTCTTTATAGCCTTTGTTTTAAAGTCTATTTTGTCTGATATGTGTATTGTGACCCCTGCTTTCTTGTCATTTCCGTTTGCATGAAATGTGTTTTTCCATCCCCTCACTTTTAATCTATGTGTGTCCTTTGCCCCAAAGTGGGTCTCTTGTAGGCAGCATATTGTAGGCTCTTATTTTTTTAATCCAGTCTGCCACTCTGTTTCTTTTGATTGGAGCCTTTAGTCCATTGACATTTAAGGTAATTATTGATAAGTATGTATTTATTGCCATTTTAAACCTTGTTTTCCCATTGATTTTTTTTATTTCTATTATATATTTTTTTACATCTTTATTGGAGTGTAATTGCTTTACAATGGTGTGTTAGTTTCTGCTTTATAACAAAGTGAATCAGCTATACATATACATATATCCTCATATCTCCTCCCCCTTTGCTCTCCCTCCCACCCTCCTTATCCCACCCCTCTAGGTGGTCACAGAGCACCGAGCTGATCTCCCTGTGCTATGCGGCTGCTTCCCACTAGCTATCTATTTTACATTTGGTGGTATATATAAGTCCATGCCACTCTCTGACTTTGTCCCAACTTACCCTTCCTCCTCCCCGTGCCCTCAAGTCCATTCTCTACGTCTGCGTCTTTATTCCTGTCCTGCCCCTAGGTTCTTCATAACTTTTTTTTTAAATTCCACATATATATGTTAGCATGTGGTATTTGTTTTTCTCTTTCTGATTTACTTCACTCTGTATGACAGACTCTAGGTCCATCCACCTCACTACAAATAACTCAATTTCGTTTCTTTTTACGGCTGAGTAATATTCCATTGTATATATGTGCCACATCTTCTTCATCCATTCATCTGTTGATGGACACTTAGGTTGCTTCCATGTCCTGGCTATTGTAAATAAAGCTGCAGTGAACATTGTGGTACATGACTCTTTGAATCATGGTTTTCTCAGGATATATGCCCAGTAGTGGGATTGCTGGGTCGTATGGTAGTTCTGGTTTTCGTTTTTTAAGGAACCTCCATACTGTTCTCCATAGTGGCTGTATCAAAAAAATATATAGAACGCTTCATGAATTTGCGTGTCATCCTTGTGCAGGGGCCATGCTAATCTTCTCTGTATTGTTCCAATTTTAGTATATGGCTGCCGAAGTGAGCACTCCCGTTGATTTTATATTTCTTCTTTGTCCCTTTCTTTTTTCTTTTGTGGTTTGATGATTTTCTTTTGTATTACGCTTATCTTCTCTTCTTTTTGTTTTTTTGTGAATCTGTTGTATGTGGTTGCCCTGTTTTTCAAGTATGTTAACTCCTTCCTATATCTACTTGCTTTAGACTGGTAGTCAGATAGGCTCAAACACCTTATAGAAAAAAAAATCTACATTTTCTTACTCTCCTCTCCCACATTTAATGATTTTGATGTCCTCTTTTGCATCTTCATGTTTATCCTTTTGCCATTCATTGTGGTTATCATTGCTTTCACAAAATTTTTTTTACTATTTTAAAAATCTGTGTGTGTACTTTCTTGTTTAAATGATTTACTTGCCAATTATGATTTTCTCTTTCCTGTAGATTCTTACTGCTTTTCGTATTTATTTATTTTTTGGCTGTGCCATGCGGCCTGTGGGATCTTACTTTCCTGACCCTGGATCAAACACAGGCCCCCTGTAGTGGCAGCACAGAGTCCTAACCACTGGACTGCCAGGGAATTCCCTCTACTTTTCTACTTAGAGAAGACCTTTCAATATTTCCTTTAGGATAGGTTTAGTATTGCTGTATTCTTTTACTTTTTGCTATCTGAGAAATTCTTTATCTCTCTTTCTGTTCTAAATGATAATCTTGCTGGGTAGAGTATCCTAGGTTGCAGATTTTTCCATTTGGGGACTTTGAATATATCTTGCCACTCCCTTCTAGCCTGCAGCATTTCTGTAGAGAAATCAGCTGATAACCTTATGGTTGTTCCCTTGTAATTAATTCTTTGTTTTTCTCTTGTTGCCTTTAGAACCTTCTCTTTATTTTTAACTTTTTTAAATATGTCTTGGTGTAGGTCTGTTTAGGTTTATCTTGTTCAGAGCCCTCTGTGCTTCCTGTATCTGGATATGTTTCCTTCTTTAGGTTTGGGAAGTTTTCAGCCATAATTTCTTCAAACACAGTTTCATTACCTTTTTCTCTTTCTTCTCCTTCTGGGATCCCTATTATGCATAGATTGGCCCACTTTATGTTATCCCATAGGTCTCATATTGCTTTCATTTTTTGTCATTTGGGTTTCTGTCTGCTGTTCTAATTGGGTGATTGCCATTATTCTGTCTTCTAGATCACTCATTTGTTCTGCATTATTCATTCCTCTGTTCATAGCCTTTGGTCCAGCTTTCATCTCTTCAAATGAATTCACTAATTTTTCTTGGCTCCTCCTTATAATTTCTAGTTCCTTTTTACAGTAGTCTGCATTTCTGTCGATAGCTTTTCTCAATTCCTTCAGTATTTTCATTATCTCCTTTTTTATTTTTTTGCGGTACGCGGGCCTCTCACTGTTGTGGCCTCTCCCGTTGCGGAGCACAGGCTCCGGATGCGCAGGCTTAATGGCCATGGCTCACAGGTCCAGCCGCTCCACGGCGTGTGGGATCTTCCTGGACCAGGGCACGAACCCATGTCCCCTGCATCGGCAGGCAGACTCTCAACCACTGCACCACCAGGGAAGCCCTCCTTTTTTATTTTTGTTTAGTTCTGGCTGCATTGGGTCTTCGTTGCTGTGCGGGCTTTCTCTAGTTGTGGCGAGTGGGGGCTACTCTTTGTTGTGGTGTGCGGGCTTCTCATTGCAGTGGCTTCTCTTGTTGCGGAGCATGGGCTCTAGCTGCATGAGCTTCAGTAGTTGTGGTGCATGGGCTCAGTAGTTGTGGCTCACGGGCTCTTGAGTGCAGGCTCAGTAGTTGTGGTGCACGGGCTTAGCTGCTCTGCAGCATGTGGAATTTTCCCTGTGTCCCCTGCATTGGCAGGCAGATTCTTAAGCACTGCGCCACCAGAGAAGTCCCTCATTATCTCCTTTTTGAACTTGGTGTCTGTTAGACTGAAGAGGTCTGCTTCATTGTTTGTTCTTCAGGGGTATTCTCTTGATCTTTTAATTGGGAGTGGTTCCTCTGCTTCTTCATTTTACTTATATTTCTCTTGCTGAACGAGTTGAGGAGAAACAATTATCTACTGTGGTCTTGGAGGGCTATTTTTATGTGGAAACATTCCTGTGTAGCCTGTGTGGGCTTAATATTTTTGGATGTGAGGGCTGTTTTTAGTATGGATGCCTGCCACCTCTTTCCTCACTGTATGCTGGCTATCATCCCCTTGATAGGAGGTGTGACTGATGTGCTGACCAGAGCCAGCACTGGATATTGAGCAGGGCCTCCTCTTTGCTCTGTGGTTTTCACTGCCTTGTCCGGGGCAGGGTGTGCTCCCCCGTTGTTGGAGTAGCAGCCCCCAGATCCGTTTCTGAGTTGCATTTCTGGTATGTGGTGCAAGGTAGGTTGGATTGGGGTGCTCCCACTGGGAGAGGAGCCATTGATACTCCTCCTCCTCCTGAGCTGTTCACCTGTGAGTGTGCTCCATTGTGTCACCTTTCACCTATTGTGCAGACTCTCAGAGTACACTGTTATTGGCACTGCCCTCGGCCCCACCTCAACCGTAGGTATGCTGGCAGTCCTCCCTGGTACCTCTCAGGCTTTGTTTTCACAATGCCACCAGCGCAGATCCACAGAAGTCAGGTCCCAAGACTGCAGTACTCGTGCACCTGGACCTTCTGTGGGTGCTATGGAGGCAGCTCAGACCCTGGCTCAGCCCAGCTGCCTGGTGTACATGCCCACAATGCCCACAGCTGCCAAGGCCAGACCTGTCCCAGCCATGGGAGCACCAGTTTTCTGTTCAGATGTTCTGCAGGCACTGAATATACAAAGCTGGCAGCGGAGGTGTAAATCTGCGGTTCGTTCAGCCACAGGGAGAGATTTCATCTCTGCTTCCTAAGTCACACGGCCCCTGGGGCTCAGCTGTGATTTCAGCCCCACCTCTGTGTGTGGGCAACCCACTGGTGTCTGCGCCCAGGGCTGCTGAAGCAGTGGCTGGAACTTGTGAGCCTGCCCAGGTGGGAGGGAACTGAGGTGGCAGCTGGAGTGCATTGGCCTGCCCAGGCAGAAGGGAGCTGGGGCAGCGGCCAGAGCCTATGGAGGTAGGAGCTGGTGGGTGGGGAAAGAGGCTGCAATGGTGGCCCCATCTCTCCCTGCGCCACTTAACAATGGCACTTCGCTTCTGTGGCAGCCTGGGCTTCTTCCATGAACACTCCTGGTCGCTGTGCCCCACACTCCAGCCCCTTTAGGCTGTCTCCATGCAGCCAACAGCAGTCCTCTCCCCGGGTCTGTCCTCTAAACCCCACGTTCCAGCACCCAGCCCCTGCCCATACCAGCAAAGGTGCTTCTAAGGCTGGGATGCACAGGGCAGTGGCACGGCCCATTTGTGTAATCTCTGGCTGTCCTGCCTGCCACTAACTGGTTGTTGCTGTCTCTGAGCCTTGGAAGCTTCTTTTCTGTCCCTGCTGATCTTTCCTCTGGTGAGGGGACTTCCCAGGGTGTGGGAACCTCTCCTTCAGCTCCCTCCTAGGGGTGCAGGACCCATCTGCTTCCTCTTTATTTTTTTTTCCTTTTGCCGTACCCAGTTACGTGGCCATCTTTCTTGTCCTTTCAGGTGTTTGAGGTTTTCTGCCAGTGTTCAGTAGGTGTTGTGTGAGAATTGTTCCATCTGTAAACGTATTCTTGATGTATTTGTGGGAAGAGATACGTTCCATGTTCTACTACTCCACCATCTTGATTCTGATCCCCTTTATCCATTTTTGTTTTGGCTGTGTTGGGTTTTCATTGCTGTGCGTGGACTTTCTCTAGTTGTGGTGCGCGGGCTTCTCATTGCAGTGGCTTCTCTTGTTGTAGAACATGGGCTCCAGGCACGTGGGCTTCAGTAGTTGTGGCACGTGGGCTCAGTAGTTGTGGCTCTCGGGCTCTAGAGCACAGGCTCTGTAGTTGTGGTGCATGGGCTTGGTTGCTCCGCGGCATGTGGGATCTTCCCAGACCAGGGATCGAGCCCGTGTTCCCTGCATTGGCAGGCAGATTCTTAACCACTGCGCTACCAGGGAAGTCCCTTTTTATCCATTTTTGAATCGAGTTTCTGTTGTTAAGTTGTAGGAGTTCTTCATATATTCTGGATATTAACCACTTATCAGATATATGATTTGCAAATATTTTCTTCCATTCCATGGGTTGCCTTTTTACTTTGTTGGTTGTGTCCTTTTGATGCTCAGAAGTTTTAAATTTTGATGTAGTCCAGTTTACAATTTTTTTGTTGTTGCTTGTGCTCTTCAAGTCACATCCAAGAAATCATTGCCAAATTCAATGCCACGAAGATTTTCCCTTTTATTTCTTTTAAGAGTTTTATAGTTTCAGCTCTTATATTTAGGTCTTTGCTCCATTTTGAGTTTATTTTTGTAAATGGTGTAAAGAAAGTTTCCAGCTTCACTCTTCTGCATGTAGATATTTAGTTTTCCCAGCACCATAAATTGAAAAGACTGTCCCCCATTGAATGGTCTTGGCACCCCTGTCAAAAATCATTTCAAAAAAAAAAATCATTTCACTATGTGTATTAGTTTGCTCTGGCTGCCATAACCAAGTACCCCAGACTGCTGACTTAAACAACGGAAATTTATTTTCTCACAGTTGTAGAGGCTAGTAGTCTGAGATCAAGGTGTTGGCAAAGCTGACTTCTTCTAAGGATTCTTTCTTTGACTTGTGGATGACCATCTTCTCCCTGTATCTTCACATGGTTGTCCCTCTATGTATATCTGTAGAAGGCCAACAGTCATATTGGATTAGGGCCCACCTCTAGGACCTCATTTCACTGTAATTACCTCTTTAAGGCTCTATCTCCTAAAATACAGTCACATTCGGAGATACTGGGAGTTAGGACTTTAGTATGAATTGGTGAGGGGGGGCATTACTCAGTCCATAACACCACATATTTGAGGGTTTATTTCTGGGCACTCTCTTTTACTCCATTAGTCCATATGTCTTTATTGCCAGTACCAAACTGTTTTGATTATTATAGCTTTGTAATAGGTTTTGAAATGAGGAATTGTGGGATCTCCAGTTTTGTTCTTCTTTTTCAAGATTGTTTTGGCTATTTGGTGTGGGGGGTGGTCCCTTGAGATTCCATATGAATTTTTAGGATGGATTTTTCTATTTCTGCAAAAAATGCCATTGGGATTTTGATGTGGATTGCACTGAATCTGTAAAAAAGTAAAATCCAAAAACTATCACTTTAGGGAGGCTTGCCACCTTAATATTAAGTCTTTTAATACATGAGTATCAGATATCTTTCCATTTATTTATGTCTTTAATTTCTTTCAGCAAAGTTTTGTAGTTTTCTCTATGCAAGTCTTTGGCCTTCTTGCTTAATTTTACTTCTAAGTAATTTATTCTTTTTGATGCTATTGGACTTGAAATTCAAAAAAAAATTTTCTTTAATTGTGATTTTTGTGTATTGATTCTGTATCCTGAAACTTCACTGAATTCATTGATTAATTCTAACAGATTTTTTTGGTGCAATCTCTAAGGGTATTTTCACATATGAGTTCATGTCTGTGAAAAGAGATAATTTTGCTTTTTCCTTTCTAATTTGGATACCTTTTTTTTTTTTTTTAACATCTTTATTGGGGTATAATTGCTTTACAATGGTGTGTTAGTTTCTGCTTTATAACAAAGTGAATCAGTTATACATATACATATGTTCCCATATCTCTTCCCTCTTGCGTCTCCCTCCCTCCCACCCTCCCTATCCCACCCCTCCAGGCTGTCACAAAGCACCAAGCCAATATCCCTGTGCCATGCGGCTGCTTCCAACTAGCTATCTACCTTACTACGTTTGTTAGTGTGTATATGTCCATGACTCTCTCTCGCCCTGTCACAGCTCACCCTTCCCCCTCCCCATAACCTCAAGTCCGTTCTCTAGGAGGTCTGCGTCTTTATTCCTGCCTTACCCCTAGGTTCTTCATGACATTTTTTTTTCTTAAATTCCATATATATGTGTTAGCATACGGTATTTGTCTTTTTCTTTCTGACTTACTTCACTCTGTATGACAGACTCTAGGTCTATCCACCTCATTACAAATAGCTCAATTTCGTTTCTTTTTATGGCTAATATTCCATTGTATATATGTGCCACATCTTCTTTATCCATTCATCCGATGATGGGCACTTAGGTTGTTTCCATCTCCGGGCTATTGTAAATAGAGCTGCAATGAACATTTTGGTACATGACTCTTTTTGAATTTCGATTTTCTCAGGGTATATGCCCAGTAGTGGGATTGCTGGGTCATATGGTAGTTCTATTTGTAGCTTTTTAAGGAACCTCCATACTGTTCTCCATAGTGGCTGAACCAATTCACATTCCCACCAGCAGTGCAAGAGTGTTCCCTTTTCTCCACACCCTCTCCAGCATTTATTGTTTCTAGATTTTTTGATGATGGCCATTCTGACTGGTGTGAGATGATATCTCATTGTAGTTTTGATTTGCATTTCTCTAATGATTAATGATGTTGAACATTCTTTCATGTGTTTGTTGGCAGTCTGTATATCTTCTTTGGAGAAATGTCTATTTAGGTCTTCTGCCCATTTTTGGATTGGGTTGTTTTTTTGTTATTGAGCTGCATGACCTGCTTGTAAATTTTGGAGATTAATCCTTTGTCGGTTACTTCATTTGCAAATATTTTCTCCCATTCTGAGGGTTGTCTTTTGGTCTTGTTTATGGTTTCCTTTGCTGTGCAAAAGCTTTGAAGTTTCATTAGGTCCCATTTGTTTATTTTTGTTTTCATTTCCATTACTCTAGGAGGTGGGTCAGAAAGGATCTTGCTGTGATTTATGTCATAGAGTGTTCTGCCTATGTTTTCCTCTAATAGTTTGATAGTTTCTGGCCTTATATTTAGGTCTTTAATCCATTTTGAGCTTATTTTTGTGTATGGTGTTAGGGAGTGATCTAATCTCATACTTTTACATGTAGCTGTCCAGTTTTCCCAGCACCACTTATTGAAGAGGCTGTCCTTTCTCCACTGTACATTCCTGCCACCTTTATCAAAGATAAGGTGTCCATATGTGCATGGGTTTATCTCTGGGCTTTCTATCCTGTTCCATTGATCTATCTTTCTGTTTTTGTGCCAGTACCATACCGTCTTGATAACTGTAGCTTTGTAGTATAGTCTGAAGTCAGGGAGCCTGATTCCTCCAGTTCCTTTTTTCGTTCTCAAGATTGCTTTGGCTATTCGGGGTCTTTTGTGTTTCCATACAAATTGCAAAATTTTTTGTTCTAGTTCTGTGAAAAATGCCAGTGGTAGTTTGATAGGGATTGCATTGAATCTATAGATTGCTTTGGGTAGTAGAGTCATTTTCACAATGTTGATTCTTCCAATCCAAGAACATGGTATATCTCTCCATCTATTTGTATCATCTTTAATTTCCTTCATCAGTGTCTTATAATTTTCTGCATACAGGTCTTTTGTCTCCTTAGGTAGGTTTATTCCTAGATATTTTATTCTTTTTGTTGCAATGGTAAATGGGAGTGTTTTCTTGATTTCACTTTCAGATTTTTCATCATTAGTATATAGGAATGCCAGAGATTTCTGTGCATTAATTTTGTATCCTGCCACTTTACCAAATTCATTGATTAGCTCTAGTAGTTTTCTGGTAGCATCTTTAGGATTCTCTATGTATAGGATCATGTCATCTGCAAACAGTGACAGCTTTACTTCTTCTTTTCCTATTTGGATTCCTTTTATTTCCTTTTCTTCTCTGATTGCTGTGGCTAAAACTTCCAAAACTATGTTGAATAAGAGTGGTGAGAGTGGGCAACCTTGTCTTGTTCCTGATCTTAGTGGAAATGCTTTCAGTTTTTCACCATTGAGGAGGATGTTTGTTGTGGGCTTGTCATATATGGCCTTTATTATGTTGAGGAAAGTTCCCTCTATGCCTACTTTCTGCAGGGTTTTTATCATAAATGGGTGTTGAATTTTGTCAAAAGCTTTCTCTGCATCTATTGAGATGATCTGGATACCTTTTATTTCTTTTTCTTGCCTGATTGCTCTGGCTGGAACTTCCAGTACTGTGATAATACAAGTGGTTGATGTGGGCATCCTTGTCGTCTTGTTTCTTGTGTGAGAGGAAAAGTTTTCAGTCTTTTACTAACTTGGTATGATGTTAGCCAAGGTCTTTTCATATATAGCCTTTATTATGTTTAAGTAGAGGAACTCACCTGCCTTTTAAAGAAGGTGACACTGTTCTTAAGAGGAAGAAAAAATTGTCAGAAAGGTGAATCATCTCATTTGCTACTCTGTTTGAAAGTAGTTAAAAACAACTGTTTCTCTTTGAATAACAAAAGAGGATTTAAATAAAAATTTTATTTATAATTTCAAAGTGTAGGAGATTGTATCTTCCCCCCAAAGCAGGGATAATTAATTGGTATGTTTATATATGCTAGAGATATATTCTTTAAAGACTACTGTGTGTAAATTGAATTTTTAAAAACTGTTAGCCTCTTATGTAGAAAACAAAAGGTGGAGTCACACACCAGTGTTATAATAATATTAGCTTATATAATTGCCCATGTACAGCGTACCTTTACTGGGATCTTGACTTCTTCATATGGCTTCAAGTTACTATCAGGTGTCCTTTTATTTCAGTCTATAGGACTCCTTTTAGCATTTCTTGTAGGGCAGATCTAGTGGTGGTGATTTCCCTCAGTTTTTGTTTAGCTGGGAATGTCTTTTGATTTCTCCTCAGTTTTGAAGGATTTCTCCTCAGTTTTGCCAGATATAGGATTTTTGGTTGACAGTGTTTTTCTTTTAGCACTTGGAATATATCAACCTACTGCCTTCAGTTCTCCAAAGTTTCTGATGAGAAATCTGCTGATAATCCCATTGAGGATTCCTTGTATTTGATGAGTCACTTCTCTTGTGCTGCTTCCCAGGTTCTCTTTGTCTTTCAACAGTTTGATTATAATTTTTTCTTGGTGTGGGTCTCTGAGTTCATTTTACTTAAAGTTCATTAAGCTTCTTGGATGTTTATATTTCATGTCTTTAGTCAAATTTGGAAAATTTTTTGCCATTATTTCTTCACATATTCTCTCTGCCCCTTTCTCTCTCTCTTCTTCTGGGACTTCCACAATGTATATGTTGATCTGTTTGATGGTGTCTCACAGGTCCCTTAGGCTCTGTTCACTTCAATAATTTTTCTTTCTGTTCCTTAGACTTGATAATTTCAGTTGTCCTAGACTTTTTTAAAAAAAAATATTTAGGCTGTGCCAGGTCTTAGTTGCGGCATGCGGACTCTTAGTTGCGGCATGTGGGCTTCTTAGTTGTGGCATGTGAACTCTTAGTTGTGGCTTGCATGCAGAATCTAGTTCCCCGACCAGGGATCAAACCCAGGCCCCCCGGCATTGAGAGCGCAGAGTCTTACCCACTGGACCACCAGGGAAGTTCCCTCAATTGTCCTAGCTTTGATTTCACTGATGGTTTCATCTACCTACTCAAATCTGCCTTTGAATCACTCTAGTGAATTTTTCAACTCAGTTATTGTACTTTTCAGCTTCAGAATTTCTTTTTGGTTTCTTTTTAAGTTTTCTGTCTCGTTGATATTCCCATTTTGTTCTCTATGTCGTTTTCTTGACTTTTTTCCGCATCTTCCTTTAGTTCTTTGAGTATCTTTAAGACAGTTACTTATCTAGTAGAGCTGTCATCACATCTTTTTCAGGAACAGTTTGTTTGTTTGTTTTTGTCCCTTTAAATGAGTCATATTTTCCTATTTCTTTATATGTCTTGTATTTTTGTTGTTGAAAACCGGACATTTGAATCTAATGATGTGGTGACTCTGGAAATCAGAATCTCCCCTTCTCCCAGGGTTTGCTGTTTGTTTGTTTGTTTGGAGTGTTGTAGGCTGTCTCTGTGCCAAGAATCAGTCTGAGGTGTGGACTTAAAGTCTTCTCAGGTCTTTTTTTTTTTTTTTTTTTTTTTTGCGGTACGTGGGCCTCTCGCTGCTGTGGCCTCTCCCACTGCAGAGCACAGGCTCCGGGTGCACGGGCTCAGCGGCCATGGCTCGCTCCGTGGCATGTGAGATCTTCCCGGACCGGGGAACGAACCCGTGTCCCCTGCATCGGCAGGCGGACTCTCAACCACTGCGCCACCAGGGAAGCCCTCTCAGGTCTTTTTTAAGCCTTTGCCTTCCCCTGGGTATGCATGATGACTGTCTAACTTCCTCTGAATATGTGGTTGCTTTTGAATCCAATAGTCCTCAATACCTGGCTCCCAAAAGGAGAAAAAGAGAAAAATGAAGGGATGAGGGGGGAGAAGCACTGGTGCTTTAAATCCCCTTGAAGTCACTTCAGCCAGAGGGGGAGTGCAACAGCAGGGGGAGGTGTAACAACAGTGTCCGCCGCCTCTTTGCACCTCTGAGATCAGAAGCAGCGCGATCAGCCCTGATCAGAGCAGATCCCTGATATTTGGAGGACAGCGTCCTCATTGCCCACCCTGGCTCCCACAGGCTGTGTGCACAAGCCGCTCCAGGAACACATGCAAGGCTGCCTGCACAGGGATGGGCACTGGGTAGCTGCGATTGTGCTAAGGGCTGAAATTCACCAAAATTTATCCAAACATTCCTCTGCACATTTGTAAGTCCTCAGTAGACTCCAGGAGTTCTAGAACAGTTACATCAGACAGATGCTGCCAGTGCATTTGTTGTCTGTGTGGGGAGACAGATTTCTGGTGCTTCCTACTCTGCTACCTTCCCAGAATACTCCGCGTAAATTAAATTAAAAAAAAAAGATTTTGTTTGAAGAGTTTGAAAACTAATGAGATAATCTTAACCCCTCAGACTACCATTGTTTTGTGCACACAGGTGCACATGCACACAAAACACCCTCAAGGGAGCATTGTCACCCAGCTCCAAAGCCTCTTCTGAGGCAGATCCTTTATGGTGTAGGGCAGGCAGCCTGCACAGAGCAGTGGGCTGGAGAGAGCCAACCCCAAGAATGCTCCAGATCTGAGGCTATTCCCAGCACAGACAGCTCACAGAAGGACATCAGGATAGTCGCTTTCCCCTTCCTGGGGCTTGAGTTACTCATTGAAAGAGTGTGGGAGTTGGACTAGGTCAGTGTTTCTTCAGTGAAACCACAGAACAAACTTTCTTACATAGAACGCTGATAATAATTATTTCAGTGAAAAAAAAATTATCAGATCAAGAAAACTCCCAGATTCAGCAATGTATAAAGTGAAAATAAAATAGAGTAACTAAATGAACTATTACAGAAGTTTTAGAACACTGGTCCAGTTTTTAGTGAATTACAGGAAATTTATGAAAGCACAGAGATGTAGAAAGCAGAGACAGCATAAGTCAAGTTAACCTTTTACCATAACTCATTGATTTGCAGTGGAAATGGAAGGTGGATATAATCTGGAAATCTGTAGGCAATTCTCTTTTCCTGATCTGGGCCTCAGTTTCCTCATCTGTAAAACTGGGCCTGAAGTAATTCTTTTTTTAAAATTTTATTTATTTATCTATTTATTTTTATATTGAATTTTTGGCTGAGTTGGGTCTTCGTTGCTGCGCGCTGGGTTTCTCTAGTTACGGTGAGCGGGGGCTACTCTTTGTTGCGGTGCGCAGGCTTCTCATTGCGGTGGCTTCTCTTGTTGCGGAGCATGGGCTCTAGGCACGTGGGCTTCAGTAGTTGTGGCACGTGGGCTCAGTAGTTGTGGCTTGCGGGCTCTAGAGCGCACGCTCAGTAGATGTGGCACACGGGCTTAGTTGCTCCGCGGCATGTGGGATCTTCCCAGGCCAGGGCTCGAACCCGTGTCCCCTGCATTGGCAGGCAGATTCTTAACCACTGCGCCACCAGGGAAGCCCTGAAGTAATTCTTTAAGAAGACTTTTCAGTTACTCTGGAATAAATTTTTGGTTCTGTGATCACAGGGAATTAAACTGACGGAGGTGGTGAGGGGGTTGTTGGAGGGTGGGGGAGTGGGTGTGGTGTGGCGGCCAGGCTTGTTTTCAGACTCCCCTGTTCTGTTCTACTCCTACCACATGCAGTTCCTCAGAGTGTGACAGGCCAGGTGGGACAAGCAGCAGCTGCATTCTTGGTTGGATTAAAGGGTGCAGGTGAAATCTCCATGACCTGGAGGGAGGGTTGCTTCCATTGTTTCCCAAAGATGGTTTTAGGAAGTACAAAGACAAACATTTTAAAATTTTTTTGTATATTCTTTAGTATTTTAAAAATGTGTAGCTAGCACATCATACCTATTATTTTAGAGATGTTAACTGCTTAGGATGTGGCTCCACTATAAAAAATGGAAAACGTTAAGTGCCATTTCATTATGGTGGAAGTATGATGGGGAGGGAAGTGATAAGAATGACTATATGAGAAGCCTTGGCCTGTGGGATAGGCCCTTCGAGGTGGCACCTCAGCAGTATGGCTGTGACACGCCTTATCCTTGCAGTGGGCATTGTAGAGGGCAGAGAGGGAGCTTAGCATTCCTGTTGAAAGAGGAGACTGAGGCCCAGAGGGGAGATGGTCCCCCAAGACACTGCTGGGAAGTGGTGTTGAGTGGACCAGTGCTAGACTCTTCCTCCTCTGATGTCCCACAGGGTATCCACATCCCTTCTGAGCATCCCAGACAGAAGGCTCAGAGCCCAGCTCTGGAGTGTCTTGTCCTAGAGGTTTTTTTTTTTTTTTTTTTTGGGGGGGGGGACGGTGTGCTGAGCAGCATGCAGGATCTTAGTTCCCCCACCAGGGATCGAACCTGTGCCCCCAACCCCTGCATTGGGAGCGCAGAGTCTGAACCACTGCCCCACCAGGGAAGTCCCCTAGAGGATTTCTTCTAGCTGGTGCCCAGCAGCTCTCTACTGGGCCCCTCGGCTGCTGGAACCCTGGTGTGGGGCTCTCTGGTCGCTCCAGCAGGTGGGGTTAGGGTATGCACAGCGATTCTAGCCCCTCTACTCTTTGTGCGCCTGTTTCTTGGAGGGCATACTGTCTCTTCTTCCGTTTGTTTGAGCAGAGGGTTCACTTTGTTTTTTCCCCAAATGGGACTAGCTTTATTGCTTACTATAAAAATTGAAAATTGTTCATATAAAAGAATACATAAGCAAAATAATATAAAGAATCAAATACGTCTCTGTATGCATGTATAGGATAAGATAAATTACTTAAACCCTACTATCCAGGGATAATCACTTAACTGTCTAGATTTTTTTCTCTCTGTTTATATACCTAGTTGGTATCAATTTCCATATGATTTTATAAAAATGAAATTATGTTGCTCATCTGTTACATGCTTTTTTCCCCCCAACAATAAATGTGTTATGAACGTCTTAACATATCAGTAGAGATCCTTGTCTTCAGTTTTCATGGCTGCAGAGTATTCTCTTTTGTGGGTAGCCTTGACGTGATTTATTTAATCCTCTTTAATGGAAGTTTTGGTAGCATCCAGTATTTGGCCCTGTTAATGTTGTGATAAATATCCTTGCATGCTCATCCAAGCATTTGCTGTTCTGGATTTCTTACTGTATATTTTTAGATACAGAACTGTGGGTCAAACATTAAGTACATTTAAATTTTTAATGCATGTTTTAAACTGCCTCCTGGAAAAGTGGGAATGATTCAGTCCAACAGTCCTGGCTGGTAGGATGGTTGTTGAATTACTACAGGTAGCTGCGGGCTTTCTTTGGGTCCCTTAGACTGTGCAGTCCCCCAGCCCTGATTATTTCCTGGGCATTTGTGGGTGGACAGCCCTGCCTGTCTTCTACTCCAAATGACAGGAGGCCTGCTTCTCCCATCCATCCCCCAGAATGCTGTTCGTGTTCCACGGGACTTTGAGGGCTGCAGTGTCCTCCGCAAGTACCTGGGCCAGCTCCACTACCTGCAGAGTCGGGTCCCCATGGGCTCAGGCCAGGAGGCCGCTGTTTCTGTCACCTGGTGAGAGCTGGCAGGGCTGGGGGGAGCCTGGAGGTTGCCTGGGACAGCCCAGGGGTGTCTGGGCGGTGGGGATGCCCCTCTTCCCCCGCCCCCCGCTTTCTTTTCCTTGCTACACAGCATGGGGAGTGGCTTGGTGTGGTCTCCCCAGGCCTCCCTCCCATCCGACACCGCACTGGGGGTGGCGGGTCGCTTCACCAGCTCCTTCACTCGAAATGACTGGGGTGGCCTGTCCACAGGACTGAGATCTTCTCAGGCAAGTCTGTGGCCCATGAAGACATCAAGTATGAGCAGGCCTGCATTCTCTACAACCTTGGTGAGCTACCTAACCCCTTCCCCATGGCCCTACCTCCCAGCCCTGCCCACCCCATCTCAGCTCAGCAGGAGGCCACAAGGGCAGTGGGCTGATGGAAGGAAGACACCTGGATTCTGACCCTCCCCCTGCCTTCCCACAGCTCTGCTGGTGCCTCTCTTCTGGCCCACAGGGAGCCAGCCTGCTGGGGAGAGGCTCTACTAGGCTGGCTGCCACATGGTGTTGCTAGTGTGCTCCGGCCCAGAGGGGTGGCCTCTCTTTTCTGACTGGACAGATCCCAGCCCCCCTTGTGGCTTGGGCTGCTTCCAGCAGGAAGAGAACAAGGCTGGCCTAGACTGGCCTTGCCGTCAACCCTGATGGCTCAGCCTCAGCCTGGGGAGCCCCGAGTCCTGTGTAGGCAATCCCTGAGGCTCTGAGACTGGACTCGTAGGCTGAGGGCTGTGGATGGCAGGAGCCCCTTCCCTTCCACCCCATCCCTGCCTGGTGCAGAGCCAGAGACCGAGACCCCATTTACTCCAGCTTTGGTGTCCTTGGACCAACTGCCCCAGACCCCTGTTGTCCTGATCATGGGTGACACCAGCAGCCCCAGGCTAGCCCTGACCCCGTGTTCTGTGCCTCCCTAGGGGCGCTGCACTCCATGCTGGGGGCCATGGACAAGCGCATGTCTGAGGAGGTGAGGAGGGTAGGGGCAGTGGGTGGGTCGTAGGACAGAACCAGGGAGGGGTGCTGAGTGTTGTCAGCCTCCAGGGTGTGAATCCTGCCCCGTGGAGTGGACACAGGCAGCTCTGTGGCTCTGCTTCTGGCATCCTCCCCTGTTCTCTCCCAGGGCATGAAGGTCTCCTGCACTCACTTCCAGTGCGCAGCAGGTGCCTTTGCCTACCTGCGTGAGCACTTCCCTCATGCCTACAGCGTTGACATGAGCCGGCAGATCCTCACTCTCAATGTCAACCTCATGCTGGTGAGGAGACGCCCTTGTTGGGGCTGAGTTGAATCCAGGGCCGGGCACGGTTAGGGCTGGATCCTAGAGGTCCTGTGCACATGGCAGTGAGGGACAAGCAGAGGCCTGGGCTTTGATCTTTTGAGCCCCAGGTGGATCAGGAGCAGGGCTGTGGTGCTTGGAGTGCGGGAGGCTGGGCAGAGAGGGCATCCGTGTGGTCTGTGCCGGTGAGGAATGGAGTGCATCTCCATCTGCTCTTCCAGGGCCAGGCTCAGGAGTGCCTTCTGGAGAAGTCCATGTTGGACAACAGGAAGAGCTTTCTGGTGGCTCGCATCAGTGCACAGGTAGGGACAGGGATCGACGGTGGCCCACAAGGGACTGATGCCAGGCTTTTGGTTTACTCCCGGTCCCCAACTATAGCCCTGTCCTGGCTTCTAGGTGGTGGATTACTACAAGGAGGCGTGCCGGGCCTTGGAGAACCCCGATACCGCCTCACTGCTGGGCCGGATCCAGAAGGACTGGAAGAAGCTGGTACAGATGAAGATCTACTACTTTGCGGCTGTGGCTCATGTGAGGGCACCGTGGCCACCAGGGCTGGGCTGGGCTGAGTTGCCGTAGCTCAGGAAGTAAGTAGTGACATCTCTTCTTTCCCAGTTGCACATGGGGAAGCAGGCTGAGGAGCAGCAGAAGTTCGGAGAGCGGGTGAGTGAGCCGTGGCGAGGAGGGGACTCTGGACTGGTCCCAGCCTTGTTAGTCAGATCCTCGTGGGGACCCTTCTTCTGTCTCTCACCCCCACATCCCTGGCTGCCCCCCGCCCCCCCACCGCTGTAGACCTGGTGTTCCTCATGTGTTGTCCCATCTGTGCAGCCTTCATCCCCAGGGGACGGAGGAGGCGCGCAGCAGGCTCCCCTCAGGGGATGGTTGGTGGGAGATGTAGGCTGTGGGGTGGAGCCGGAAGGTAGACGCTAAGCGTGGTGCTGTTGGCTGGGCTGGCGCGTGGCTACCTCCTCAGCTCCTTGTCTTCTGATGGGTCACCTGATGGCCAGACAGGCTCGGTGGGGGTTGGGGTGGCAGAAGTAGGGTCCAAGCAGGGAAGGACGGACTGGTCTCTGTCCCCCGCAGGTTGCGTACTTCCAGAGTGCCCTGGACAAGCTCAATGAAGCCATCAAGCAGGCCAAGGTAAAGATGAGGAAGAGCCTGGCTGCCCCTCGGAGCCTGGGAAGACAAGGAGCAAGCCTGCTGGGGCTGAGGGGTGTCCTGGCACTGGCTGTGGTTGGCACTGAGCACCCCCATCCCTACCCTACAGGGCCAGCCTGACACTGTGCAAGATGCACTTCGCTTCACTATGGACGTCATTGGGGGAAAGTGAGTTTCTGGGGTTCGGGGTGGCCCTGGTTCCTTCTTGTTAGGAAGGGTCTTGGCCTTTCGCCTGCATCGTTGGGAGGAAGCCACCAGGGCCAGAGAGTAGTGGCCCATGTGGGAGGCTAGGTCCTGGATCCCTGCTGATCACTCAAGACTCCCCATTCCTCCTTCTCCTGACCCCCAGATACAATTCTGCCAAGAAGGACAATGATTTCATCTACCACGAGGCTGTCCCAGCACTGGACACCCTTCAGCCTGTAAAAGGTCTGAAGCTGAGGGGAAGCCGAGGATCGGGGTAGGGGATGAAGATGGGACAGAAGAGAGGCAGTCGAGGTTCGAGTGGGCCTGGTCTCCACGATTCTTCCTCACCCCTCCCAGGTGCCCCCTTGGTGAAGCCCTTACCAGTGAACCCCACAGACCCAGCTGTTACGGGCCCTGACATCTTCACCAAACTGGTACCCATGGCTGCCCATGAAGCCTCGTCGCTGTACAGGTGGGCAGGATAGGCAGGCCCTATTAGCCCAGGGCGGGTTGGAATATCTCAACAGACATGGGCTTCCAGCAAATTGCTGTCACTTCTCCTGCAGTGAGGAGAAGGCCAAGCTGCTTCGGGAGATGATGGCCAAGATTGAGGACAAGAATGAGGTCCTGGAGTGAGTGCAGGGCTTGGGTGGGAGGCATGGAGGGTACACACCAGACCTCTGTGGGGTCCCCAGTGCTGCCTGCGACAGGGAGAGGAGTAAATGAAAGGTCTGTTGGCACCAGCAGGCCTCCTGGCTGCGCCCTCCCTGCCCAGGGTCTTGTATGCTAGATTTGTAAGTTGAGAGTCATGCATCTTGAGAGGAGGATGTCCCACTGTTTTCAGCAGTGCCCTGGGCATGTTCTGTGGGGGCAGTTGGGATGCTGATTTGTTGTCTCCTAGGACCTCAGACCTTGCTTCAGTGGTGGGAGCTTGCCCTAGTGGGCTTCTTGTGTAGCTGAGGGGTTGAGCCAGCACCCACCTGGTCCCGTTGCCCCTCAACAGCCAGTTCATGGATTCAATGCAGCTGGATCCTGAGACAGTGGACAACCTTGATGCCTACAGCCACATCCCACCCCAGCTCATGGAGAAGTGTGCGGCTCTCAGCGTCCGGCCCGACACTGTCAGGAACCTCGTCCAGTCCATGCAAGGTGAGTGAGGAGGAAAAGCAAGCAGGTGGAGGGCGGGAACGTGGGAGTCATCTGCTGCGGCCTTCTCTGTGTCCCTTGTTGACCGAGGATAGAGGTTTTCACCTCTCCCAGCACCTGTCAGAGCACCCGCTGCACACTTCAGTGAACTACCGCACCGTGTGCCCTCTGTCTGCCCTGCTCAGCCAGCACTGGGCTGCACACAAGCCTGACTGAGGGGGCGGTTCTGTCTCCTGGGGGATGGGCCAGATTGGATGCCTGGTCTGCCTGCCACAGGAGCTGACCCCGCCTCCTCTAAACATGCCCCCAGTGCTGTCAGGTGTGTTCACGGATGTGGAGGCCTCCCTGAAGGACATCAGGGACCTGCTGGAGGAGGATGAGCTGCTAGAGCAGAAGATGCAGGAGGCAGTGAGTCAGGCAGGGGCCAGCACGGCTGTCTCCAAGGCCGAGCTGGCAGAGGTGAGGCGAGAATGGGCCAAGTACATGGAGGTCCATGAGAAGGCCTCCTTCACCAACAGCGAGCTGCACCGTGCCATGAATCTGCATGTTGGCAACCTGCGCCTGCTCAGTGGGCCTCTGGACCAGGTCCGGGCTGCCCTGCCCACGCCAGCCCTCACCCCAGGTGAGCCCCCTTCCTGTCCCCATGGAGAGAGGCTTGGCGCTGGGGTTTTCTCTGGCCTCACTGACCACTGCCGCTCCCAGAGGACAAGGCAGTGCTGCAGAACCTGAAGCGCATCCTGGCCAAGGTGCAGGAGATGCGGGACCAGCGTGTGTCCCTGGAGCAGCAGCTGCGTGAGCTTATCCAGAAGGATGACATCACGGCGTCACTGGTTACCACAGACCACTCAGAGATAAAGGTGGGGCTGGGTGAGCAGTATGCAGGGGCTGACTCTAGGCTCCACCCTTAGGTGGTGAGGCCCTGAGTGTCTGTCCTCCACCCCCCAACACACTCCCTTAGAAGCTGTTTGAGGAGCAGCTGAAGAAGTATGATCAGCTGAGGGTGTACCTGGAGCAGAACCTGGCCGCCCAGGACAACATTCTCCGGGCACTGACAGAGGCCAACGTGCAGTACGCATCTGTGCGGCGGGTGCTCAGTGAACTGGACCAAAAGTCAGTGTCTGGCCCTGTGCCTCTACCCAGTCCTGCCCAGAGCTGGGCTCCAGTTACTCACCTCCTGCCGGCCCTTCTACCCGCCAGGTGGAACTCCACGCTGCAGACCCTGGTGGCCTCCTATGAAGCCTATGAGGACCTGATGAAGAAGTCCCAGGAGGGCAAGGACTTCTATGCAGACCTGGAGAGCAAGGTGGCTGCTCTCCTCGAACGGGCACAGTCCACCTGCCAGGCCCGCGAGGCAGCCCGGCAGCAGCTCCTGGACAGGTGAGTGTGGCCCCGGGGCCGGGGTGCGGCTGTAGCCGAGACCGAGGTCGGGCTGAGGGGATGGTGTGGCTCCGCTTCTTCCCTACCTCATCCTACAGGGAGCTGAAGAAGAAGCCGCCACCACGGCCCACGGCCCCAAAGCCGCTGCTGCCCCGCAGGGAGGAGGGCGAGCCAGTGGAGGCCGGGGACCTGCCTGAGGAGCTGCGCAGCCTGCCCCCCGACACCTTCCTGGGGGCCGCTGTCCCACTCCACTTCCCGCCCGGCCCCTTCCCCAGCTCTGCAGGCCCAGGACCCCACTATCTCTCAGGCGCCTTACCGCCGGGTACCTACTCGGGCCCCGCCCAGATGTTGCAGCCCAGGGGCCCCCAGGCCCTAGGGCACCCTGTGGTGGCCATGGCACCTGGACCTGCTCTCTACACAGCTGGGGCCTACACACCAGAGCTGGGCCTCGTGCCGCGATCCTCGCCACAGCATGGCATGGTGAGCAGTCCCTATGGTGGGGTGGGGCCCGGGCCCACCCCACCAGCTGCAGGCCTGCCCTCAGCCCCACCTCCCCAGTTCTCGGGCCCTGAGTTGGCCGTGGGGATTCGGCCAGCCACCACCACAGTAGATAGCGTCCAGGCCCCCATCTCCAGCCACACGGCACCACGGCCAAACCCTGCCCCTGCTCCTCCCCGGCCCCGCTTTCCGGGGCCGCCCCCCCAGCCACTGCCCGTGCCCTACACCTACCCGATGGGGGCCAAGCCACCCCTCGCAGCTCCCCCAGCCCAGCACCACTTTTCTCCTGGGATGCCCACAGGTTTTTCAGCCCCGAGGACTGGGCCCCAGCCTCATCCCACACGAGCAGTGTTTGGGCCCCAGCCTCCCCAGCAGCCCCTTCCACTCCAGCATCCGCACCTCTTCCCACCCCAGCCTTCAGGACTGGTACCCCCACAGACCCCCTATCCCTTTGCTCCTCAGCCTGGTGTCCTGGGGCAGCCACCGCCCACCCTGCATACCCAGCTCTACCCAGGCCCCTCTCAGGACCCTCTGCCCCCCCACTCAGGGGTGCTGCCTTTCCCCAGTCCTGGGCCCCCTCAGCCTCCCCATCCCACCCTGGCATATGGTCCTGCCCCTTCCCCCAGACCCCTGGGCCCCCAGGCCCCCGCACTCTCCATTCGAGGCCCTCCGCCTGCCAGCCAGCCCGCCCCCACTCCCCACCTGGTGCCTTCGCCTGCCCCATCACCGGGGCCCGGCCCCGTCCCTCCTCGGCCCCCTGCAGCAGAGCCAGCCGTGTGTCTGCGCCGAGGCGCTGCGAGTGCAGATCTGCTCTCCTCCAGCCCTGAGAGTCAGCATGGAGGCGCTCAGCCTCCTGGGGGTGGGCAGCCCCTGCTGCAGCCTACTAAGGTGGATGCGGCTGAGGGCCGGCGGCCACAGGCCCTGCGGCTGATCGAGCAGGACCCCTATGAGCACCCGGAGAGGCTGCAGCAGTTGCAGCAGGAGCTGGAGGCCTTTCGGGGCCAGCTGGGCGATGCAGGGGCTCTGGACGCTATCTGGCGGGAGCTACAAGACGCACAGGAGCACGATGCCCGTGGCCGTTCCATCGCCATCGCCCGCTGCTACTCACTGAAGAACCGGCACCAGGATGTTATGCCCTACGACAGCAACCGTGTGGTGCTGCGCTCAGGCAAGGACGACTACATCAACGCCAGCCGCGTGGAGGGGCTCTCACCGTACTGCCCACCTTTGGTGGCCACCCAGGCCCCCCTGCCTGGCACAGCTGCCGACTTCTGGCTCATGGTGCATGAGCAGAAAGTGTCAGTCATTGTCATGCTCGTGTCCGAGGCCGAGATGGAAAAGGTGAGAGGGAGAGGTTGGGTGGGTGCCCAGAAGGGAAACTGGAAAACCAGCCCTAACTGCCCTGTTTGTCCTTCAGCAAAAGGTGGCTCGCTACTTCCCTACCGAGAGGGGCCAGCCCATGGTGCACGGTGCCCTGAGCTTGGCCCTGAGCAGTGTTCGCACCACCGAGACCCATGTGGAGCGGGTGCTGAGCCTGCAGTTCCGGGACCAGAGCCTCAAGCGCTCGCTCGTGCACCTCCACTTCCCCACATGGCCAGAGTTGTGCGTCTGCTGCCCTGGGCGGTGGTTGGGGGGCTGGGAGGGTGGTGCGGCCTTGGAGCAGGTCTGACTCAGAGACGCCACCCCACCCTGCAGAGGCCTGCCGGACAGCCCCAGCAATCTGCTGCACTTCATCCAGGAGGTGCACGCTCATTACCTGCATCAGCGCCCCCTGCACACGCCGGTCGTCGTCCACTGCAGGTAGGTGTGGGTAGCTCCCGAGCGGCCCTCCTCTGGGGGCTCCTGGGCTGGCCTCACAGCCCCTTCCTGCCACAGCTCCGGGGTAGGCCGCACAGGAGCCTTCGCGCTGCTCTACGCGGCTGTGCAGGAGGTGGAGGCTGGAAGTGGGATCCCTGAGCTGCCTCAGCTGGTGCGGCGCATGCGGCAGCAGAGGAAACACATGCTGCAGGAGAAGGTGAGGGCCCAGGCGGGAGCTGGGATGGGCCCTCCATCCTGGGTGACGGGCCCTGCCCGGCTGACCAGGCCCAATGCGCCCCTGCAGCTGCATCTCAGGTTCTGCCATGAGGCGGTGGTGAAACACGTGGAGCAGGTCCTGCAGCGCCACGGCATGCCCCTTCCGTGCAAGCCCTCGGCTGGCACCAGTGTCACACAGAAGGTGAGGGAGGGAGCCCCTGGGGGCTGCTGGGACTGACACTGCCTCGTGGACTCCATCTTCACCCACTCTTGTCTCCTCAGAATCACCTTCCTCAGGACTCCCAGGACCTGGTTCTCGGTGGGGATGTGCCCATCAGTTCCATCCAGGCCACTATCGCCAAGCTCAGCATCCGGCCTCCCGGGGGCTTGGATTTCCCGGCTGCCGGCCTGCCAGGCCCTGTAGAGCCCCCAGGCCTGCCGCCACCCAGCCTCCCAGAGTCCACCCAGCTCCCATCCTCCTCCCCACCCCCTCTCTCTTCACCCCTGCCTGAGGCCCCTCCGCCTGAGGAGGAGCAGCCGGTACCTGAGGTCCCCAGCCTGGGGCCCCCCTCCTCCTCCCTGGAGCTGCTGGCCTCCCTAACTCCTGAGGCCTTCTCTCTGGACAGCTCCTTGAGGGGAAAGCAGCGGATGAGCAAGCAGAACTTTCTGCAGGCCCATAACGGGCAGGGTCTGCGGGCTGCCCGGCCCACTGATGACCCCCTCAGCCTTCTGGATCCACTCTGGACACTCAACAAGACCTGAACAGGGTTTGCCTGCCTTGCACTACGTTGTCTCCCATGCCAGTCTGCCCCTCTTGAGGTGGGGCCTAGTCTTACTCCCATTCCTGCTGCCTTCAGCCCTGCCTGGCCCAGCCCACAGCTCTACAGGGTAGAGATGCATCACGGGTCTTGGGTCAGGTTCTGCTCCTTTGTGGGACCTGACATTTTCAGCTCTTTGCTGTTGAATAAACAAACCTGTTCTGTGGCCAGTGTCTCTGCTGAACGCTGCTCCCCGGGAGGTGGGGGGCTGGGCCCCAGCAGCACCACTTTTAGCGAGTGTGGAGGTGGAGGGGGTCACCTTGGTTTCCACACCTCTGAAGTGGTTAGACAAGATGGCCTCTAGAGCTGGCTTGCTAAACTTCCCCAGCCTGTAAACTCTTCCTCTGACCTGTATGGCTTCTGGCAGGAGCTGCTCTGAGCTGAGAAAGGTCTAACCAAGTGCTGTACTTTAGGCACCGGGAGGGTGTAAAGGATGCCAGAGCTCATCCAGGGGAAGACGCAAGTGGCTCACAAAGCCCCTGGCTGATGTGATTTTTAAAAAAAAGTTTAATATTACAGTCATGAGGCAGGACAGGACAGTTCAGAGGCAGCTTCCCAAAGATTCAGCTCTTCCCCCAGTCCAGGTCCAGCACATTGCCCCACAGAGCACCCCAGCCAGACGGGCAGGGAGGCCCACCCTCAGTCCAGCTTCTCCAGCACAGAGGGCACGTATACTAGGCTGAGCTCGCTGCCAAAGTTGCAGACAATGGCAGCATTGTCCAGCACCAGGATCTGGCGGGCCGGCTGGGCCTCACTGTTCTTCCCCAGGTAGACTGTCTGTAACAGGTCCCCGTAGTTTAGGTCCCAAAAGGAAACACAGCCCTGGCCGCCGGTCACCAGCAGGTTGTCTGAGATGACACCCAAGCTTGCACCACAGCCCAGGTCCTGGAGGCAAGGACAGGACAGGCTCGGTGTCTTGAATCCTTCCCTAAAATACCGAGAATCCCGTGGCCCCCAACATGCCTACCTGCTGAATGGAGTAGAGCCTGATGCCTGTGCTGCGGTCCCAGATGCTGATGAGGTCATCTAGGCCACTGCTGATGACACAGGAGGTGGTACAGGTGAGGGAGGTGACATCCCCACGGTGAGCGAACATGTGGCTGACCCGGCTGCCCGTCAGCACATCCCACAGGCAGATGGCCCCATCTTGTCCTCCACTGGCCAGCACCATGGTCTAAGGGAACAGGCACAGGAGAGCTGGTCACTGTGGTGAAACACCTCTGTCCACAAGGGTGGCTTAGTGCCCTGGTGGGTGGGAGCCCTCACTCTGCTTCACAGAGGCCCTTGGGGACCAGCTCCCAGGAGTTAGAAACAAGGGCTATGGGCCTGGCTTGGTACCCCGCACCCCACCCACGGCCCTCACCTGGTCAATGTACACAGTCGTGATGGCCCCTGAGTGGCCTTGCAGGGTGAAGAGGCAGCATGAGTCCTCCAGACGATACACCTGGGGCAGGAACAGGTATCAGATTCTGGTCTCTCTGGGATTTTCCAAATCACACTTTGGCCAGGAATTCCCTTCCACAGTTCATCCAGGACACCTCCAGCCACTCCCTGACTGACCCCATGTGCTCCCCACCCCCTGTGTTGGGCCACCCCAGTGCCCAAGAGATGGTGCCAACACTTACTCTCAGTGTGTGGTCCTGGCTCCCAGTCACGAGGCGCCCGGCAGCTGCCTTCAGGGCTGTGATGGGCTTCTGGTGTGCACAGGGCACCGTGTGGGTCAGGTGACAAGCCACTGCATCACTGCTGCTGCACATAGGGGATGTGGGGGAACTGCCCCGCCCCGGGGCCCCTGGGGATAACAGGCCAAGTGAGGGATCTCCGAGAAGACACCCTGCAGGCAGCCCCTCTGCTCCACCCACCAGGTGCAGGCACCAGCCCAGCCCAGGTCCCCTGACCTCGGAACTGCAGGGGGCTGAGGGCAGTGTGAGTCTCCAAGGAGAAGAAATCAAGGGAACCGTTGAGCCGGGCAGCCACAATCCTGGAAGAGAAGAGCGGCTGTCAGGTGGCTCTCCCTCAGAGCCCCCAGCTTTGGGGCTGAGCACCGCGGGCCCTTGACAGGCCCGTCCCACTGGTTCTGGGAACAGTGGAGCCATGAGGGACCGTGGCCAAGAAGGAAGCACAGGTGCTGGGGACCAGGTTGCAACTCCAATTATTAACCTCTGTGCCTCAGAGTCTTCATCTGTGAAACGGGAACAACTGTACCCACCTCACAGCGTGGTCATGAGGAGTAAATGAGCTAGTATGTGTAAAGTGGTACCTGGGGAACATCATGTAAGACTGGAAATTAAAAACAAACAAGGGGTATAGGCAGTCCCCCTCCACAGCCTGGAGCTAAAGGAAAGGCTTCAGGGGAAGAGAAGTAGGACGTAAGGTGGGGCCTATGTTTTACAGCCACAGAAGGTGTTGCTGTCTCCATCACAGAAAAGCAGCTTCGACCCCAGCACCACCTGCTCCATTTCTTTTTTCCACAAAGATTATTCTCCACTGCCCCGGATTCCTAGGCACAGGATGATGGGCAGAGATGGAGACATTTGCCCTGTGGCCCCAAAGCTTTGAAGTGAGTGGGGTTCAAAATCTTACTCCAGCAAAGGGCAATGCACATCTT
Organism: Orcinus orca; assembly: GCF_937001465.1. Taxonomy (NCBI): domain Eukaryota; kingdom Metazoa; phylum Chordata; class Mammalia; order Artiodactyla; family Delphinidae; genus Orcinus; species Orcinus orca. Next base: position 40,305,774 of record NC_064568.1, on the reverse strand, counting down.
CACCTCTGCCCATAATCTGAAGGATCTATGGCAGAGATGGGGAAGGCACAGCACAGGGGTGGAGGGAGAGACCATGGAACTTTGGGGGTTGAGCTGAGACATGTGGGCTTTCCCTAAAATTCAAAAAAAAAAAAAAAAAAAACACAGCAGGGGAGAATTTCCAAGCATGGAGAACCCAGTGAACTTGGCCAGACTGCAGGGTAGGATGTTAGCTAAGTAAGGCCTGAGCAAGAAGCCTGGCAATGGCAGGAATGACAGCAGCAGCAACAGAAACTGAGAGGTAAGAGCAAGGGGTATCCCCACCCCGAGAAAATGAGGCTCCAGCTTTAGCTTAGACGGTGGGGCCACAAACGGTCAGGGACCCTGCAAGGAAGAGCCAGCATGGGTCAGGCAGGTGAAGCGTTCAGCAAAGGCACCTAGTCATGGGTGAGGCCCAGGTTTCTCAGCCCAGAGGTGGGAGCTCAAGCCTGAGAAGCCGGGAATCCTCCTCTCCCCGGGAGTGTGTGATCGAGCCCTGGGAACACCCAGCCAACAGCCGTGCTGAGGAGGGAGGCGAGGACAGTGTCCAGCATCAAAGGGGAAGAAAAGACGGTTCTTCTGAAAATGCATTTTTCTGGAACTGAAAACCCAGGCTACCTAGAGCAACTTTGACTTCAGAAGAGTGAGGAGAACTGCTCACTCTCCGTGTGCCAGGCCCTATTCTAAGTGCTTCCTACCTGTTAACTCTTGGAGCTGTCACCCTCCCACTGAGGTGGACTACCTGCTGTTCACAGGTGTGGGGCTTGGCACCGAGTAGGGAAGTCAAGTCACACACCAGTGAAGGGGAAGCAGGGCTCAAACCTCACAGTGTGCTGGGCTGTCTAGGGTTGAGGCAGGCATCCTAGCTAGCACTCGCACCTTTTGTCCAGGAAGACGAGGGCCGTGATGCCCGAGGAGACCTCCTCGCTGCTGCAGCGCAGAGTGCCCTCGATGGCGTCCCACACCTGCAGGCCCAGAGGCTGTGAGCACCTGCGAGCTAGGAGGGCCCACAAACCCCCTGCACAGACGTCCCCTCTGCCCACCTCCAGCCGGCCACTGCTCCGCCCCACCACGATGAGGCTGCCCTGCAGCTCCAGGCTCCAGATGGAGCCATCTGCGCTGGGGGCCCAGGCGAGGGAAGGGGAGCCCTTCTCGGGAGGAAAGCCCCCCTCGTCCTCAGGGGCCTGGGGCAGCGTGGGCCCGGGCGAGGGTGGGCGCAGGGCTGGTGTGTGGACGGGAGCCATTCCCTCCTCCTGGTACAGTCGCTGCACCAGGTGGCTGAAGTCATAGCCTGGGGAGGCCTGAGCACGGCGGCAGCCCGCCCGGTACCGGGGCTCGGGCTGAGCGGGCTCTAGGAGCTGTGGCTGCGCTGAGAAGTTGGTGTCGATCAAGCAGGTGAGGTCCGGCTGGTCCCCGAAGAGGGAAGTTGGCGGAGGGCCCCGGGGACGATGCCGTAGTGGAGGACTGTCCCCAGGCTCCTCTGGGCCACCCTTCCCACCGTCCGACAGCCGTTCCCAGCTCTCCTGAGCCTCCAACACGCTGCCAACACCACTGTCCTGGCGCTGCCTGCTGGGGGGTGGGGAGGGTGGGGTGAGGACAGTGGGGCACAGATGCAGGGCAGGGCATGGGTGGGAGGTGGGGGGGTACCTACCCCGGGTGTGGGATGCGAGTGAGGCAGTCTCCAGTCTGCGCGTCCCACACACACACGTGGCCTGCCAGGCAACAGCTCACCAGCAGCATCCCGTCACTGGCCAGACACTCGATGTCCTGCGGGAGCACAGCATGGACATGGACACGGGCGCTGGTGTCTGCGCGGCCCAGGCCTCAGGCGCCCCCAGCTCCCGCCCGTGCTCACCATGAGGTGCCCGCGCAGCACCAGGGGCACAATCTCTGTCTCGGGTGGCGCGTAGCCGTAGTCATCACAGGGCAGCTCCCCACGCCGCCGCCGCCCGGGCCCCGAGCCGGGTTGCCCGTAGTTGCGAGGGCAGAGCACGCGGTATAGGCAGAGCAGCAGCAGCACGAGGACGATGCCCGAGGCCAAGCCGAGTGCTGCCACCCTGCGCCGGGCGGAGCCTGGTGAGGCGTGCCCCATCCCCCCCCCCACCCCGTCCCTGCCAGCTGCCCCCCTCCCTTGTGGGCCTTACTTGTACAGGGTGATGTCTCTGTGCGCCTGCGCCGTGCCTGGCCCCTTGGGGCCGGCCTCCCAGAGCCCACCCTGCCCAGGCCGCGGCGGGGGCCAGGCACTGCGGCCGTCCTGAGGGTGCCGCCCCTCCAGGGCCTCCCTCGGGTTCAGGCGGAGCGTGACTGGGATGACAGGCAGCAGGCTGATGTACCTGGGGCCGGGCAGCGGGCAGCCTCAGCAGAGATGCCCTCGGAAGGGACCCCCCCTCCTGCTGCTGCCCCAGTCCCCCTCTCTGCTCGTCACACGGGACTCAGCTCAACCTGCCAGGCTCCAAGAACACCCTCTCAGGACAGTCTTCCCAGCATGGGCTGGGGCAGCAGAGGTAACGTCCCTCCCCAGCTCAGCTCTGGCACCCCAACCTTGGTCTGTCACAGAAACCGGCAGCCAAGCCATCACTGCCATGTCTGTCACCCATTGTGGCTCAGAGTGGGTGGAAGTGAGTGAGGTGCATCTCATTCTGGCCAAGTGGCTGACAGCAACCTATGACTCCCCAGAGCAGGGCCCCGGGCTACTCTTAGGTTGTGGATGCTTGGAGCCCTGGCTCCTACTTCACAACCTTAGGGGTGTTTATTTGAAAGGAAATGCAGAATTCAAACCAGAGGGTCTCCCTCCTAAAGGGAAGGGATGCTCTGGGGACAGTGAGCTGACATCACCAGGTGGGGAGGTGGAACCTGGCACAGCCCAACTCACCTCTTGGCCAGTGTGATGTTGTAGTAGCTGAAGAGCGTTGGCCAGTGGCGGAAGGACAACTTCCTCCAAAGTTCCTCATCCTCAGTCCCCCAGGTTACCTCTGGGGCTGGGCTATCATGGATGCCCTCAGCTGGAGCCCCGGGCTTGGGCAGCTCCCCTGGCAATGTCTGGTTCTCGGGTAACTTAGAGGCACCAGGTGGGAAGATGGAGAAGGCGGGGTCCGGGTGGCTGGCAGGCAGCACACCACTAGGCACAGGCATGGAAGCCAGGGCGCCCTCGCCCAGAGGGCTCTGCTCTGTCACCTGGGCAGTGAGGTATGTGCGCAGCCCTGCTGGGTCTGTGTACACCAGGATGCCAATCCAGACAACGGTGCCAGCCTGCAGTGGGGCATCGGGTGCTCAGCAGGACCTCTGGGAGGAACGGACAGCCCCAACCTGTCCTACCCTCCTGCCTTCCCAAGTCCTCCCACTATGACTGGGGGCCAACTGCCCCCCAGAGGGACCTAATTCCCTTTCCATGGTCGGGGTTTGGGACTCCTGGCCTGGAAACAGAGGTGCACCCTTAGGTTTGTTACAGAACTTTCCCATCTCCAAACCCCATCTCAGCTTGGGCCAGAAAGCTGCTACCTTTCCCATGGTCAGCATGGCCAGAGGGACCAGCTGCATGACCTGCTCCACGGACACCACGGGTCCTAGTCCTCAGAGGGCCTCAGCCTCGCTGCCGTCTCACTTCAACTCCTTAGGAGAGGCCCACTGACCAGAGGCCAGCCCTGCTCCTTCTCCCCTCTGCCCAGCCCAGCATTTTCTGACGCCTGCACGGTGAACCCTGACTCAGGCAACCATGGTGGCTCCATCCCAGAGCACCCCGTCCTGGGTCACCCTGGGGAGACGACTCCTCTCCCTGCCAACCTCGGCTACCTCTCCAAAGATAGGCTTATCACCCCAGAAACCACCAGGGTCTGGGCAGGAGGGCAGAGTGGGTGGCTTCCCAAAGCCAGGCTTCAAGAGGCCATGAAGGCCTGAGGGGCACCCCCCACCTCCAAGGCAAATGCAAAATGCAAGAGGGACTTGAGCGCTGGCCCTCGGGCAGGGGTGGCAGGTACCATGATGAGGCGCTGTGCCAGGCGGGTTCGGGCCAGGAAGTAGACGACACGCAGCCTCTTGGGGAGCCGCAGGTTTCGGAAGGAGGACGGTTGCAGTGTGATGGTGTGGGGTGTGGACGGCCGCACAGCCAGCTGCCGCTCGAAGCGTGCTGGCCGCCCCGCTGGCTTAGCTGGGGGCAGGCAGGCCTCAGGAGGCAGCCGCTTGTTCAGGTCCGCTAGCTGTTGGGGGTGCAGTGGTCAGGGCCCAAAGCTGCTGTCCAGAGGCTGTCCGCAGGGGGCTGCTGCCCTGCCCGAGGCCTGCCCCTCTCTCACCCAGAGATCCCCTGAGCACAGCCAGGGATGCGGAGGAGGTGGGTGGGCAGGGCTCAGCCCAGTCCTACCTCCATCCGGCGAATGTCAATGGACAGGACAGTGGTGAAAAACAACATCTGAAGGAAGAAATCAGACACCAGGCCCACGACGGCAAAAAGACAGAACTCCTGGAATTAAGCAGATGAGGGGACACCATGACCTCACGGCCCAGCACCCAGAGAACCAGTTCCGTGCCTGCAGGCACCTCGGAATCTGTAGGGCAGTTTCAGGCAAGGCACAGCAGAGAGAAAGAAAAGAGATGTTGGTAGTTCTGAAATCTGGGAGCGGCCAAGGAGGATAATGCAGCCGCTACCTCCCTCCCCACAAGGGGGCAGCAGAGACCTCCCCCCAACCCCCACACCTTTACCCAGAGAAGGCTGATGCCCGAACTTGGAGGTGAGGTGCCTTGACCCAACTTGGAAAGTTCTTTTTTTTGGCTGTACGCGGGCCTCTCACTGCTGTGGCCCCTCCCGCCGCAGAGCACAGCCTCCGGACGCGCAGGGTCTGTTTACGGCCCAGCCGCTCCGTGGCATGTGGGATCCTCCCGGACCGGGGCACGAACCCGTGTCCCCTGCATCGGCAGGCGGACTCTCAACCACTGCGCCACCAGGGGAGCCCTAACTTGGAAAGTTCTGAGCCCCACCAGCCTGCTACCCAAAAAGCCCTCCCTGACTGAGCCCCTGGCCCTGCTCACGTGCCATGGACCGACACCTACCTAGAGCCCAGGCCTGGCCTGGTTTGGGGGCTCTCAGAAATATTCCTGGCCAGTGACCACACTGGACCAATGAAAGGAAGGGAAGAGCTCAGGGGGCAATTAATTCTGCCCTGAAACTGAAAAGGGGTGGTCTCTCTGCTCCCCAAGCCCTGTGGATAGATGGAATTTTCTCAGATTTAAGTTTTTCTCCCCTGCCCTTGTTGCGACCTCTGGCACATCACCATGGCTTCTACTCAAATGTGGGGTAAGATGAAGGATGGAGCACATGGTGGCACCGTGGTCATGTCAGTTCTAATGTCCCAAGACTGCCCGTATCCTGCAGACGCCCTCTGGCAGGGGTGGGAGCCTGAGGCCCCTGTGGTCTCAGCTCATCCCCAAACCTCAGCAGGCCTGCATGCTGTGGGGGAAGGACAGGGAGGGGATGGCTCTTCACTCCCTTCGCACAACTTGTCCTCGAACCGGCAGCAACAGTCTGGGCTTCTGACTCAGTGTGGGTTCACCCCCACCTCTGCTCACAGCCCCACAGCTGGGCCAGGGCTCTGGGCAATGGCCGGTGGCCCTCCCAGGGTGCGGGCCATGTGTTCAGAGGCTGCAGGGGTGGGTCGGGGCTCGGGTCAGGAAAGGCAGGAAGGGCCCGGTTCAGGGGCCCCAGCGTGTTCTGAGAACTGGGAAACGAGGTCTGACTGGACTGCACAGCGGGCAGCCAGCCTCTGCTGCACCCACCAAGCCCCCTCTTGCCACTTGGGTGAATGAGAGACAGGCAGCGAGGGGCAAGGACAGGGTCAAAGGCAGAGGCTGCCAGGCTGGGAGCTCAATCCCGTGGCCCATCCTCGGCTCACTGAGTCCTCCTCCTGAACCAGCTATGCCAGGACCACCCTGTGCACGGTGACAGCCATCTTGCCAGCAGAGGGCCCACCTCATGGGTGAGGGTGGCAGTGTAGAGAGGGTGTGCCCCGCTCAGCTGGGGAGACAGCAGCTGGCTCCATGCTCACCTAAGCTACAGCCCTGGAGGGGGCCTTACCTGGATGGCAGGCACAAGGGTAAAGTAGCCAATGAGAATGATGCCCAGCTCTGTGGCCATGTTCTTCATGATGGACCAGCTCTCATTGCTTAGGCCTGCAGAGGACAACAACAGGACCATGGGGCCAGCACGTGACTGCTGTCCGCTACGTGTCTGCACACAACCACATGGGGAGCCTTCTGAGGCAGCCATTCCACCAAAGCGCCCCAACCCTCAGGACCCTGCCAGTGCCCGGGCTCCAAGGTGCTGCTGTCACAGCTGCTGCAGGGAAGGAGAGTTTGGAGGGTCCAGGGGAGAGCTACAACCATCAGAGGAAGGGAGAAGCAGGGTGTGAGTTGAGCAAACCCAAGAGGAGAGCCAAGTGACCCCAAAGCTGGCACATCCAGCCTCACATGCTGTCCTCGTCGGGTGTGCATGGTCTGTCTGCACGTGGGAGAATGGCTCGAGAGACAGAGGAGGTCGCTGTGTGCTACCTCAGCCCCTCCCTGGGCCCCAGACTATCACACAGTCTCATGTTTAAAGCTGAGCGCCTAGCGGACAGCGGCCATCTCCCCTAGTCTCCTCAGAACCCTACATCTAGGGCAGAGCCTGGCCTCTCACAGAAGCTCACAGAGGTTTGCTGATTGAACAGCCTGCCCCCAGCCCTGCTCCCACAGATAGGGGGTGAGGAGGATGAGGAGGTGCACGAGCTCAGACCTCCAGGCTCTTTTCTCGCTTTCGCCAGAACCCCAGATCCCCAGCTCCTGCCACGGAGGCCACAGGGGGCTTTCCTGGCAGCTGTGGAGGCAGCGTCTCTGAGGTGACCAGCTTCAGGGGCCTGGGCCTCATGTGATGGAGTGAGGCAGGAGGAGAAAAGACCAGGTGCCAGCCTGACGAAGGGTCAAACATATGAGCCCCGCAGCAGAGTCTGGTTTGCTTTCTGACTGACACATGAACCAGGACGAAGCACGGCCTGGTGACTCCACGGTTCCTCAGGGCTCATGCTAACAAGCTGCCATGTGACGCTGGAGGCCACAGCAAGGGAGGCTCCTGGGCTCCCTGTTTCCTCAGCCGGAAGAGGTAGCACAGCCCCCCTCCCCTGCCCTAGTGCACCCCGCACACCCCACCTGTTACCTTGGGCGATGCGCAGCTTCACCTCGAGGTCCACTGGGGTGGAGACCACTGACTTGGTGAGCACCAACACGTTCTCGAGCCCAATGACCACCACGAGGTAGGGGAAAATCTCACTGGGGACAGAGAGGGAGAGGGTGAGCAGAGCGCTGAGGAGGGCCCCCGACACACAGCGGATTCTCAACGGGTTTGGGTCCCGGGGGGCTATGGGGTTGGCACCCTAAAGTGGGGGCTGCTGAGCGACTCGCACAGCACAAGACTGACCCCCCGTCCCAGGAGGGCCTCTGTCTGCACGGCTCTCAGCTTTCAGGCAGGCTTCGAAGCCGTGCGGGGAGAGAGCGACCACCCCCATCTCCATCCATCCAGCACGGCGGAGAGAAGCCCCTGGGCTGCCCAGCTGCCAGAGCACAGCTCTCGGGGCCTCCCCACACCAGACTTCCACATTGGCCAGAGACCACCCAGCCAAGTCATCAGGACTAAATGGAAGGGGGATGAGACCAGCCTAAAGCCCTACTCGCCTCTGTGGAGAAGCTGTGTTTGGAGACGAGCAATTGTTTCTAAAGAAAATTCTCCTAGCTCTCTGAGACCAGAGGCTCCCACTACCAGTAACGGTCCATGAGGGAAGTCTAGGCACAAAGAACACCAGCCGAGGCAAACCTCCCTGGGGTCTCCACTGTAGAGCAGTGGAAGTGGGGGCTCTGAGGGCAGAGCAGACAGCTCTGGCGGGACGGGGTGTTTAGCACCATCACCTTTAAGAAAGGAAGCAGTTCTGTGATCAAGGAAGGTAACAGAAAACACAAAATCGCTGTTCCTGAGACCAGTCTGACAAGCCAAGGCAGGGCAAAGGCCAACTGGCAGTACTAACGGACAGGCAGGTGGGGCCCAGCAGAGCTGAGGAGACTGAAGCCCGAGGACACACCCAGGGAAGGGTTTTCAGACCACGTTTCAGAGAGAAATGGCAGGGAAAGCAAACCGTGGAAAGGTGACAAATTAGAATGTGTTTATGTCCTATGTCTTTTAAAAAGCTCACTCTAACGTTACCTATTTTATTAGGCATTTAAATGTTTTAATAGTAAGAAAGGAAGAAATGTACCTTCTCTGTCACACCCATCTATGGCTTAAGCCATCAAGAAGCAATTTGCACGTGTATACACAATATACAAATACACACATACAAATCCATATACCCTATACACACACACAATACATACCCATATATATATATATATATATATGCATAAACACACACATATGCATATATAAATACCTACCCCATATACACACACAGAAATATACACATGAACATACATACACACACACACATAACTATATATGTATTATATGTAAATATAGATAAACTTTGTATATACATATGTATGAACACAAATCAGATAACTTAAAAGAGGAAAAAAATGTACCTCTTAAATGCCAAAATAACCATGTGAGAATACGGGGTAACAGCAAGTGTCCAGTGCAGGGCAGGCCAAGTGCCCAGAGGTGCAAGGTCCTCCGGCCTGCGGTCCCACCCTGCCACCCAGTGGAGCCTGCTCGGGACCTACCCGCCGTTGAGGGTGGGCGTCAGGCCGAAGAGTGTGCAGAGCCCCACCGACATGAGCAGCGAGCTAAGCACTGTGACCACGGCGGCCAGAGCCAGCCCCCACTTGGACTTGACCATGTCGATCTTGCCTGGAGGGCAGAGAGGGTACATCAGGATAGCATCTCCCCAGAGCCTGGCACACACAGGCCCTTCTAAACTGAGCTCCTAGGAGGGGAGCATGCCCTGACAGTTGAGGAAGGGAAGGCCCCGGTTTGACCAAAGAAGGTATACACTTCCCAGTCTCAGGGGCATAGTGTGTCCTTTGGGAACCCTTACCCAAGATGGGACTTTTCTTAAGAAGTAAGAGGAGCCCTGGACCCACCCAAGCCCCTGAGACTCTGTGGGGGTGGTGAAGCCCCAGTTTTTGTAACCACCAAGCACGTTCTACATCTCTGCCTGGGCCACCTGCACAGGCAGGGAAGGGGGTGATCTGGAAATGCCCGTATTAGCTCAGACAAAGCCCCAGCCTCCTTGCCGTGGACCTACGCGTGGAGAAGTAGATGTAGGCAAACAAGATGATGTAGGTGGTCACAAGGGGGATGAGCTCAGCGATGCCAATCTCCTCCTTGAAGTGCACGTGGACCAGGCTCTCTGCCCGAAGGCTGCAGTTGGGGCTGGGGTGCAGGAGCATCAGGCGGGCCCGCAGGCTGCCCAGAAACCTGGTCATGGAGTGGGGTCGGGTAGATGGACTGTACCTCTTGGTCCAGGGGACAAAGACAATCCCTGAAAGGAAGGTCTGTCGGGGCTTCCCTCCTCCCCCTGTGTTGGAGGGAGCTTCTCTGTAGTGTCTAACCTTCCCTCCAGTCTCCAGGGTGGGGTGGTGGGGGGTTGGAAGAATTAAAACGTTGGCAAAGGTGTCTCAGGACCTCCCCCTCAGCACCCCATTCCCAACCGATCACCCTACTCCGACTGCCAAAGGCCCAGAACAGCCAATCAGCAGCATCCTACAGGACCTTGCTGGGAGCTATCTGCAGCAGTCTGCTGGGAAGGTTCTGAGGTCACATGGGGCTCAGTAGTAACCAGCTGGGGACCCCTACCCTAGGCTCAAGAGAGACCACTGGAGGCACCAGGACACTGAATGTGCCAGCCCTGCCTTCGTCCCTATTCTTTTTTTTTTGGCCATGCAGTGCAGAATGCAGGATCTTAGTTCCCCGACCAGGGATCAAACCCATGCCCCCCCGCCCCTGGAATTGGGAGTGCGGAGTCTTAACCACTGGACCACCAGGGAAGTCCCGGCATCCCTTATTCTTTTTCTTTTTTTTTCTATCACCCCTTATTCTTAACCAGCTGTCAGGTCATCCCACTCAAGTGTCAGCAGACAGCACCCTTCAGCCTAAGGGATATCAACATTTCTACAGGAGGCCTGAGAACTCCAAGTTCCCAGGGGGCATTCTGGACACTCTAACCAGAACAAGTACTAGTCAAAGCCTCCTGTCATTCCACAGCCCCGTCAGGAGCCCTGAGCGTTGATGGCCTTACCTGGCATCATAGTGCTGGAAGACCAGGGTGATGGTATACGAGACCAGCCTCTTCCTGGTGTAAAGGCTCACTCCGCTGTACTTTCCAGGGACACCGAACAGCAAGTCTGCAGACAGAACGCAGCAGGTGCTGACAAAGGAACGGCAGCTACTGTAGAGACACCAGGACCCCTCTCCACCCCCATCTTTGGAAACTAGGGGTAACCCCTGATCTGCCAGAGCAGCCATCAAAGAGGACGTGGTGACCAACAGGCCCTCTGGCGGGTTCTCAAGGAACCTGCCCTGGGGGTACCTTTGAGCGTGGCCGAGGTCTGCAGGGTTTTAGGTTCGTGTTGATGGATGGTTCCGATGATGTCAGGATCAGCATGGAAGTGTTCCCGGTCATTCTGCCAGAAGTTCCCAGGGGACAGCAGCAGGCATCCGTGCTCGGGTAGGAGGTTCCGGAGCTTCCTGAGGCCTGGCAGCAGGTCGGTCACCTGCAGGCATACCTCCTCCAGGCTCCTGGTCCCGGAGCTGTGTGGGAGACAGGACGAGGCACCTGCTGTGTCTGCTAGCACAGGATAGGCCCACTGCACTTACGAGGTCTCCTCCGTCATCAGGCTCCCCCCAGATGCCTGGTATATCAAAGAGCCTGAGAACCAGGGCAGCAGGGGAAGTTCTTCCAGGTGGTCAACAACCAAACCATGTGGCTGTCTGACTTTCAAAGTACATGTGGACCCCAAAAGCCCATCACCTCTGAGGAGAGGCAAGATCTGGGAGTGTGCACAGCCCCACTCACTAGAACACCTTGGCCAGTTCAGCAGGCAGAGGAGATAGGGTGAAAATCAAGGGCTTTGTCTTGTTCACCAAAATGCCTGTCAAAGCCCTCAGCTAACTAAAACCCAGCAGTGAGGCAGCTTACAAAGACAGCACACTCCAGAGAATCACTGGGGGGCGCGGATTTCAGAAGTGTACCCCCAGGGACAGCTTGCTTCTTGTCAGCATGGCCACCACCATGAGATTCACATCTCACAACCCCTAGGCAGTGGCCCTCTGGGTCACGAGTCCAACAGACCTCAGCTTGTCACAGGGTTGGCCCAGTGGATACCTAGTCTGTCTGAGACCTGGCAACGAAGCTCAGGGCTCTACCTGTGCCATCTGCACAGGTCCAAGGGGAACACAGCCACAGTGGACCCACAAGCATGCTGAGAAAAGCAAAGCGAGCCCACCCACCTCTTTCTCACTTGTTCACCTTCCACAGAGCTGGCTGGCTCAATGGACTTACACTGAGGGCTGCTCCCTCCCTTCAATACAGAGCTGGATCAGGGAGGCTGCGGTCCCAGGGAGGGATACCTGTCTCTCAGCACATGGTTCCGGATCTCCTCCACCAGCTGGAATGCCCGGGAAAGAGGTGAGCGGAACACATCTACTGCCAGGAGGTTCTTGTGCCAGGGAGATACTGAAGACTTCACAAATATCTGCTGGATATAAGCCACCGGGGCACCCACGTACTGCAGAAGAAACGGGGGAGGGTTAGAAAGGTCAGCTCAGCACAAGAGGGAGAAACATGGCCCGTACTCAGGAAGGATTTACTGAGCACCTACTACGGGCAAAGCAATGCGGGGCCAACAGGACAGGCCTTCAAAAATGAAGATGTCCAAAGGGACTTCCTACCACTTAATGGACCACTTTCCTACACATTTTCCAATAGAATAAGGGTTGCCAAACTATGGCCACAGGCCATAAATTGAGCCTGGCACCTGTTTTTCTAAATAAAGTTTTCCTGGAACGCAGCCATACCCACCCCATTCTGCACTGTTCCGCTTTCATGCAACAATGAGAGGTGACTGTTCACGACAGATGGCATGACCCACAAAACCTAAACAAAACCTGTACTCTCTAGCCCTTGATGCAAAATGCCTGCTGACCCTGCAATAGGCCATAGGCTCCCCAAAGGGTGTAGCCTATCTTGCCGATCCTGGTTTGGCCACTTACAGGTCACTGGTTTTTGAAGCTCAACAGACCCAGTTCTAAATCTCTACTCTCCAACTGTATGGCCTTGGAAATGTTTTTGACTTCTCTGGATTTTAATTTCCTCAGTGAAAGGGAGATAATGACATTCACCCTGCAGCATCACTATGATTTGCGCACAAGCACACGCACGCGCACACACACACACAAACAGCGCATGCAGAGACTTAAGTGCCGATGGAAACACTAACAATAACAGATGTGGCACATCGTCTCACTGACCCCCAGAACAGTCCTATGAGAAGCAAAGTGACTCTCTAGGGTTTCAGGACTCAAGAAGGATGGTGTGAGGATGCAAACCCAGGTCTCCTCGTTGAACACCACACTTTTCTCACTAGAACCTGCCATCTATCCTTAAAGAGCTAATATGCACTTAAGTGACAAAAGTGACACACATGTAATAGGCGAGGAATGACTTCCAGCGACGGATGTGTCAAGGAGCACCCCCAAAACAAGGTACTGGACTAGCTGCAGCAGAGTTATGGCCGGAGAGGAGCTGACTGGAGGCACGAGTTGGGGAAGGGTTGGTGGAAGAGGGGCAGTGAGGGCCTCTGAGGAGCAGCCTGGACAGCATAGAGGAGTCCTGGCAGGTAATAATGGAACTCACAGCAAAAATGAGAGGTGGCCAGGATGACACCTGACTGAGCTGTCTGGATTTTAACCAGTTGACAAACAAAAGCCCCTGACTATCTCTGAGAGGGAGGGGCAACCTGACAAAGCAGTGCTCTGGAGACCCCCCTAAAGTTAGGCTGTCATCCACCCAGAGACAGGGATGGTGTGCCCACAGGCGTGAGGCACTGTGAAGAGCAGGCTGCAGGAGCCGGGCCTGGCCGAGGGACGAGGGGACTGTCCTGAAGCCCGTGCTGCAATCAGGAACTCTGAAGGGCAGGTGTGTAGATGAAAGGAAGGCCATCTAGCCACTCAGTGATGCCATACTCCAGGCTATGGCACGAGCAAGGGTTAAGATGCTGATCACACACAGCAAGTTAACATCTCCTGGCCCCCTGAGCCCCTGGGCGCACAGGAACAACCCCAGGTATCCATCTGAGCCTTTGTGAAGTGTGTATTTATGAAAGGCTCTGGGGACAGAAGTCCTCACCCACTTAGTCTTCTGCAGCAGACTCAGCCCACTAGAAGCTGCCAGGAGGTAGAGAGGTACCTAGACAGAACTGACTGCCACAGGTCCTGACCCAAACATCAGCTCATCGACTCAACACACTACACAGGCCTGAGTGTGGATGGAGCTGCCCAGAGACCCACAGCTCTACAAGGAGAGCGATACCCAGGGGATCATCCTCAAACTCTGTGAAGGACACAGCACATCACCCAGGGAGAGCTGGCACCGTGGAGCCTCCAGATCCAGGTCTGTTCCCACTGGGCACAAGGCTGTGACTCCGCACGTACCATCTCCTCTGCCCGTGGCCCTCGTCATATACTCCACCCCCACCCTTAGGCCCACTGAGCCTGTGCAACTGAACCTCTGGTTTCCAGGCAGGACAGCGTCTTGGCCCTCCAGTCCAAATCCAGCCCCCTTCCCACCCAGGACCATCCAGGCCACCATTTCAACAAAGTAACAATGAACATACTTCAGAACCAGAGCTCTCGTTCTGGGCTCTAGGGATGGCTCCAGGAGTTCTATGAGCACCCTGCTTAACTCATATTTCTTCTCAAAAGTGTATCTATTATTATCACTGTCATCATTTTTAGGGGAGAGGATCCATGGTTTTCATCAGATTTTCATAAGAATATGTAACCCCTATGCCCCAGACACCTCTTTTTCCTTTGACCTTCCACCAGCCCTGGGTAAAATCCACTGCTCATTTGTTTTCATTCATCAGCTGGTAAGCCTTACCAGACAAAAACCACGTAGAAGAGAGCCTACGGCACAGCCACGCTCTCCGGCCTTGGCTGGACCTCCCTCTGCTGGCCGGCTCTTATTCACCTCCCCGATTTCCAACTGAACTTTCCAAGCAGCTATTCCACATCTGTCCAGCTCTTTTCAAGATCTTGGGTCAGTCATTTAATATGACTGTGTCAAACTCATCGTCCAATATATGTACCCTCGAACTCCCTCTTCTGGGCATCAAAATTTTCTTATGGTGGTTTATTTACAGGCATGAGCCTAACTCTTGTCATTCACTATCTTAGTTTGGGTTCCCCCAGCAGCAGGCCCTTAGACAAGTAGTTTCCTTGGGAGGTGGAGGAAACACAGGGAGGGGAGTAGGTACAGGAGCAGCGAAGGGAAGGCAGCCCACAAAGGGTGTGCTACTGAGCAAGCATCCTCTGTGGATAACTGAGTTAGATTTAGCTGAGTTATCCCACATAAAGGAAGACAGCTGAGGTTACATACCAACTCCTACAGTTACTGGTTGAGGGCTGCTCCTAGGGGGTGCGAATTCTCCAGCACCTCAGGCCTTCTGTACCAGAGATCCTTTGACAAATGAGATGTGGATACTGGTGGCTGGAAAGCAGGCAGGCACGAAAATGGTAGCAGGAGATGTGGGCAGGGCCTACCACTCACTGTGCTGGGCCCTATCATAATCCCTACTTGATACTCAAGTAAGAAACAGACATGGAAGCAGAGACAACACGAGGTATCCTAAGTGGGTGAGGGAGAAAGCGTAAGGGCCAGTGGAGTACAGATGCCCCTGAGTACAGAGGGAGGAGTGCTCACTAGATGGAGACTTCTAACATGGCCCCAGTCATCTCCACCTCCTGGCGCTCATGCCCAAGTATAATCCCCCTCGAGAGTGGGCTGGACCTAGTGACTTGCTTCTGACAAACAGAATATAGCGAAAGTGATGAGCTCTTATTTCTGAGATTAGGTTACAAAAGACTATGACCCTTAAGGCCATTATGCTAAGTGAAATAAACCAGGCACGAAAAGACAAATACCATATGATTCCACTTATATGAGGTACCTAAAGTTGTCAAATTCATAGTGTCAGAAAGCAGAATGGTGGTTATCAGGGGCTGGGAAAGGGGGAATGCGGAGCTACTGTTTAATGGTGCAGAGTTTCTGTTTTACAAGATGAAGAGTTATGAAGATGGATGGTGGTAATGGCTGTACAATAATGTGAATGTATTTAACACCACTGAACAGCACACTTAAAAATGGTTAAGAGAAGGAATGCCCTGGTGGTCCTGTGGTTAGGACTCAGCGCTTTCACTGCTGGGGCCTGGGTTCAATCTCTGGTCGGGGAACTAAGATCCCACAAGCCACATGGCACAGCCAAAAAACAAAAACAAAAACAAAAACAAAAACAGTTAAGAGAGTAAATTTTATGTTGTGTGTATTTTGCCACAATTTTTTTTTTAATGGAAGGAAAAATCAGACTACGAGTCCTCCTCTGCCCCCCTCCTTTAGAGCCACCACTCTGATGAAGTCAGCCATATCCATGTGGCAAGGAACTGAGGGGCTTTCAGCCAACACCCAATGAGGGACAAGAGTCCCTCAGTTCAACAGCCTGCAAGAAACCTGCTTCCAGCTCACTGTCTGAGCGAGCTTGGAAGCAGATTCTCTCCAGTCAGGCTCTGAGATAACTGCAGCCTTGGCTGACACCTGGATTGCAGTTTGTAAGAGACCCTGAGCTAGAGGACCCAGATAAGAAAACCAAGTCTCAGAGAGATAAATAGGATATGCCCAAGGACACACAGCTGATAGGCAGCAGACCAGGATTAAAGCCCAGGGCCGCCTAATTCCCAAGCTGGTATATTCTACCTGCCTGGGTAGTTCTGAACTATGTGAGTTCCCATGGAGAACAGGACATAGATGGAAAGGCCCAGCACAAGGAGTGCAGGAGGGGAGCTGAGGTCCTGAGGACCTGTGGGGTCCCTGACCAGGGCTCCCTGGAAACCTTGCGTTCAGGCTCAGGCTACCACCAAGCCCTGCAGTGCTGGGCCGGAAGCCCAGCCACCTCTGTGGACATGGCAGGTAGGTCTTGGTGTGAGGTTCAGGTTTCCATGGTGACCTGGTCTAGGGGAGCCAGGCCAGTGCAGGACACCTCAAGTTTGCTATTTTAAACACAATCCTTCCTTCACATTTACAGAAAGCAAGCTAGAGCTCCAGGTATTTCACCTTTACACTGACACACCCAGGGGCTCCTTTTACAACACCATACGGAGGACTCCCATTACTCAGCTCTTCTGGAAAACAGGGCTCCGGCTCCTTGTTCTCCAGCCCTGGATAGGTGAGGGGGTGGGGTGTGGTGGGAAGGGCAGGCTCAGGGGACACGTCAGGGTTAAATTCTAGCTCCACCCCTGGCTGTGTGCCTTGGACAAGGGTCTCTACACTCTCCAAGCCTCAGTCCCTTACTTACTGAGGGAAATGGGAATAAACTCTCAGACCTCAGCAGATCACTGTGAGGACCAAACAAAAGAACACACGAAACCAATTAGTAAGGTGTCTGGCCAAATACATGTTAGTTATATCTAGTTGTATCATTATGTCTTAAAACTCTTAAAATTGGTTTGGCATCCCTTTAAAATCAATCTCTCCTCCACTTTCTTGTCCCCTCACCCTCCCTCCTAGGCACGGTCAACTCAGTCTCCAAGTTTCTCTAAGTTCAATTAGATTGACCTTCTTACCACCACTTTCATCATGTCATTGCCTCTAAGGGAATGGCTTTCTACTGCCCAGAGAATTCATTTAAACTCCAGAGCCCAAGATTTTACTTGGTCCCACCTAACTTATCCCCTATCAAGCTCCAAGAAAAATGCCTCACTTCAGACTATCTGTCTCCTAAATAAGCCGTGCTTATTCAACAAGTCATTCAAAAGAAAAAAACCCTTTCTTAAGCATATACTATGTGCAAAAGGTTGGACAAATTAGAATGAAACATGACTGCAACTAGGTCACACTACAGTTCACAAGGAGAAACAGAGCACACATCTGCAAGACACCTGGGGAACGCTTCCTGGAGAGCGTGATGTGAACTAAGGAGCAAAGGATAAGGAGTGCATGCCCAGTGCACTCAGAGGGCAGTCCAAGCATGTGAACCTCTGTTCTTCTGCCCTCTGCTCCGACCAGATCTAATCAATGGCAATGACAGCCAGAAACATTTATCGAATGCAAATGATAGGCCAGGCACTGACCTAACTTTTGCATTCTTTCACTTAATCCTATGGCAATGTATAATGCAGGTATAATTATTATCCCCACTTTACAAATGTGGAAACTAAGGTACACAGGTGTTACATAACCTGCCCAAGGTCACATGCCTGTGAAATAGAAAGTCACCTTTCTGCTTTGCTCTGGTCTTCCTCTGGTAAAAACATCCCTCCTTCCAGAGGGAACTGTCCTCCCCTACCCCACAAGACGACTGATCAGTGACTCCAACACAGGGCAGACCTAACTCAGAGCACAAGCACCCACACCCAGTAGAGTTGATTAGAGTCCTTTCTGGAGGACACAGAAAGGCCCAACTGCAGGGTGCAGACACCACCCCACTCGGGGGAACACTTCAGCAAAAGGGGAGAAAGAGGACTATATACTATATAGAGACACCTCCAGCATACAGAAAGAATTACAATTCAATAAAACGAAATCCAAACAGCTCAATTCAAAACGGGCAGAACACTGAAACACTTCACAAAGGAAGGTATGCAAATACAATAAGCACTTGACAGTAGTCATCTGGAAAATGCAAATTAAAAACACATCTAGATTGTTCCATACTTCTATTAGAAAAGCTTAAAGAAAACCCAAACAAACCTGACAGTACCAAGAACTTTACAGCACAGAGACTGAACTTTAATGTATGGAAATGTAAAAAATAATTTAGGAGGCTGACAGATGTGAAAAGAATGACACTTTACCTCTGTAGTGTTCCTTCCAAAAACCCATAACCCCAGTCTAATCTAGAGAAAAATAAGCAAATCCCACTTGAGGAACACTCCTCAAAACTGTCCAGAGCGGGACTTCCCTGGTGGTCCAGTGGCTGAGAATCTGCCTTCCAATGTAGGGGACACGGGTTCGAGCCCTGGTTGGGGAACTAAGATCCCACATGCTGCAGGGCTACTGAGCTCGTGCACCTCAACTAAAGGGCCTGCAGGACTTCCCTGGTAGCACAGTGGTTAAGAATCTGCCTGCCAATGCAGGGGACACGGGTTCGAGCCCTGGTCTGGGAAGATCCCACATGCCGTGGAGCAACTAAGCCCGTGCGCCACAACTACTGAGCTTGCATTCTAGAGCCCGCGAGCCACAACTACTGAGCCAGCACCACAACTACTGAGCCCACGTGCCACAACTACTGAAGCCCGCGCGCTCTAGGGCCCACGTGTTGCAACTACTGTAGCCTGTGCACCTACAGCCCATGCTCCGCGACAAGAGAAGACACCTCAATGAGAAGCCCATGCACCGCAATGAAGAGTAGCCCCCCACTCACCACAATGAGAGAAAGCCCGTGCACAGCAACGAAGACCCAACACAGCCAAAAATTAATAAAATTTTAAAATAAGTAAATAAATAAAGAGCCTGCGTGCCATGAACTACAGAGCCCACATACTCTGGAGCCCAAGCGCCACAACTAGAGAGAGAAAACCCACACACCACAACTAGAGAGAAGCCCACACAACGCAACAACAACAAAAAAGATCCTGCATGCCACAATGAAGACCTGACGCAGCCAAAAATAAAAACTAATTAATTAATTAAATAAATATAATATAATAAAATACTTATTTACCAAAAAAACCTGTCCAGGTCATTAAGAACAAGTAAAGTCTGAGAAACTATCACTAAGGAAAAGTAAGGAAACCAGATTTCCTTAGCTTGTACCTATGCCCTTTTTCTCTCCCAAGATCCCATCTAAGATACCATGTTATATTTAGTTGTCCTGTCTCTTGAGGCTTCTCTTGGCTGTGACAGTTTCTCAGACTTTTTTTTTTTTTGGCTGCATTGGGTGTTTGTTGTTGCACACGGGCTTCCTCTAGTTGCAGCGAGTGGGGGTTACTCTTCGTTGTACACAGGCACCTCACTGCAGTGGCTTCTCTTGTTGTGGGGCATGGGCTCTAGGTGCGCAGGCTTCAGTAGTTGCAGCATGTGGGCTCAGTAGTTGTGGTTCTTGGGCTCTACAGCACAGGCTCAGTAGTTGTGGTGCATGGACTTATTTGCTCCTCTGCATGTGGGATCTTCCTGGACCAGGGCTAGAACCCGTGTCCCCTGCATTGGCAGGTGGATTCTTAACCACTGCACCACCAGGGAAGTGCTCAGACTCTTTTTTTTATGACTTTGACAGTCTTGAGGAGCGCTAGTCAGGAACTGTGTAGACCATCCCTCAACTGGGACTCGTCTGACGTTCTTCTCATGATTAGACTGGGGTTATGGGTTTTTGGGAGGAAGACCACAGAGGTAAAGCACCCTTCTTGTCACACATCAAGGGTACATACCATCAACCTGATTTATCACTGTTGATGTTGACCCTCATCACCTTGCTCAGGTTCTCCACTGTAAAGAGACTCTTTTCTCCCCTTTCCACATGGTATTCTTTGGAAGAAAGTCACTATGCACAGTCCACAATTAAGGAAGAGGGATTATATTACACCTCCCTGAAGGCAGAGTAGCTACCTATATATATATATATTTTTTAATACAATGATTACTTTTTACTACATTTTTTAAAATTAATTTATTCTATTTTATTTATTTTTGGCTGCACTGGGTCTTTGTTGCTGCACGCAGGCTTTCTCTAGTTGCGGCGAGCGGGGGCTACTCTTCGTTGTGGTGTGCAGGCTTCTCATTATGGTGGCTTCTCTTGCTGCGGAGCACAGGCTCTAGGCGCACGGGCTCAGTAGTTGTGGCTCAGGGGCTCTAGAGCGCAGGTTCAATAGTTGTGGCACACGGGCTTAGCTGCTCTGCGGCATGTGGGATCTTCCTGGACCAGGGCTCGAACCTGTGTCCCCTGCACTGGCAGGTAGATTCTTAACCACTGCGCCACCAGGGAAGCCCAGCTACATAAATTTAGAATTTTTGCCCAGATTTGTCTATTTTCATTCGCTGATTTATTCAATCATATGGACTCAGACATTTATTTTACACTGTGGGTTATAATCCAATACTACTTTACTTATTTTTTTGCAAAGTGTATTTTATTTTCCAGCATTGGCCATTTGGAGCTCTTTCAGTTGGCTCCTGTTTCCCTTTGACATATGCTGAATTTATTTTAAACTGATATCTTTGTCTTCTCCTCCCAAGCACACTAGATCTCCTCCGGAGCAGTGAGGCTCAAGATCATTCTGCCAGGCACATTGCAGACGTGCAACAAACATGTGCTGAATAAAGGAATGAACAGAGGAAGGAAGGACATTTTGGTTCCTTGGTGTGAGCAGTAGACGCCCAGTGCCTGAGCGTCCTAATTTTCCTTGGGAAACCATCCTCTCTCATCCTCAGCCTGGTGATGAAGACAATCAGGTGATGAAGTCAGTCAACAAAGCACCTCCCTCGGCCACAGGGTTTGGGGTGGGGACAGGCAGGGAACCCCATTCAGAGCCAAGTGGGCACCCTCTCATCCTCCACTGGATTGGATATTGCAAGAACATGGGACTGAATCTGCTGCAGCCACTGTTAGGGAGACAACAGTGAGCTGATCCAGACAGGGCAGAGCTGAGAGGTGGACTCCTTCTGAGGCCTAAACCATGCTGCCCTTGAGTAAGCCCTGCCTGTGGCTGTGAGTTATATGACCCAAAAAACGCCCTTTTCACTTACTCTGGTTTGGGTTGTGTTTCCTGTTCCTTATAATTAAAGCAACCCTTAGAATTCCTATATTGTTGACCTTTATTTTTATGACGAACAGTCAATGGAGGTGAGATAACTGAGCACTGAGCTGCATGACACCAGGTGACTGCACCAGGGCCTGGGTCTCCTTCTCAACCTTTCAGGGGCTGGGGACCCCAATCAGAAAGAGAAAAAAGGGACAATCTTGTAATTCTTGAACCCTCAAGTTATTTCGTACACCTGCTTACTATCACCATCCCAGGCCAAAGACGGAACACTAAGGAAGTTTAAAGGGCTCACAAACAAGTAAACCCTAACAGCTGTACCATGAAACATCTATTCTGTACCATCCGGTCCACTGAACTCTACTAGTCACAAAACATTCACAAACACAGACGACCCTGTTGTGACCAGGAACCATCAGCTCCATTATGTGGTAAAACTGCATGAAGAGGTTAATGGAGGCAAAAGGCTTGATCCAGTAAGGTCCCATAGTGAGCCAAGGGTCAAGCTGAGACATGAAGCAACAGAACTGGTTTCTGCCACATCTGACCTTAATGGGCAGAGTACCATTGAGCCTGGATTGTGTACTTCCTCTTGATACCATGCGTAGTTGTAACACATACCTATCTTACCAGATATGTCTCTATTTCAGCAACATTAGAGCACAGTTTATAACAAGTTACCTGGCTGCTATATTACCCGAAAAGGAAATGGGAAGGAATGTGCAATCACTGTCAGAGAGAAGGTGGGAGAGGAAAAGCTCTGTGCCCTGAGCTTGGTTTTGTTCCTCAACAACAGACTCAGCAAGCCCAGCACCAATCCATGGGACCAGAGCACAACACATGAGGGAAGAACACTTCATCCATACCTGGCAGGTAAAAGTCTTAGAGACGAACTAATCACTAATCATTATTTGGAAGATTTCCAAATAATGAGTCCAGAGTTCTGGTGGGTTAAGTCCTGCACCTCAGACGCTCAACTGGAAACATTGTTTCTTCCTCGTTTACCTTAGTGCTCAGCTCAGAGACAGTCAGCTGAGAACAGTATGATTCAGAAGCAGCAGTGGGCTTCAGGTCAGGAGATCTGGAGTTCTAATCCAGTGCTGACCCCATGAAAACTAAATTTAAACTGAGGCACATCATCACTCTGGGCCCCAGCTTCCTTAACTGCGAAAGGGATAAACAAAACCTGTACGTTTTTTTACCTGACTGGATTGTGAGGATAAAACAGGACCTACCAGATTTGAAAAAATTAGGTGCACTGCAAATATTAAATGGTGTTGAGAGTCTGATGATAAAACATTCTCTAGGAATGCTCAGTGGTTCCCCTAACTACCTTGCACAAGAAGGAGATGGCCTGTTTGCCAGGGCACTGCCTGGCACCTGCGCATGGTGTGTGAGCAGCCTACATATGAACCCAGACCCAGCTGTCCACAGCTACGGCAACCACAATCCCCAGCTTTTCTAGGACAGACACACTTCTTTCTATGTAGTTTGGTGTTTCCTTTCAAAATAGGAATGTATAACTAGATGTATTAAATGTGTAACTGAATATTTTCTGTGCCTTTATAAAACTATTCCAGTATATGTATTCACACATCAGAAGCTGACTACCCTCACTCGCTCACAGAACCCCTGCCTCGGCCAGTCTGCACCCAACGCCCAGGGCTCTCCTCAGCGATACACTGAGCACCTACCCACTCTGGCTGCTCATTAGGCTCTTCTGGCTTGTGGTCAGAGGCCACAGGCGGGGGCGAGTAATCCTTCACAGGAGTGGTGAATTCCACGGGTCCTGTTCCTGGCAACGGGAGTTTCAGCAGTGGGTAGCTGGGATGAACAAAAAGGAGAGAAGAGTTAGGACACGATGGCAGGTAGAAGCTGTGCTGAGGTAACAGTGACGCAGGAACCACTGCAGTTGCACTAAATTCTCCATGCTAGGAGAACTGTACAAATGTACAAAATATTAGTCATAAAACTTCAGAGCTAGGAGAAAACTCAGAAGCCTCTAGATCAGAATTTTTCAAACTCCCTTTTAGTCACAGGAAGCCCAATGCATAAACTACTTTATGAAGTAGTTTACTGGTTGAATATTTTTGGAGATGTAATAAAGGCAAGATGCTACACAACCTTCTGGCCAAATTAAACATAAGTAAGACAACAAGAAAAAACTGGGGAGGGACTTCCCTGCTGGTCCAGTGGTTAAGACTCTGTGCTTCCACTGCAGGGGGTATGGGTTCGATCCCTGGTTGGGAAGTTCTACATGCCGTGCGGTGCAGCCAAAAAAAAAAAAAAAAAACTGGGGAAACAAAAGAATCCTGATTCAGACTGCTGAGCAAATTGCTCGAATTTAAAGTGACAGACCATGGAAACTGTGCATAACACATTGAGGGTGTGGTTTACACTAGATCAGGCTGAACAGAAGTCAATGGACCCACCACATGCAAAGGAAAAAGCTTGACCTAACATCAAAAAGTTGGCAAATGGATGTGCTTTTGTTTCAGGTTTCACTTCTTTTAAAACTTTTTCTTCAGGACTTCCCTGGTGGTCCAGTGGTTAAGACTCCACGCTTCTACTGAAGGGGGGGAAGTTTTGATCCCTGGTCGGGCAAGTTCCGCATGTGGCATGGTGCGGGGGAAAAAAAAACTGTACTACATAAAAGTTAATTCTCAGTTTTAAATAAAACTGAGAATTAACTTTTATGTAGTACAATGCACAAATCTTAAGTATAGGGACTTCCCTGGTGGCGCAGTGGTTAAGAATCACGCCTGCCAATGCAGGGGACATGGGTTCGAGCCCCGGTCCGGGAAGATCCCACATGCCACGTAGCAACTAAGCCCGTGCGCCACAACTACTGAGCCTGTGCTCTAGAGCCTGCGAACCACAACTACTGAGCCCGCATGCCACAACTACTGAAGCCTGCATGCTTAGAACCCGTGCTCTGCAACAAGAGAAGCCACCACAATGGGAAGCCTGCACACTGCAACAAAGAGTAGCCCCCACTCTCTGCAACTAGAGAAAGCCCGTGCGCAGCAACAAAGACCCAACACAGCCAAAAATAAAATATAAATTTTTAAAAAATCTTAAGTATATAGTGCAATGAATTTTTACATATGCCTACACCTGTGTAACCCCTACCTAGATCAAGCTATAAAATATCTCCAGAACCTCAGAAGGTGGCCTTGTGCCCTGGCCCAGTGAAGAGTATCCACTACCATAAACCGCTATTAGAATTCCTATCACCATAAATTAGCTTTGCCTGTTTCTGATGGCATATAACTGAAATCACCCATTCCACTGTGTATTCTTTTGTGACTGGCTGTTTTCACTTAAATTACATCTACTAGAGTCATCCACAGTGACACATGTAGCAGATCATTCTTTTCCATATGTACTATTCTGCTGAATGAACATATTACAGTGCATCTATCTATTCCAGTGTTGAGGAACATTTGGCTGTTCCCAGCTGAAGCTATTAAGAATAGAGCTATTGTGGTACTTTTTATGTATACACTCATTTTTACGTAAGCACTCATTTCTGTTGGGTATATTCATAGAAAGAAATTTCTGGGTTGTGGAGTATACATATATTTAGCTTTGTAGATAACACCAGTTTTCCAAAGTAGTTATTTAAATTTATGTTCCCACCAGCAGTGTGATAGGAGTTTCAACTGCTTCAAATCCTTGTCACCTCTTGATATTGTCAGTCCAATTAATTTTAACCATTTAGAGGAGGAGGTGGTGGTATCTCTCTGTGGTTTTAATATACAGCAAATAGTGTCGAAAACTCTTTCATATGCTTATTAGCCATTTGGATAAATCCTCTTTTGTGAAGCACCTCTTCAACTCTTTAACTGTTTTTAATTGAGTCGTCTTTATATATTCTAGATATGAGTCTGCAGTCCTTTATACAGCTATAAATTTCCCTCTTAGTTCTACTTTCGCTGCATCCCATAAGTTTTGGTATATTGTGTTTTTGTTTTCATCATCTCAAGCTATTTTCTATTTTCCTTTCTGATTTCTTCGACCCACTGGTTGTTTTAGAATATACTGTTTAATTTCCATGTATTTGTGAATTTTCCTTCTATTATTTTTTTAATTAAATTTATTTATTTTACTTATTTATTTTTGGCTGCGTTGGGTCTTCGTTGCTATGCACAGGCTTTCT